>NW_021604622.1:13699811-13721199 GCF_004785775.1 Grammomys surdaster | reverse complement strand
GAGGGAGGGAGAGAGAGAGAGAATTCCAAAACTCTTAATGAACCTGAAACCAAAAGGATAATTCATCTTTTTACTTTTTATTTAATTTAGGTTTATGTGTTATGTTTATGTATTATTTAGGTTTATTTAGGTTATGTGACTGTCAAGCCTACCAGATACCCTGAGTGTGGGGTTATTAGTCACTGTGATCCTCTGATTGGGTGTTAGGAATCATACTCAAATCCTATGTAAGAGTAGCCAGTGGTCTTGACCTCAGAGTTACCTCTCCAGCAACAGAATGTGTATTAATATTATCAAATGTACTATGCTTATATCCATCACAGTTTACTGAGTGAGCTAGAAAGAGTTCTCAATGTTGCAAATTCCTTTTTCTGATTGCAAGCTTGAAGAACAAGTCAAGTGGGTACCTTTTGGTTATTTCTAAGTTGGAAGTCCTCTGAAGACGTAATGAGTGTCTTCCTTTCTCACTCCATCTTGTGATGTTATGACAGACTATATAGACTGACAAATCTTTAACAGTGGACATTTATTGAACTCAGATTCTGGAGATTGCTAATTTAAGAAGCTTGAGCCCTGCATCTAGTGAGGTACTTTAAGACATGTTTCAATGCTGGGGATAGTTGTGAGGAAAAAAAATGTGTTAGGAGATGGAGATGTTAGGCAGGTGGATGAAATCAATGCACAATACAGGCATGTATGAAATTCTCAACTAATAAATAAACTTTCAACTAAAATTAAAGTAGAAAGGTGTCTTGAACCCAGCTGATTTTATAGGAATAACTCTTCTCCTGATAACTATAAGCTACCCAACATACCTTATGGGGCTCCAGTCCATTCTTCTGGTTTGTGTATCTATGACCTAAGATCTTGAACGTTTCATCTTTTAGTATTATTAAATTATGTTTTCATATTGTGAATTTTGGGTATAACTAAACTATAGTGCTCTCTTGAAGGAAATCACTCATCCTCTGTTTCTTCTTTCCCCTTCTCATCCCTCCTTTCCAGAAAACATAATTCATAGTTATTCATTTTAATCAAAATACAAGCAATATTGTTGACTTCTGTTAAACAGCTATAATCCATTGATAATAATGTCTCAGTTCTAACAATTTCTATATATTTAAAACTCATAAAATTTAAACTTATCAATTTACCAATAAAAATAACACAATTAAAAACAAACAGGTTAAAATATTTTAATCAATTATGTACTCAATTTGTACTCAAACTTTTCCACTCTTGATGTGAGAAAGTTCTTCAAGACAGCTTTCAACTATTTATAAATAGTCCTTGTAGATTTTTATGGCTTATTTATTTCTGTTATGACAATATATTCATAGAAATTCAGCAGGCTGAAACCTATTAATACTAAAATTTATGTTATCAATAATTAAGAGCAGACAAGAAATGTAAATCAGCCATCTCTTAGACCAACCAATTTTCATAGCTCTAATTTACAATCAGATTACCCTTTTAAAACTTTAGGACTATTGTCTCAGCCAGAATTTCCTCTTCAAGTGTGGTGTATCTCTACATTTTTACCTTTACAATACCTTCAGTATATAAAATGACAAACAGGGTTTTATATTAAAGATGTGCAAAGGTAATATCTCACTTTTCACAACTTCCTTAATAATGGGACAAGTAGGAAATGGCTTTATTTCTACTTATATTTCATTACATCTTCGGATTTTAGCAATTTGTAAGTGATAGTTCTGATTTCCTTGTTCACTTTACTCCTCTTAAAAGCAATATCAGTTGTGCATGCCTGTTCATGCACCGTAAAGGAGTTCCTGGTTTTTTATGATGTGCAGCTTTGTTCTCTGTTGGGTTCTGATCCAAGAACTATTGATCATCTGATTTACACCATTGCCAAAAGTTACAGAGAGTGTCCTCCAGGCTTCACACCTACAGACTCATTGACATGGCCACTGTGACAAATATCCCAAGCCATGGATGCTTGCCATATTCTTGGAAACGTGGGGCATTATCACAGCTGACTCCATGTATTCATCTCTTCTGTCATTGTGCATTTGAAGGATGGGTTTTCAGTCAGCCTCTCAGACCTTTCTTGAATGCCTAGAGATTTGGGGAATAACTGCACAGCTTTGCTCTGACTGAGCATGGTGTATTTGTATGAGGTCATTTTAGATGTAGAAATATTTCTCAAATGGGTACTGAATGGACCTCAAATGACATTTCCTCAGATCCACTCTTCTTCCCATCTTTTTGTGTCCTTTTAGACAAAGCAAAGAAACAAACAAACTTGACTTCCTCATTCTCAGACACAAACAATTGTCAATTACTCCTCAGCTAAGGTTAGGTCATCATACTGAACTCCCTTCCACATGTTAGGATGCTATCTGTTGTGGTGGGTTTTGGTCGTAAAGTTTTCTTTGAATTATTTCTAGTCTTATAAATGAATCCTTACCCATATTCCTAAGGAATCCCAATAAAACTCATTGGTTGACCAAGTTGGACTTTAGTGATATCTGTACTTTGCACTGGCTATGCTTCCCTACCTTGAATGAATAAACAGGCATGTTGTTTCTCCTCACAAAAAAGTTTTGTCACAAAATAGCAACCCTACTTCTTCAATCTGATTAATAGAATGAACTAAAATTTAAATAAATAGTGATGAGCGCAACAGATAAAAACAAACCACACAATTATGTCCATATCAACATATTAAAAAGGAAAATAATACAGAAAAGTATCCAGGGGGTTGGGATTGGGACAAAAAACTGCACTTTAAACATTGATGGGCTACATTGCTGTTTTATTTTTATTTCAGAGTATGCATTATAAAACTCAAAAACACAAATATTGCATAATATGTCTAGGTTGGAATCAGTTATTTTGCAACTGTAATTTCATTTGCATTTTTCTTTTTTTTCATTTGGTATTCCACTTGTATTTTTCTTTTCACTATGATCTAGAAAATAATTTATCAAGAGTAAGCCTATAGGCTTCTCTGTGGTAATGGAGAAGATTAAAATCACCAGGTAAGTCAATGTCATATACATTATTTATGTATTTCCACTTATGTTCCCAGTAAGAACTAATACAACATGCCAACAACTACTATAAAAATGTAGTGACTGTGTTTGTAACAAATTATACAAAACTCTGTCCTTTGGGTTATACAACCAGTATAACCAATAGAATGGCTTCTTTTTTATATATTACTTTCAGTATTTTAACTTCACAGTATAAATAGATTAATGGATATTTCTTCATAACTGAGATGAAGTGGGAATCTATTAAAAGATTTATTCAAAGTTTTAACTGGCAGGAAAAATAACTAAAAGAAATTAATTTTCAATGAATAAAAATAGAAAAACAATAAGAATAATAGAACAGAGCTTTAAAAGTTGAAGAACTAGCATATGAATAATAATGATAAGTGAGAGGAAAGAGACGTATGAGAACCCTACCTAGAAGTGATGACTAAATTGGTCATTTTGTTTCAAAAGATTATGTACATTAAAAAGTTCAACAAACTCCAGTTATACTGTATTAGATGATAGCCACCTATGAACCTAATGTAAAACCACTGAGAGACAATGGTAAACATATTTTAAATAAGTAATAATAAAAAAGATATCATTTGTAAATGAGTCATGTGTGCAAGTTATAAGATATATTCATTTTAGAATGAAACTTCACAGGCACACTGGGCAGTGGGGAACATGTTCTAAAAGACAGACAAGGAAGCTTTCAGATTTCTATCTTTTGAAGTATCTTGGAGTGGCCAGGAGTCTGTTGAGGATGATAAGTAAGGTGATTGTGAAGTAATCCTGAGGGAATGTCATTTGAGGTCCAGTGCCCATGTGAGAAATATTTCTACATCTAAAATGGCTCCATCCAAGTGACTGCTCACAAAAGCTGGCAACCTGGAACATGCAGCATACAAGCAGGTCAACAGGCTAGAGTGTGTCCTTTTCAAGTGACTTTGTTCTCAAACTTTTTCCAGGAACTTGAACAGGTCTCTTCTATTTGAAGGCTGTTGCTTTGGCCTCAGAGAATATTTGTTTGTTTGCTTGTTTGTTTGTTTTTCAGAATGGCTGGTCTGAGTCGTTGTGACTTCACTGCTTACCCTGAAAGGAAGGGGCTTGGTGAATCTGGTAAGTTTTACAGAGATCCTGAAGCTATTTTGAGTTAGTTGCCTCCCTGATTAAAAAAAAGCTTCTCTATAGGATGGAATGTTTCAATCTTGTAGAAAATGGCTACATAACAGTTGGATAATCCAATTGGATTTCTACTCTTTTCTGTGCATTTAAACATATAGACGTCATATATAACCAATATGCAATACCGATCTTGCTGATTTTTAAAGTCTAATTCTATTCTTCAGTATTTTCTTTTATTTTGGAACTCAGATCATGTTACTTAGATCCCTTTTTTAAGTTGTCAATTATTTCTTAAATTCATACACTATTTTTAAAATTGTATTTTTCAGGTACATATTTTTTTTTTATGGTTTGTTCTTTCTTATTTCTGGTTTTCTTCCAGATTTGTCAACCTTCCCGTTCACCAAATTCTCCTCCCATTTTTAAATAATTATTTGCTTCACTTTTTCTAATATAACATTACATCTATGTCTTTCCCTGTGCAAATTGCACATACATTCCTGTACTTATTGTTTTAATTGTACATTATAAAATTGTTGCTGCATTTATACATGTGTGTTGATTTATACTTTGGTACTAATTTTATTATTAGAAAAGTTTCATTTATTGATGTTTGAATGAACCTTTAAAAGCAAAGGCCTGCTTGACTTACATTCATGCCACTCTTGCCTCATTCAGAATATCTCCCAGGCTGCTCATGACTGGAGCTTACTGAATTCACAGCTGGGTAAGACTGACAATTATTTTTCTCCTCAACTAACACGTATAGAACTACTCACCACTGAGAAAGCTAGCTAGTAGGAATGAAGCTTCCAGGTTACTATCGGCGTAATTTCTCCATATTCTATAACTCAAGTATGAGCTATTTTCCATAACCAGGTGTTATACTCACATTATGGATATGTTTGGAAGTCTTCTTTTGCACCTCGCTGACAGAGCACTTCAAAACTAGTAAACAGCTTCTGGCATTGGACTTTTTATTTACTAGTGTATGTTGTCTACTAGAAGACTCATTGCTTTTATAGAGTAAAACCATTGTAACTTGTGTTACAATAGTTTTACAAAAGTTTATATATATATATATATATATATATATATATATATATATTATATATATTATATATATAATATATACAAACATACATACACATACTCAAACATATATATACATATATATGTATATGTACATATACATATGCATATACCTATAATTATACCTATACAGATGCCTATGCCTATGCCTATGCATATATATAACATATATAATTGGAAGCATCTGCAGTCCTGATTTTCTCTATGAGGTTTCCTAAAGGATTTTAGAGTTATTTATCCTTCCTTGGTATCCTAGTGAACCCTGATTCTAAATGAAATTTATTTCTTCCTGTTATTTTATGGGAGAAACTAGACATTTTCTGATTGGAATTACTACCTGCTTTATAATATTAAATCCATAATTGGCACCAATATCATGTCAACATCCTATGTTGTAACAGGTCATAGTTCCTACACATAGAAGGGAAGATACCCTTAAGATTTTTACTAAATAGGCATAGTAGTAAACCAACTCTTAGTATTCAAAAATAGTACAAACCCTGACCAAACTCATAAACCAGGTTAGGATTCTTATTTTACCACCTACCCACTTCATTTTCAGCTTTGGATTAGCATGCTAAATGCTTGGTGAAAAATTGATTGGGATATAGGATATGAATATATTTCCTTAGAAATCTTAGTTGTCATTATTTTATTATTAATTTTTGATAGTAATTTTAAAGTTGTCATATTATTAATTTTTGTTATAATTATTATTGTATCTATAATTGCTTCTAAATATTAATTTAACTATTTCAACATGCAAGTCCCAAATATGCTAGAAATTTTTATTGATGCTACAAATAATAATTATTAGTTTAAGTAATGGGAAAAAAAGAATGCTCAACCATAATTATAAGATATATGTACTGCACTCTTTCTATTATAGGTGTAAGACAATTGAACATGAAAGGGTGGAAAGAGTGTTAAGAGCAAGAGGTGGTGAATAACTACAAGGAAACTCTTTTCTTGTCACAGCAGGGAAGCTCCATCTGTGAACTCACAGTGCCTGGGACAGCCTGCCTGATCTCCATGAAAATCAAAGCCAGATAGAATTCTAACTCCCTAAAAGGGAGTTCAACATGATGGCCTAACCTTATCTGAGGAGTAATTGACAATTGTTTGTGTCTGAGAATGAGGAAGTCAAGTTTGTTTGTTTCTTTGCTTTGTCTAAAAGGACACAAAGGGATGGGAAGAAGAGTGGATCTTGAGGATCTGGGAAGAATTGGGAGGAAGCAAATATAAACAAAACCCATTTGATAAAATTCTCACAGTGTGTGTGTGTGTGTGTGTGTGTGTGTGTGTGTGTGTGTGTATCAGCAAAATAAAAAGGAAGTGAGTGGATGCATGTGCTGAAAGCTTTTCGGGAGAGAAATAATGTTGCAGAGAGAAGAACATGGTGGGAATTTTAATCAGCTATTTTCTTTATACATTCTTTTTGTTAGCATGAATTAGTTTTATAACTAAAAATTTCAGACACAGCTCTGAGCAGCTTGCTGTTCCCTGGTTCTCCATTGTCTGAACACCTCTTCTCTCACTTTCATCAGAATTTCTGAACCAGAGCCACACAGGTTATATTCCCTGCCTGCAGCCAGTTCCCTGCCAGATGAGTCCTCAGATGCAAAACCAGCTACCCCCAGGGCCTCTGTTCCCCCCAGGACCCGCCTGCCTACTCTCTACTGGCCTCCTCTACCAATCCTCTTCCTGTCCCCAGGAGCACACCTAACTTCTGGGAGTGTTGCACCATCTACCTGAGTTCCAGTATCCAGCCCAAGTATACCTACCAGAGGCCTGCCACACTAGGTCCATGAGAGTTAGGCCCCCTTTCCTAATACCTGCTAAAACAGGAACATCCAAGCAGAATGGTATGTCTAATCAACTGCTAAAAATCACAAGCAAAAACATCAGGGCAGTATGACAGACACCTTCAGAGCACAGCTATCCAACTATAGCAAATCTTTGATATCTTAACACAACCCAAGCACAAGAAAATGACCTTAAATCCAATTTTGTAAATATCATAGATAGCCTTAAAGAGCAAATGAATAAATATCTTAAAGAACGACAGAACAAAACAACAGCGGCCTTCAGATTGGGAAAGTATCTTCTACAATCCTACATTTGACATAAGGCTAATATGCAAAATTTATTTTTAAAAAAGCTCAAGAAATTGGACAACAACAATCCAAACAATCAAATTTAAAAATGGGTAGAGAGCTAAATAGAGAATTCTCAACAGAGGAATCTTGACTGACCAATCACTCTTAAAGAAGTGTTCAACATTGATAGTCAGTAGGGAAATGTAAATCAAACCGACCCTAAGATTCCATCTTCTACCTGCCAGAATGGCTAAAACCAAAAACTCAAGTGAAAGCACAAGTTGGTGAGGATGTGTAGCACTCCTGTATCACTATTGGGAGTGCAAAGTAGTACAGACACTGTGAAAATCAATCTGTTGATCCCTCAGAAAACTGGAAATAGTTATACCTCTAGACCCAGGTATACCACTCCTGGGCATATACCTAAAAGATGCTTCACCATCCCACAAAAATACTTGCTCAACTATGTTCCTAGTGGTTTTATTCATGATAGCCAAAACTTGGACTCAACTTAGATGTCTCTCAACTAAGAATGGATAAAGAAAATGTGGTACATTTACACAATGGGATAGTATTCCACAATTAAAAAAAAGATATAATGAATTTTGCAGGCTGAACATATCATCTTGATTGACATAACCCAGAGCTAGAAAGATATGAATGGTATGTACATTGTTATAAGTGGATATTAGCCATAAAGTTCAGGATAACTATGTTATAATCCACAAACTCAAAGAATGTACATTACAATGAGACTCCAAAGTAGGATGCACGAATCTCCCTCAGAAGTGGAAGCTAAAAAGTCACAGGAGGATGGAGAGAGGTTACTGGGTAAGAGAGGAGATGAGGAGGAGGACAGGGATGACAACTAGGTGTGGGGAACAGTAGCTTCATGGAGAACTCTGGGAGTGAGAGTGGAAATTGGTGCATGTGGTGGGAAATCTAACTGGAGTCCTGAGTTGGGAGAGGATAAGGGAAGTCTGTGGAGTACCCTTAGCTTAGGTTCCTACCAGAGGGGGTTACAGAGACTGGTATGCCCACCTCTTATAGCCAGGCAGGACTTCCAGAGGAGGTGGAGACATTAATCCACCCACAAAACCTTAAACACAGTATTTGTCTTACCTGCAAGATGTACAAGGATAAAGACGGAGCAGAGACTGAGGGAACACCCAACCAATGACTGCTCCAACTTGAGACCCATATCAAGTGAGAGAGCCAACCCCTGATACTCTTAATGATATTCTGCTGTGCTTGCAGACAAGATCCTAGCATAACTGTCTCCTGAGAGGCTTCCTCCAGCCAGAGATGGAATTAGATGCAAAAATCCATAGTCAAATATCTGGCAGAGGCCCTGGGAGTTTGTGGAAGAGTAGGGAAGTAGTAAGTCAAACTGGTCAAGGTCACCACAAGAAGACCCACAGAGTCAATTAACCTGGAACCGTGGGGGCTCCCAGAGCCTGGCCACCAACCAGGGAGCATATAGAGAATATACAGGGAACATGCAACCAAGGAACTGGACTTAGAGTCCCGACACATTTGTAGCAAATGTGAAGCTTGGTCTTATTAGGTTCCCCTAACAAGTGAAATGGAATCTGTCTTGGTCTTTGTTCCCTATCCATGGATCATCTTCCACTTTACTTGTACTGCTTGGTAGAGCCTTGGTGGGAGAGGATGTGCTGATACTAGCTAAGAATAGATGTCCCAGGGTAGAGTGGTACTCAAAGGATGCTCCCTTCTCTGAAGGGAATAGGTGGAGGTAATGAGGGGAGAGGTTTGTAAGGGTAGGACTGGGAGGACTGGGAACAGAGGAAGGAGAAGGCTGTAATTGGGATGCAAAGTGAATAAAAATATTTCAAACACAATAAAATCATAAAGTCTAAAGTAGCTCTTACAATATGGAGAGAGTGACTCTTTAAACAAGAATCAGCCACTGTTGCATCTAAACTGAATTTCTAGGGATTGTAATCAGGTGGCTCCATTCAGATTTGTTGTTTAGCTAATAACTTTTGACAAGCAATCATCAAACTCACGATGAAACTTAGCAAGAGGATAACCTTGAATTTGTGACATTTCTGCTTCTGTCAAAGTGTACTGAGAAGAAAGGCTTGCATCACCATATCTGGCTTAAGAGCTTTTGACACATCGAGCAAGCACTGCACGAAATAAGCCACATTCTAATCATGAAGGTAATTATTTTACTAAATCAAAACCTATCAAAATGGGGGAAAGACATGGATTATAGAAGGAGAGAGGGAGAGACACATAATCAGAGACAGATATTGAGGGGAAGAGAAATTGGGAGACGGATTGGGAGAAGGACAGGGACATGGACAGGGACAGGGAGAGAATAGTTAGCTCTGCATTTACCTAGATCAGAAAAAGACAACCAGCTTCCTTGAAAACATTGGTACTTGATTTAAGGGAAAAATAAAACAAACACCAAAGGGTTGATATAGTTTGATAAGGGTTACTCCTATTTAGTGATAAAATCTAGAGGCAAAATTACATTGTACTGTTAATACAAGCTCTTTCCTTTACAGCCATAATAATTCTAATAAAATATTGGACAGTAATTCCTCTGCAGAAAAGTCTATTTTCAGAATATCCAATGCCAGATAAGACTATTCATGCATTATTGCTCCTTCCCTCTGCTTAACAAAAGTATGCTAGATTTTCATGTGAATCAAAGGGAGTGAGGATTGATACTTCTCAAGCACGTGGGAGGGCCTGGAATTAATTTTCAATATGAAACAAAATATGCATAATAATAAAATATAAAAGTAACCAGATCTCACTACTTTTTAAAGGCTAAACAAGTAATCCTCACTTTCTGAAGTAGAAGACTAGGACAGAATCAATAATTTCCAAGTCCAGTATAGAAATGACAAAACCATAGAAATTGCGACATACTGAAAACTAGACGGGAAACACTGAGACTCCAGTGATAGGAAATTTTGCACAAAAGCAGGCATTGCCATTATCTGTCAGTGATTCAAGCAGTCATCATAGTAATGCTTCAGTGAATGAGTCATCTCATTTCCCAGCTGCTGGGACCAAGTTGCCTTTTCATCTGATGTAGTTCGTTGAACATTTTACCTGTGCTTCATTTTGTTTGATGTGAGTTCTCACTGCATAGCCCAGAGCAGTCTGTAGTAATCCAGTATGGTCTTGCACATGCAATCCTCCGCCCTTAAACCAGATTGCTATTAAAATAGATGTACGTTTTAGCCCCATAAAAAATATAAATTCTTACATGTGTCCTTTTTAATTAACTCATTGGATTCTGAAAGCTAGAAATTGCTTGTTGTTGTTTTCCTTATGAGTCTACTTTTCAATTAAAAAGCTAAAACATCGTATTGTTAGGAATTTTTCTACTTGTATGAGTCAGCAACTCTATGGTTGCTCAATACACTATAAATTCATGGGAATTTGCATGAGCTAAAAAAATCTGATAATGTTGGATAGCATCTATCATTTTGTAGAAAATCTATCTAAGTTTTATAACTATCCAAATATGATTCAGAAGTAATAAACCAGGTGTGGAATTCATTCCTGGGTCATGGAAAATCTAAACAATATAGTACTTAGATATGAAGCATTAGAAGTATAAACCATATGTAAATGGTAATGGTACTTTAACAGAGGATAGACAATATCATAGAAAATCAAATAATATTTACATCAGTTTCTCCAAGCCAAAAAATTCCTACATAGTAATGCATGGAAACTATAACACCATACTGCTGAATGTACTTACACCACCCGTATCCATAAGGGATTTTTGATCATCACCTTGAAAATCATTTTGTTGTAAAAATATAAATGAGCACATATACACTGGAATATTCAGTGACTCTTCCATATAATCTGGTTTTTATCACTGTACATTTTTAGGGAAAGAAAAAGTAAAAGAGAATGTTTCTGTCTGTGTATCTGTCCATCCTAACACATGGAGAAAGGAAGAAGCCTAGGGTTTGACAGTAGTAGATTGTACATCAAATGAATATTCTCTGATCTTCTAAACTATTCTTTTAAAATACTTAGAAGTAAACCTTTTAAAAGCTAAAAATTTTTCTCTATGATCTAGTATCCAGTTAGTTTCCCATGTTATTTTTAGAACACTAATAATCTACTGACAATGAGGGAATAATCAGCCATTCAGAGAATGATGTTGGACTGTGGGGGACATAGGTTTCAGTTTCTATTGTATTTAATTCAATACTTTAGTTTCTTCTTCAATAAATGTTTAATTATTTCCTTTTTATGAAAAAAAACAACAACTTGATTCATTAGAAACCTTAGCATTTGTCTCATTTCAGTGCTCATGAGAATTTGATGTACAGAATAAATGTCTCTCCATTTAGCAACTTTCTGTGAGGTAGCTGATTTGCTTTATTTTTTCTTCTGGAATCTTCTATTTAGAAAGTTTTTATATGGAAAAAATTGTTCAAATACTGAGTGTTTATTAACATAGATCTTTAAATTCTAGTGTTTCATGCAATACTTTGTAATCTTTTCTCTTCTATGTTTGAGCAGTGTTAAAACCAGGTTTGATTTTTAAAAATATGAAATGGTTTATTCTGTTAAAAATTTGGCTATTTATTTATTTTTCAGTCACACCATAGTCTAAGAATCTTAGAAAAATGTTAAGTATCAGGCACAGTTAACCGTGCTTGTTCATCTTTTTGACAGTAATGGAACATTTTATCTCCATAATGCTTCTGTGGATTTATTCTATTCCTAGGAATACAAATCTATGAAGTGTTTCTTCTATTTTTAGATTCCTAAGTCTTTATTCAAGAACAGACTGTGAAATTTAATCAACGGTTTTGTCATCTATTGAGAATAATACATAGAGCTGAAAAATGAATAGTTGTAACAATCTAAGACCTGAGCTGGATATAATTTTCTGGTAGATTACGTAGACTTTTCCATTTCTATAAATACTGACCAAAGATGCCAAGCACCCTTTCTGATTTTTCTCATAGTTACAATAATTGTGTGTATGTGCATCAATGTGCATGTGTTGCGTGTACCTCTTTATGGCATGTGTGCATGTATTTGATGGTGCTTGCTCACACAGAGCTCGAAAGCTGATGCCAAGTATCTTGCTTCATCACTCTCCATCTTCGTCTTTTGAGACAAGGTATCTCACTGAAACTGGAGCTCATTCATTTGGCCAAGCCGGCTGGCTTATAAGTTGTGGGATCAATCTGTCTCTATATCTTTCATTTATAGAATTATGGACACGTGTCACTGCTTCTGTGCTTGATGTGGGTCCTGAGGATCTCAACCCAGGTCCTCATGTCTGGACTGTGGGCATTTTATGTACTGAGGTATCTATCTCTATCTTTAATTCATTATTTATGATTCTAAAATGACATGGAGGGTGACCAATAAAACCACTAACATATTTTTGCCTTTTTATATTCATTCATTCATTCATTCATTCATTCATTCATTCATTTGCCTTACATCTTGATTACAGCCCTCTCCCATGGTCCTCTCTTCCATGGCTTTCCCCTTAGCCCTCTCCTCCACCTCTGAGAAGGGGAAGGTACCCATTACCTTGACATCTCAAGTCACTACAGGACTAGGCATGTTCCTCTGAGACCGTTCATTTAGGGGAACAGGATCTACAGATAGACAACAGTGTCAGGGTAAGCTCTCACTCCAGTTGGTGGAGCCACATGAAGACAAGGTGCACATCTGCTACATATATATGGTGGACCTAGACACAGCCTTTGTAAGTTCTTTGGTTAGTGATTTACTCTCTGGGAGCCCCCATGGATCCAGGTTTCTTGACTCTGTTGGTGTCTCTGTCGAGGCCCTATCTCTTTTTTCTGGTTCCTCAATCCTTCTCAACTCTTCCACAAGATTTCCTGAGCTCCATTTAACATTGGTTGTGTGTCTCTGCATCTGTTTTTATCAGCTGCTGTCTTGAGCCTTTCAGAGGCAGTTATGCT
This sequence comes from Grammomys surdaster, assembly GCF_004785775.1. NCBI lineage: Eukaryota > Metazoa > Chordata > Mammalia > Rodentia > Muridae > Grammomys > Grammomys surdaster. The sequence goes on along the minus strand of NW_021604622.1, from coordinate 13,707,909 downwards.
AGGTTCCTGTCTGTAAATCCATGATAACAGATACAAACACAGTGTAAGGTTACAAGGTAGTTGAAGGAGTAAGGGAGACCAGCAATGCATCCCCAATGATCCTATGAGGAAAGCTTACCACATTCCTCCCAAATTAGCTGGGGTTACTACTGCATTCATTTAAGTCCTTCTCACACAGGGTACCTGTGTATCCAAGCCAGAAGTGACAAATATAACTGTTAACAGTAGCCTCACATGCTGTATCATTGTGACAAGGCTTTGACTAACAATGAGGCAACAAGGTCTCACAGTGTGTCCCTGTGAGTCAACTGTCTGTGAAGTTGCTGTGGTAGTTGTTTCCCCCATCCACACATAGACTTCCATGGAGACGTGACTGACTGGCACATTCATCAAAGTTGACTTCACAGTGGTCTCTAAGGAATCCAGATGCACAGTCACAGAAGTAAGCCCCAAGAACATCCTGACATGTAACAGCATGTAGACATGACTGGAATCCATCTTCATAAATTTTCAACTCATTGTTCATACCAGAATGCTTTTGAGGACAGACATATGTGTATCTTCATATCTTATTGAAGCATACAGTCTCATTCCTGCAGGGATCAGAAATACATTTATGCACGTCCAAGTCACAATTCTTGCCTTGGGTCCCAACATATAGAAGCAGGAGTGGCCATTGAATCCTTCCTGACACACAACCCCATTGTGGCAATGACTGGAAGCACTCTCATTATCATCTGTCTCACAGAACCTTCCAGCATATTCAGTAGGGTAGATACAAACAGGGTGGTCAAGGTCTTTATAACAGGTGATACCATGGTGGCAGGTATTTCCTCCTCAGAAACTATTGACAGTTTCAAAAGTCAGCCCTTTGTATCCAGTTGGACATTGGCACAGGAAGCCCCTTTCTCCTGGGATATTCACAGGAGTGGAAATTTATTGAGAGGACAGGAGAAGCAAGGATCTTTTAGAACTTCAGTCTTTGTCCAAATTACTTGATATGTCTAAGCAACAATTGTTGTCTTGTAGAAAACCTTTCTACATAGAATTGTTTTGGAAAAAGATTAAGAGACACCTGGTATTGTTTTTATTGCAAAATAAATCCTGGCACTGCAGGACTAGGCACTTCCTCTCCCACTGAGGCTAGTGAAGATAGCTCAGTTAGGGAAGCCAGACCTTCAAGAAGGGAAAAGCATCAGTGCAAGCCCTCATTCTAGTTGTTGGGGGACTTGCATGAAGACCAAGATGCACATCTGCTACATATGAACAGGAAGGCCTAGGTCAAGATTGAGCTCACTCTTTAGTTGGTGGTTCAATCTCTGGCAGCTAACAAAGGTTCAGGTTAGTTAATTCTGTTAATCTCCTTGTGGAATACCTAACCCTTCCAGGTTCCTCAATCCTTCCTCCAACTCTTCTTACACAGGACTTCCCAAGCTCATTTTAACATATGCCTGTGGGTTTCTGCAGTTGTATTGATCAACTGCTAGGGGGAGCCTCTCAGAGAACAGTTGTGTTAGGCTTCTGTCTGGAAACATAACAGAGTATCATTAATAATGTTAGTGATTGATTCTTGCCCATGGAATGGATGTCAAGTTGACCAGTCATTTGTTGACCATTTCCTCTGCTTCTGTGACATCTTTGTGCCTGTACTTCTTGTAGACAATATAAATTTTGGGTCAAAGATTTTGTGGGTGGGTTGGTGTCCTTATCCTTTGACTGAGAGTCCTGCTTGTCTACAGGAAGTGACCACTTCACACTCTATATCTGCTTCTAGGAAGCTCAGCTAGAGTCACTCTTGTAGACTCTCTGGAATCTCCCCAGTTCCAGGTTTCTGACACATCCTAGAAATATTTCCCCTCCTGGCTTCTCCCTCCTCTGCCAATTTCCCTTTCCTCTTCTGGCCATCTTTCCTTGTTTCTACCTATATCTGATTCCTCCCCCTTGCATCTGTCATTCCCCTCCCCACCCAGTTTCCTATCTTCAAATACTTTTTTTAAGTTACTGTAATGAAATTTTGAACTAGGAAGAATTTTTTGGAACCTTTCAGTTCATTTTAACTAGTTAAATGTTCTTCAAATAATTATAGAGGATTTTAGTCTGACAACATGGCTCCTCAAATCACATCCAAAAACCTTCTAGGTTTGTGTGATATAGATGAAATACAGACACACCAAACATCTTTAATCCCTCTGGCTGGAATACAAATATCCTCTTAATACCCACCTTTAATGCTAAACAACGATGTTGAATATAGGGATAGATATAGTGATTTATCAGAGAAAGGTTTGACAGAATGAGTCAGAGATAGGATATGCTCAACTCTCATGGGAACAATACAATCAAGACAAGGAATTTAAGAGCATCTCAGGGAAAGAGACAAAGACAGTGAGTTGGGAGTCAGTGAAGTGAGCATAGAACAGTGGAGTTGAGATCATTGGTGAGTTCATGCAGTCCATTGCAGGACAGCAGAGGCAGTTGAAACCTGGGAATAAGAAGGAGCAAGAAGACTAAGATGATAGTCCAGAGATACTTTGAAACAAAGCAGAGCAATTCAGTAGCAAGCTGAGAGAAGCTGGATTGAATCAGTCAACTTGGAGAAGAGTTTCTGCCAGAGCAGCTTTGAGCTAGTATGCCAGAGTTCAAAAAGTGTCCGAGAGGTTGAGCTTATTCAGAAGTAAGCCTGCAAGACAACAATTACATCAGATTAATAAAAGCTTCATTTAATGAAAATTATATTTCATGATACTGTAATAGGTATGTATATATAAATATATAAATTACAGCAAGTATATTCAGAAATAAATTCATGGACTAGATTTGAACAGTCCACATTTATACTACTATATCAAGTTTTATCCTAGCTATATTGCTAATAATTTCCAAAGCACATTTTTAGTTTTATGATCTACTTTGATATTTTTGTGATACTTTTATTTGGTTAGTTTCTTACATCAGTAATACATATGTTAATATAAAGTGTGATTAATATGGTGTAATTATTTTCTAAATTTTATAACAAGAAAAATTTATAAAAATTAAATAATTTATGGAAAGTATAAAATATATTTGGTAAATACATTATAATATGAGGTCTCCAACATTAAAGTTATTGACCTTTTGGAATTTGATTAACCTATATTCTTAAATGAATGAATACATTTCAAAATTACACTGTTTTATATAGTACACATTAGTTATTAAGATTATTATACATAATTGATTTGCCTATCTTTCAATACCTGTGTGCTTGCTTACTTCTATTACACAGTAGTAAAAACCACTTTTCAACGATTTTTATAGACAAATCTGCCTGCACCAGTAGAAACACTTCTAATAAAATCATAAAATGATAAATTATACATTGTTATAATATATTGCATTAAATTTTATGCTATCAGGCTTGCTGTTAAATATTTGTAATGATAATACTCTAAAAATTTTATTAATAAAAACATTTCATATACTGCCATAATACCATGATTTTATGTATAATAGAGGAAAAGGCAAAGCTTATTTTGAGATGAAGAGATTAGAGAAAATGTACTAATAATAAAGTGGAAGACTTAGATGGGGATGATAAATTATAAGACTAAGTTCCTCATACAACAGGCGAAAACGATCAAAGCATTTGAGGGCCTTTTAACAAATAAAAGTGATAAATCAAAACTTGAAATACAGGAATAGTAATTCATCTGGGTTATAAGAGAATTCACATTGAGATGGGTAAAAAGGAAAAAAACCACTGTCATTCAAAGTACAATTTGAAATAAGAGAAACATTAATGCTTTATAGATTTTTTTGTGTGTCAGAAATTTGTTTTTATTATTGAATATTTTATTTATTTACATTTCAGGTGCCATCCCCTTTCCCCAATTCCCCTCCCTAGAAACCCTCATCCTGTCCCCACTCTTCCTTTTTTCTTTTATAACATTTTAATTACATGTAAGTATTAAGGTCACTTCTAGGTTGAGGAACTAGCAATACAATAGGTGCAAATAGTCACAGGAAAATATATGAATATATTAGGAGAGTATATTTGAAACACTATTTCTCATCTAAACATAAAGTAGAAATATCCTTTTGTTTGAAATGTTCTTTGCTTGCTATATCAGGATATTAAAAGAAGCTAAAAGCAAAAAACATTTAAGGGATTATGGTAATGACATTTGAAAATAGCATAAAGAAAGTGACAGGATTATCATGAATAAAACCTGTCATAAACTGTACTTGAAATTCTATATCTTATTTTATCTGCTGGTTTTGTAATAGCAAAGAATATTTTAATGATACTATTTGGGGACTTCACTTGATTGGAATTGTTGCAGAGAGTGTTGACAGATTCTCCTGTTGAGTGCTATTTCCTTCTATTATTTTATTTATTCATTTATTGATTTATTTATGCACGTAGTTTTACTTTAAATATATTCATTAGATGCCAACAAAGCTTCTCTCATTCATATTATCGTAATCTCAAATGTTTATAATTTAAGTCAAGTGATATACAAAACACAAACATTAAAATCAATTAGACTATGTCCATTTTTGATTAATAAAAATAGAATAAGATCTTACAGTGAATCAGCCTTTTGCTTTGCATGTGAATGAATTATGCTGATCAATATGATCATACCTGAATGTGAAAATGAGAATTTATAACTTTTCTCTTGGCTCATCTTTATTTATTTATTTATGCAATGATTTTAAACCCATTCAGAAATTTATCCTCTGTATATAAGTATATATATACATATATTTTATATATATATATAATATATGTATTTATAAATGACATATATATGTATATATAAATGTGTATGTGTCAGTGGTATTTATAAATGAGTTTTCTATATATTGTAATTTTCATTAACATAAATAACAAAAGAGTTTCCATCTTTTTAAAGGAGAATCAGTCTACAAATAACAGTTTATTCTTTTTAAACTAAACAAAATATGCATAAGTAACCCAATCCTAGAAAAAAATTATAAACCAACAACTACTTAAGAAAACTCCTTGAACATATATATATCTTTATTTACAAAATTCCAAAAATTTTTTAGAAAGCTAAAAATAATAGCACCTTACTAAGGTTGTAAAAAATGTAGAATCATTAAGAATATAGATTTTCTTTTAATGCTTGAAATTCTGAGTACCCTCAATGACAGTCAACAGGTGTATAGTGGGAAACCATATGTGGCAGAGTTTTATCTTCAGAAATATTATTTTCAAGAAGAGTTTTGACTTGGAACCAATACAGTACACATTAAAGAATTCTTCAGAATAAATTGAAGGCTAAAGATAAAAGAAACGAACACTCAAAGACCTTTGTGATGAAACTTGAAACCAGTACTGCATCAAGACCAGATTTGGATTTTAGAGACAGTTGAAGACAAGAGTGCCACCATTCACTATATGGAATAAATGAAATGAGTTTACAAATAGATTTTGTTTCTCAGTTCAAATAAAATTAAGAAATAAAAGGATAGTTATTAGGAGTAATTCTGCTTGTGAGTGTTAGTTACACTGTGCCCTGATAACAAGATTTGTGCCCAACTAGAGTGGCCATTTTTGGAACCACAATGAATGAGCAAGTAGAGGAGGAGCCAACTCATCAAGCACGTGACAAACAGCAGGTAGAGTGAATGTGGCAACCCAATGCTATCCAGTGATGCCCAAGACAGTTGGCAGGTTGGCTAGCTGTGATCATTTCACTGAAACAGGCACCTGTAATTGATATTAGGTAGCATTAAGTGTACATGTTTACATTTAGTGAATTGAATGTTGATAAGTCATTCAGAAACATCCCAATTAAAAACACACATCAATATAAAACAAAACTTAAGAATTGTTGAAGACAGGAAGGAGGAGGAAAGGGATGAGGAACTGTGGGAGGGTATACCAGGAAGGTGGTAATGACTGGACTGTAAAGAAAAAAAATGTAGTTTTAATTTAAAAAAAAAATAACAAATGTGGTTAAAAGTATAAGCTACAAGGCTATGCAAAAGTTATGCTTTTATCTGTAAAGAAAGAAATCCTTAAGATCTTTGTCTTTGTTGTTGTTGTTGTTGTTAGTTTGCTTTGTTTTATTTTGTTTTGTGTACATTTGAATAATCCTTTATTTTTATCTACTGAAATTATTATTTCCTGGTGATTAGTATAGCATATTTATTTGTTCATTTAAATGAAATCCTTTCTTCATGAAATCATATTGTATACCTCTGTTTACAACTCTCATATTCTTAGTGTTTATTTTCCCCAAACCCTTTTCATAAGATTTTTTTTTAAGTTTTGAAATTTTCTTACATTTTTGTTGGTTTTTCTCAAGTGTTTGATTCATTTAGACCACATTTTCACATTCATAAGATATGTTCAAGATATTTTCAATAGTTTTATAGGTTGATCCCTCTACCCATGTCAAATCACTTCCTTTCTACAACAGTGTATTTCCATTTTGTTTATTAGATTCCTGGGTGTGGTAACATAGTCAAGCTGTCTTGTCTTCCCCCATATAGGAGTTATGTTCTGTACTTACAAGGTTTTTATGGTCTTGCCCAATAGAATACGTGATAGGAAATAATCTGTAGAATTGTGCTTATATAAGAAAATCGTTCCTCATAATGTACTTTTTACTAGTGTTAAATCTAACAACTTTTCCAATAAAAAACAAATGATTACGCTTTTTTCATTACTAAATATTTTTCCAAATACAATTCACTGACCCCAAACTAAAAACATTCCCCTCCCTAATATTTGGAAAATCTTAATAATATCTCTTTGAAAATACATCTTTGTGAGTCTCTCCCATTTCAGATCTCTGGGGCTTCCTAGAGCTTTACCCAAGCACAAAACCCCAGCAGCCACATATTTCTATTCATGCTCCTGGCCTTCTGGACCTCTCTCGTATTTCTATGTATACTTTATTCTGACCCTCTATTCTCTTCCCCTTTGCCTCTCCCAATCAGGACCCTCTTTTCCTCTACCTTCCATGACTATTTTGTTCCCCCCACCTAATCTAAGGATTCGAGCATAATCAATTGGGTCTTCCTTCCTGTGTACCCTCTTTGGGTCTGTGGGATGTATCATGTGTATTTGGTGACCTTAGCTAGAATGCCCCACAGTGCTGATATAGTAACTAAAGAGACTACCTCCTGTAGTCAGATAGGATCCTCTGTGGAGGGATGAAGACTAAAACCCACCTACAAACTTTCAATCCAAAATTGATCCTGTCTCAAAGAAATGGAGAGAGAAAGAGAGCAGAGATTGAAGTAATGATGAACCAGTGACCAGCCCAACTTGGGATCTATCCTATGGGTGGCTACACTATTACTGATGTTTTGTTGTGCTTACAGACAGGAGTCTAGCATGGCTGTCCTCTGAGAGGCTCTGCCAAGCAGCTGACTGAGACAGAAGCAGACACTCACAGCCAAGCATAGGACTGAGGTCAGGGACTCATAAGAAAGAGTTAGGTGAAAGCCTGGAGGAATTGAAAGGAATGGTAAAGTCATAGGAAGACCAAAAATGTCAGCTATCCTGGACCCCAGGGAGCTCCCAGTGACTAAGTCTCCAACCCAAAAAGTATACACAAACTGCTCCAAGGCCCCTGGTACATATGTAGACAAGGGCTGTCTTGTCTGGCATTAGAGGGAGAGGAGACACCTAATCTATAGAGACTTGATGACTCAGGCTAGGAAATATCAGGGGGGGCACCTTCTCAGAGGTGATGAAGAGGGCAAAGGAAAAACCTTTGAAGGGGGTACCAGGAGAGAGAGACCACATTTGGGATGTAAATAGATAATTTTAATAATTTTTAAAAAAAGCAGAAAAATATACAGTTTGCAAATAGCACATATAAAAATGAAAATACATCTTCAGTGTTACAAAGTTCTTTAATGGAGTCTGAATTTCTTAAGGCCTGTTTTGATGTGGATAAAATATAACCAACTTTAATGTACAGAAATATTTAATGATGTAGTTGATTGTAACATCTCTCTCATTAGTAACATTTCTGTGGAATTATTTTATTTTGTATTCTTTTACTCCCATGTTGTCCACTGAGAGAGAGAGAGAGAGAGAGAGAGAGAGAGAGAGAGAGAGAGAGAG
>NW_021604622.1:13660176-13699801 GCF_004785775.1 Grammomys surdaster | reverse complement strand
AGAGAGAGAGAGAGAGAGAGAGAGAGAGAGAGAGAGAGAGAGAGAGATTATTCTATATCTTTTCCTCTAACCATATTGTGAAACCAGAGAATAGGGATTTTCACATCAGTGGAAGATGGCATCAGCTGTAACTAAAAAGTACTTATAGGCATCAGTAACGGCAAAGCGCAGCTAGGAAGCTAATGCAACAGCTTTTTCTTTGGTACTTATATTTGAGCTTCCAATGGAAACTAATACTAATACCAGAGGAAGACTTCCATTTCTCAGGTAATCTTTCCAAGAAATATTCCTTAGACCCACAAAGAAGCATTTCTCTTAGTTGACTCCATGATGAATCAAATTTGAAACTAAGATTTGCCATTAAATGAGACAAGAAAATATTGGGGAGGAAGAAAGTTTCATGTTGTGTTCAGATTAGGCTTTTATCAATTTGATACAAACTAGAGTCATTGGAGAAGAGGGATCAGCGGTTGAAAAAAGCTTCCACGATATTGCCTTGGAAGTTAGTCTTTGGTGAATTTTCTTGATTAACAATGATATGAGAGGGTCAAGCTCACTGTGAGTAAGTTTTCTTTGGTGTTATTAGAAAGAAAGCTGAGAAAATCATGGAAAACACGCAGTACGCATTGCTCCTACTTGGAATCTGCTTCAGTTCCTGTCTCCATGCTCCTGCCTTTCTTCAGGGAAGGACTCTAATCAAGTAAGCAGAATAAACCCTATCCTCCCCAATTTGTTTTTGGTCAGGGTGTTTTATCCCAGCAATGGAAAGATATTTAGGACATGTGGAGATCAGAGAGGGAGAAGAGGAAAGAGAAGTGGTTAACCAAAATTAAGGATCTACAAAAGTGCCATATAAAATCATACTATTTTGAAAGTAAAGTAAAAATTTTATGTATAAATAAAGATAACTGGACAGTACCCATGTATGAGTGAATGCATGCTGCTGCTCCAAGGAACCTTAGATTATTAAATAAAGACCTTAGGCCTAGCCTATAAGAAGTCACTGAAAGGAGCCTCTAATAATACTCCCAGAATAATATGGGTTCTTTTCCACTGATCTTAGTTATCTAGCATTTGCAGATGCTAAAACCATATTTCCCATGAAGGTTTGTATCTAGTCATATTTAATTTTTTTTAGGCCATATTTAGTGGATGTCTTAGTTTGGGTTTTCATTACCATGAAGAGACAACATGACCAAAGCAACTCTTATAAAGGACAACATTTAAATAGGGCTGGTTTACAGGTCCTGAGTTTAGTCCATTATCATGATGGTGGGATGCATGGCAGTGTCCAGGCAGGCATGGTGCTGTAGGAGCCCAGAATTCTACATTTTGATTGGAAGGCATCAAGAAGAAGGCTCTCAAAGCCCACTTTCACAGTGTCACACTTCCTCCAATAAGGCTATACCTACTCCAACAAGGCCACTACTCATAATAGGGCCATTCTCTTACTCAAACCTTTAAACTATCACATTCAACCCCCTCTCCCCCATAGGCGTGTTCGAACACATGAGTCTATGGGAGCCATACCTAGCCATAGCATAATGCAAACTACATTTAGACAAAAGTCCCATGGTCTATAACAGTCTTAACAATGTTAAAAATCCAAAATTCACCAGGCAGTGGTGGTGCATGCCTTTAATCCCAGCACTTGGGAGGCAGAGGCAGGCAGATTTCTGAGTTCAAGGCCAGCCTGGTCTACAGAGTGAGTCCCAGGACAGCCAGGACTACACAGAGAAACCCTGTCTCAAAAAACAAAACAGAACAAAATAAAACAAAACAAAATCCAAAGTTCAAATTCTCTTCTGACATTCATCTAATCACTTAACTGTAATTCCCATAAACCCCTCTAAAATCAAAAGGCAGGTCTCAAACCTCCAACATCTCAGGATTATACATTACAATTCCTAAATGTCAAAATGAGGAAATATTGGACCAAAGAAAGACCAAAACCAACTGAACAAACTCCAATCTCTTATCTCCATGTCTGATGTAAAAGTATTCTTCATATCTCTAAATCCTTTCATTTTTCTTGACTACAACAAACTTCTTCCTTCTAGACTCGTTCTATTCTCTATTAATAGCTTTTCTCAGCAGGTGCCTGACATCTCTAACATCCTGTGGTATCCAAGTTAACTGCAACTTTATACCTTCGTGTTTCAAGGTCTGGGATCCACACACGATACTCTGAGCTACTCCGAGGATTTTGCATCACTTCTCTGTCCTTTGTATCTCTAGAACACAGCTTCGTTTTGTGTTCAGAAATAGCTCAGAAACACTTTCCAGAAGATTTCACCCCAGTGATGCTGGCCTCTTCCTGATCACTGCTAATTTCTTAGCACAACCATTCTAGTATCAATTGTTTCGGTAGTACCTTCTATCCTTGACTTTAAAGCCAGAGCCAAATGGCCAAAGCTGCCAAGTTCTGCTGTTTGCTGAGGATGGAGCATGTTGTCTTTATTTTATTATCTCATCAACAGCTTTCTGTTTTCCGACTTCTTCAAAGACGAAGTTTGATTGTCATGGAACTTGCTCTGTAAACTGACAGATCTTCATGGCTCTGTCTCCTGAATGCTGGGATTAAAGACATGTACTACCACTCCTGGACCTAAGCTTTTTTCTTCTTGAAGCTTGCTCTGTATCAGACAGGCCTTGTGCTCAGAGAACTGCTTGTTTCTGTCTCTTAGGATTAAAGGTATGTACTACCTTACATGCTGTACTACAACAAACCTCTTCTGGGCTGGTGGTGTGTGCCTGGACCACTTGACCACTACTGTTCAAGGTCTGGATCAAAAGCCTGTGTCCTCAATTTCTAGATTATACCTCATTCCAGTTTAAAAGTCCAAATACAAACAATGACCAAGTAATAATAAGCCTAACATGACATATTATTCTTTGTTCAATGCAAATACATAGAAAATAACCTTAGCTGGGTGGGATCTTTCACCAACATCTTCAGTCCCTTAATCTGTTTATCTTTTTGAACACAGTATTAAGCTTCATTGTACTTCCTAGTGTCCTTGTATTAATTGAACCATACATTTTGTATTTTTCCATGCTAGACTTGCTATGCTTGATTAAAATGTTCTCTATGAGAGGAAACCAGATGACAAAATCTATGCTGGGTTATTTTGAGACCTCCTTTTTCAAAGCAATTAATCAGAGTCTCTTCACCTTAGTCTTAGGCTGACTCTTCAGAGATGAGAAAAAGGCAGCTACATTCTTCACAAAATATTACAAAAACAGTCTTTAGGCCACATACTGAAATTCTTCTCCCCTGAAAATTTTAGAGCTAAGCTTCCACAGTTCAAACCACCTTTAGCACCAATGTCTTCCTTATTCCTACTAGGATGTTCCATTAAGCCCTACTGAAACATTCTACTTCTTCCCAAATCCAAAGTCCCAACATCCACATTTTTCCAAACAAAAACATGGTGATGCCTATCATCACAGCAATACCCAAGTCCCTGGTACAAATTTTTGTCTTAGTTTGGGTTTCCACTGCTGTGAAGAGACACCATGACCAAAGCAACTCTTATAAAGGACAAGAGTTAATTGTGCCTGGCTCAGTCCATTATCATCATGATAGGAAGGATGATAGTGTCCAGGCATGGCACTGGAGGCTGAGAACTCAACATCTTCATCAGAAGGCTGCCCGGAGAAGATACTCAGGTAGCTAGGAGGAGGGTCTCAAAGCCCACACTCACAATGACACACTTCCTCCAACAAGGCCACACCCATCGCAATAAGGCCAAATCTCCTAATTGTGCCACTCCCCAAGCCAAGCCTATTCAAAGGGCCATAGTGGATATCTCTGGAATGTCTTCTGTTTTTATTTATTTCTATGATTTTGTCGTTGATAGTTTCTAGGCCTATAGTCTGGAAATCATTTCCTTCATGTATTTTATTATTCTTCATTTGGTCGTTTCCTACTATAGCACATTTCCTGGATGTTTTGTGTTAGAAACTTCATTTCCTTTAATCAATGTATCGATTTCTTCTATGGTGTCCTCTATGCTTGAGGTTCTCTCATTCAGCTCTTGTATTTAGTTGGTGATGCTTACATCTATAATTTCTGTTCAGTCTCCTAGGTTTTCCATTTCCAGGGCTGTGGTTGCTTGTATTTTTTTAATACTTCTTTAAGGCTTTTATTTATTTCTTCTTTAAAGGCCTCTATCAGCTACATAAAGTGTGATTCAAGATCATTGCCTTGCTTTTAGGTGTGTTAGAGTATCTACGGTTTCCTGTAGTAGGAGAGCTGTTTTTTTTGTTTTGTTTTGGTTTTTTTTTGGGTTTCTCGAGACAGGGTTTCTCTGTATAGCCCTGGATGTCCTAGAACTCACTCTGTAGACCAGGCTGGCCTCGAACTCAGAAATCCGCCTGCCTCTGCCTCCCAAGTGCTGGGATTAAAGGCGTGCGCCACCATCGCCAGGCATAGAGAGCTGGTTTCTGACAGCTACATATTACCATGGTTTTTGTTGATGGAGTTCTTGTCCTGTTCTTTAGCCATCTGATTGTCTCTGACATTGGCTGGCCTGCCTGTCTCTGTTGGTAATAGGCCTCAGGGACTGCAGACAGAGTCAGTAGTCCCTAATCACTCCAGGCCTTCGGTTGTCTCGGGAGACAGACGACCTCCTGGTAGGCAGGCTGAGCTGTGGACCAAGGAGGGATTTTTGTTGTTGTTGTTGTTGTTGTTGTTGTTGTTGTTGTTGGGTTTGTTTGTTTGTTTGTTTTCTTTTTTTAAGGGAAATTGAAGTAGAATGTATCTAAGCAGAGAGATTAGGTGGGAGAGAGACTGAGACAGGTAAAGGGAGAGGAAACTGCAGGCTACATTTTTGATGTAATGAATGAAAAGAATAAAGGAATAAATAAAGGACAAGTTATGATTTCATCAAATATAGAAACCAATGTGGAACTGAGCTGGTAGCTTCCTCCATTGTGGCTAGACTTTCTAGTACCAAAAGAGCTATACAGGTTGTTAGGGAAGAAACCTATCAGTCACAAGCCCTATTGAACTATGGAGTATGTGACTTTGATACTGGCCACTAGGCAAGATATACACACTTCTCCAGTATTGCCATGACTGCTATGGGAGAACCTATTACATCTGATAGGGTTTGAGGCCCACTTCATAGAAGAAAATTTATCCCAGTTACTGCAAACCAGGGTAAATAGAAATGAAGAAGGATGATTGGTACTGAGGGAGGGAATTTATTATTGTTTTGCTAATCTGAATGTTGTCAAAATGCCTTCTAGAACTGACTCTTATTCACATAGATTAGTACTGCTTTCGTGAGAGAATCTGCTTTTTGCAGTGTTTATGATAGTTAACTCAAAAACGCATAATTAGTCAAAATGTGGAAGATATATGACTGTATATGATCAGTCCAATACAGGATATTATTATCATCTCTGTTCAAGTCAAGACTTGAGAAAAATAATGGAAGACAGGTTAGATAGAATGTAAGACCCAAATATTGGGGAAGAGGGAACCATAAAACATTGAGTTCTGGGCATAAGAACACAATCGCACTTGTGAACTGGTTACTTGCACAAAATACACACAGAATTTAATAGATCAAGAGGAATTCTCCTTAAGGAACTATTGGCAGTTAAATCTTACTGAAGGAGGGAAAGGGATATTCCTCAGTTGTATAGCCACTGCTAAATTGTCCAAGCTTCAGTTTATAATACTCCATTATGATCATGGACACAATCATAAATAAATTCAATAAACAAAGCATATATGAAAAACACATAAACAACAAAGTAGAACTCATTCGAAGAAAGATATATTTTAGTAAGATTTAGAGAAGACATAAAGGAGGATAATTGGGGAAATATAAACAAAATATGTAATATACATGTATGCAATTGTCAAAAAATATACACTTAAAAATATTGCAAAGGAAAGTGTATCCTGCAAATGTATGCTCTTTTTGGGTCTTGAGAAGCCAAATATATTATCTTTTAAAAACAACCTTATCATTAAACCCACTGATAAAGTACCCCTTGAAAATAAATCCAGGCTTGTTTTTTTGTTTTTTGTTTTTTTTTAAAAAGAGAAACGTAAATTCTGAAATTCAAAGAAAATATATCCTCTAATGTATGTGAAGGAGCAATATAAAATTGGAATGAGATTTTAGGAAGTTGCTACAGCAGTCAAAATAGAATATGTATTCACAGTTTTATTGATATTCTAGCCAAAGCAATCCAGAAACAAAGCTCAGTCTGTGTGATATATGCTGCATGCTAGATCAGCAGTAGTTGAAGCTTTAATAGGTATTTGTGAGCAAAGATAGAGGAAAGTCACACAAGCCATACCTTGTATAAAGATGGTGAGTGAATGTATTTTAAGAGGAAGAACTCAACAGTTTCCTACTGGAATAGTAGATATGAAAAGCTTGTCATTTTGAACAATAGTAATGAATAATGGAAGAGTAAAGCCTCAAAGTTCAAAGAGTGTATAGTAGACATGGATAATCAGATGTCCTTAAATGTCATTATAGCCACAAAAGGAAAAGCACCTCATTGTGTAAAACATTTGATATGAAAACATGGCTATGTGAATTTAAATCCCCCAAATTTACCCCAAACTAAGAACAGTATACATCTGTAATCCCAGGCTCCCACAGTGATTCTTTTGGAGGGAGAAACAGTGAAGTTCCAAGGAGCTCCCATTCAGCTACCTTGAAACAGCTAGTAGAAAAACAGTGAGACCCTGCCTAACAGCAAGATAAAAGGCAAGAAATGATACCTGTGTTTGTCCTCTGACTTCTATATACTCTGTGGCATGTGCTTCTCTGCACTAATGTACATAAACATATACATACACATAGTTGACTTGCACACACACTCATATACACACACACAGAGAGACAGAGACACACACACACAGAGAGAGAGAGAGAGAGAGAGAGAGAGAATTTTACACACTCAGAAGAAAAATGGAAAGAAGTTACAAAATTGTGCATGTCAATTATAGGAAAATGTGAAGAGAAAAAAGGTATTTATTAGATATGTTGAAGAATTATTTTATTACTAACACAATGAAATGTGGTTATCCAACTGAAATGATTATAAAGAACACCTACTATGGGAAGACAGGAGCAATAAGTTGCTTATGAGGTCTATGAGAAAAGGAATCAAAGTGAGAAAGAAGATTGTCAATAAAATAAATATTTGTAGAGAGGCTATGTAAGACAGAAATCCAATAGTGTCACCAGTGGCTTTGTAAAGTAAAATTCACCTTACCTAGTGTGAAGCTAATAGAAAAATAAGCCACAAATTTATATTTGAAAAGGCTAATTTACAGTAGTTTTACTTGTGAAACAGAGTTAGGAAGCAACTGAAACAATGGCCTGCCAGATTGTGATTATTGAGAAGGATTGAGTTTGTGTTCATTATGTGATAAAGTGGTGTAAAGGAAATTTATATGATAATTCAATAGAGAGTTAGAAATGTAGACATATTATCATTTACAAAGACACTCAGACCTTTATTTTGCAAATGTGTCATATCAGAGAGAGTTAAGTGCCATTCAGTCTTGAGGCCAGGTCATGAAGTATCTTGTCCAGAAACTGCAAAGAAGTCTATGATTTGCATAACTATGTGGACTTCTTGGCATAAAAACCTACTAATGACCCTGTTGAAATGCAAATACTTTATTACATTGAATTGCATTAAGCTTCATAAATAGCATAATGCACATAAATCCTATAAAAACTGTTTGTGTAGAGGAACTAAAATGAATTAACATGAGCGTGTGCATATTTTAGATAATGCCTGCAAAGCAGCTTTGTAAAGACATTGCATTTTATTTGCCATTTAGTGCTTTCATTTTCCCAGTTTGTTATAAAATAAACCATTCCACCAACATCAACTGGCAGATAATTGTAGCTGAATATTTGCATCTGATTAGATATGTAGACTGATAGACATATGTAAATTTATCAGATAAGCAAACCATGCATAGTGTTTGTTCCTTTCTTCATTGAGTATATCTGTGTTTCACCGTTATTTCTGAATACATATTTTCTAATTATGAATTAAGTCATAAAAACTTTTGAAGCAACAAACGTTGAACATAAATATTTTTGTGGCATCTAAAACAGTCTGCATTGTGTAAGGTAATCCAGGCAATTATTAAAAATATACCAACTACAAAAGAAATGGCTACTGTAAGAGTAAACGACATCTGTAAAGGTACACACAAAGCTGTAAGTGACTTTTATACATTTTGTTTTATTTATCTGGCATCTTGCCCCCCTCCCGTATGTGCACATGTGTGTACATACATCACCTGTCTATGCATAGTTTACCTGTATCAGTCAAAGGTGGTTTTCACCTTTCATCATTCCAATTAGTTTTGAAGAAGGTTTAGTATTGTTGGACTGAGGAGGAACACACGTACTATGGGATGTGAGCTCTCTTGCAAGTTATTGGGAAGAGAAGTTAGTGAAGCAAGGTTTAGCTGGCACTGCATCCTCGGGCAGAGTAAGTTTATTTCAATTGCTGAAAAATACTCATTTTTAATTTAGAATGAAAGCAAGTTAAACCAGAAATAGACAAATTTATTGAAGATTCAACAGTTACCTCAGTGACAAGGAGAGAAGATGGATGCTTTGTAGCTTGAAAATTTAAATAAATTCATCCATATTATTTTAACTTTAACATTAGTTCTTGATGCAAACTCATCTTTCATGTTCTAGTCCATAGTTTGGTAAATTATCAGGAATAATCCCTGGGGTAATTTCTACTAGTATATGTTGATAAAAAGAAGAGATCCAGCAGCCAATATTATAAATTTAGAACTCATACTTCTATTTAAGAAAATGTATTGTTCATGAAACTGCTGTGTCAATTTACTTTATTTATCTACCTGTGTGTCTATCTATGTACTCACTAGATATCTATTATGTATCACCTATCTATCATATCACGGCTAGCTAAAGGAATTGTTGACTATTTAGCATGTGTACACATGTAAAAGAAGAGATGGCAAAGAATGTAGAGTAAAATAAGTCATCCTTTAGGCCTATAAAAGGCATCCTAGTACAGTTATCACTTCCATTTGCTCTGGTAATGGGTTTACACCCCATGCACTGACAATATAAAGAGAGAAGGCATTTGCAAATGAAGCAAGTATCACTTAGATGTGACCCCATGTGGTAGAGCTAAAATCTATTCAAAGAAATTCTGCAATGATTTTATGATTTAAAGGAGTAAAATTATCCATAAAGTACCCTAAGATATTCCAGATTCAGATAGTCTTAAAAATAAATATTCATAATTGTCCATAAACAAATGAACACTAAAAACAGAACCAATTTCATATAGGTAGTGAAAGGAAAAATCAAACAAATGCATGAGCTCAAAAGTACGGAGGAGAAAACAGCAATAGTGGAAATCTTTGCAAAATTTGCATCAAAGAAACTTAAGATGCTTATGTCACACTGAGAAGAAAATAATGTGGCTTCATATTTATCATCTTGGAATGTTCTTTCATTGCAAAGTTACATTAATATATTCTTATGAAACACTCATGACGAAAATATCTCAGGAGTTTGGTGTAAGGATAAAATGTGAATCTTGTAGAAATTCTCAGGTTTAGCAAATTCTTCTCATTGCTAAACAGCAGAACAAATGAACGAGAGTGGACCACTTTGTTTTGCAGAAATGTGTGAGAAAAATTTTGGAGAAGGGTATTAGACTCTATTTTATCTCTCTTCTCTGTTACCTGTATTTAAACTAAATCAGTTCTAGAAAATATTATACTTAGTGCCAATGTTCGCTCTGGTGTGTAGATTATAACTTCATACGCTTAAAAGACTTATTTAACATAGAATATCTGCACAAACCAAATGTACTAAAGCGACCAGGGCAGGGGTATTAATAGTATGCAGACAACGGAACACATCTGCTACAGAAAATAAAGAGGAACTGCTGAGTAAGGCAGGATTTAAGCAAGGATGGGGTGGGATGTGGGTAAAGGTGGGATGCAGAGGACTGTAAACTAAACCTAAGATGTTTGAAGTCAAATGGAAGCATACTACTTTGTACATTTGAAACATTTTTAAGACACTGAATGAAAAATAAGATGCACAAGTAGATAATTTCTGTCCCAGAACCTAAGATTTCTTTAAAGAAACTCCACTTGCTTCATATGGGATAGCACTATGGAAGCTGTGTGTGAAGGTTTTAGAGATCCTGAAAATCATATGGACTTCAGCACTGTCCTTAAACCATCTCTATAACCACGGTGCTCAGAAGACAGACACAGGAGGGTGCTTATAGATTCTAGCTGATGCAATAAACTCCAAAGTTAGTGAGAAATACTGTCTCAACCAAACACTGATTGATATTTAGATTCCACAAGTCCACACACTCTGAAGCTCACATGTAAATACTTCGCAGAGAGTTTAGGAGAGAAAAATGACAATTTCTTGATTTAATTACAGGATCCCCTGACTTTGCCATCTTTAATTGAAATAGAGTTACATTTTCCCCCTCCTTCTCTCCTTATAGTCTCATCCAGATACCCTCTCTCATTCCTTTCACACTCCCCTCTACTCCCAAGCTGATAGCCATTTTCTTCATTGCTTTTTATCTGTTACACATATAAAGCACACACACACTCATGTGTGTGTGTGTGTGTGTGTGTGTGTGTGTGAGTGTGTATAAGCACAAATACATATAAATACATCCCGTTGGAGTTTGTTTGTTTTTCTTTGTGCTTTCATGGTTTCAAGAATGGCCACCCTGCATTGAACAACCAGTAAGTAGTCTCGTTCCTGACTGAGGCTAATTCTCCTTCTCCTAACAGTCATTAGTTAACCACTGTTTTTTATTAAGAGGTAGGACCTCATAATTTATTTTCTCTTCCAAATTGATATGCCAATGGATAATTCCATTGTCCCAAACTTTTTATTCAACCCTACCTAGAAAGCATTGTTTCACAGCACACTGGTATTCTGACTCTTACAATCTTTCTACTCTGATATATTTTTTTCCTGAGCTGAGGTTATTACATGAACAGTGATATAGATGTATCCCTTTTGGCTGAGCTCCCCATGATCTGTTGATAGATGTCTTCATTGTATGCGATTGTGGTTTTCTACCATGGATTGTGTTTGGTACGATGAGAAGTTTCTCTGAGGAAGGGTGGTACCTATGAATTTTTTTCACATGGGAGGTTTTATTGCTAAAGATAGCCTCCGAGAGCATTAGGGGAAAGAAGAGAAGGAGAAAAGCATACCTGTGAATTTAAGGATAAGATTTCAATGTAATAACCAAGTATAGTGGTCAAGCAATATGATAGTAAGAAAATGTTTGCCCTAAGGTAGTGATCTCAGTAGCCACTAGTTTCCCAGAAACAAGGATGATTTCTCTCTTGTTGAGTGACTTCAACACCAATGAGATAACTGTTGTTTGCCAAATATGTGAGTGTCGTCTTTTGCACCTTTACACATAGATGACAGTACTGGAATGTTTTATGATCTCTCAATGTTTCTTCTGGGTAATACTGGTTAATTGCTTTCCTCTCCATGGCAACCTGCATAGTGTTTTCTGGAACCATGGAAGCTACAATGTAGAAAATGGTCTGATACTGATCAACTCATCTAAATCATGAGCCCTAATGTGCCTTGAAATGAAAAAAAAAAAGTCTAAACATCTTTCAACAGATGAAGAGATAATGAAAATGCAGTACATATATACAATGGAACACTCTTCCACTGTAAAGGAAAATGAAATTTCTGGAAATTGCATGGACCTAGGAAATATTACATGGAGTGAGGTAATCCAGACTCAAAAAGAACCCCAGAAAATGTCTGCTGTTTTCTTGTCTGCATTTCCTCACTGCAGATCTTCAGATATGAGTACACAACGTGGAGTACCTACAGAAACTAGGGCAGTATGAAGGGATCAAAGGTTAGGAGGAGGGAGCTTGGAAGCGGAGAAACAGGACACAGGTGACAAAAAGAGGCCAAATAATAATGTGGAAGAGGGTAGGATGTTGTTGTAGAAGGTGAAGGAGGCACAAATAATACCAAATTATTATTATTATTATTATTATTATTATTATTATTTCATATGTTACATTCTAACCACAGTTTATCCTCTATCTACTCTTCTCAGTCCCTCCCCATTCCACACCTCCTTTCCTCCAGGTACATTCTTGAGACAAAAAGCAGGCCTCCCAGGGATATCAACCCCACACCGCATAACAATTTGTAGTAAGACTAGGTGCATACCCTCATATCAAGGCTGAACAAGGCAACACAGTAGGAAAAAAGGGGTCCCAGGCTCAGGCAAAAGAATCAGATACAAACCTGTACTTCCTCTGTAAGTAGTTCAACAAAAACACAAAACTACACAACTGTAACATATGACTAAGGTATTTTGATAAAGCTTCAAGGAATCGAGTTTACCAAAAATCCTACACAATAATACAAGCGTATTTGTGTGTGCATATTTGTACGTGTATGTGTAACATATGTGTGGAAGTTAAGCCACTTGGCCTGACACTGCTACCCACTAGAACCATAGACAAATCATAACCACGGTACATCTCCTTTCAATAATTGGTCAGGGTATCCAATAGCTTTTCATCCAATATAGATTACCCATGTATGTAACTCATAGTTTCCTAAGAGAGGTTGAGAACAGGCCCCTAAAGAATTTAAGGTTCAGATTACCATATTAGAATTTAAATTAGAAGAAAGTAATTACTTGAAAGGTAGGAAATCAAACAAACTCTAAAAAGCTTCAGCATTAAATGCTTTGAGAGATGCTTGTCTGTGATGGGAAAGGACTGACCTAATTAAGATGCCTAACTAGATGGAATGCCTGTATGCTTCCAGTTTGAATTCTGTAAATTATTTCATGTACTGGCAGTTAGGAAATATAAAGGCCACAGGGGGATTGATGCTGTGACCTCAGCTTCATTAGCTGAGTACACTTAATGAACAGAGTTATCATGGTTCTAGGAATGGTAGGGACATGAGGCACCATTGCTCATCAGCTCACATACACACACTTTACTATAATGAAGGCAAAGCTACCTCACTGATTCTATTCCTGCGTGTGGAAAGAATACTTCATGTCTGCCTTTTCACTTCATTTTTCATTATTTATGATATTTTCCAAATATCATCTGATGTTTCTCAGCTGATTTTCATTTCATTGGATAAATAACATAAATAAAAGTTGTGTAGTATTTAATTACACATATAAAGGAAAAAGGACATTGAAGACAAATACTTAAGCAGTTATTTCTACATACGTTCTTTAATCACTTCTTAGTATAGAAGTTATAATATTTTGTTTTTATTTCTAGCACAAATAAAATGGAATTATATTATTATTGATATATTTGAGTAATTTATCAGAGCACAACAGTCTCATATATAACTCATGTGACAAATTAGACATAGTAACTGGCATAATATTCGTATTATCTGTTTAGTTATTAAATACCCTTTCAGTATGAGATTGAATATTTAGTTTTATCAAAGTATAGGCCAAAGGTACCAACAAATTCAGAAGTTCATAACATCTTACATTCTATGAGTTTTTAATTGTAAAATAATTTTTCTTATATTATTCACATCCTATAGAATTTTCTACTTTCCAGGCATATTTCTAGTGTCTTACATTGTATGATAGTATAGCAAACTATCTTCTTGTTGATACCAGTATTCATCATGCCAAGTAGAACAGCAGCTTGCTTCTCTGTCGATTAATTCAATGACAGAAAGCAGATGACACTTTCAACTCTCAGTAGGATGAAATCATTTGGCTGTTCTTGGGTTGCATATTTTTCCTTTTCAAAAAACGGCCTCTGGAGAAACAGTCGCTAACTGACATAGGGACAGAAGACAAATGCCCTGTCACTATAACATTGAAAATAATACTGACGGGAACCACAAAAAGCAGATACAGTGTTTACCAACTCTGTAATTGGTCTTCCTGTTAGAAGAGAGCATCAGTTGTGACATCATTGTGTTCTTCTGTTCCCTTGGTTATTTCAGTAGAGAAATATTGGTAGTGCCAGATGGAAGACAACCAGTCAATCTGAAAGACAGAAGAATAAAACATTTGATGTTTGTTCTTGTTATTTACATTTTTTTTTTACTAATAATACTGTCACCTCTGTAACCTGAATTACTTAGATAAAGATTGTAAGTAAATGTTGCTACCTTGGGTAGTAAACATCACCCCAGCTAGAAAAATTAGTCATTATAAGGTAAGGCAGGATCTCATATTCAGCAGCATGTTAATGTTTGTGGTTAGCTCTATTCTTCATCTCCAGCTGTATGTTTTTAGAGTTAGAATGAAATCTATTTTTTTTTCATTAAAATCATTATAGTGGATAATGCCACACATCTGAAGAGAAGAAAGAAACTTAAGGTTCACTGGAAAAGATTACTTTAACCATCATTTCATGGTGCGACTAGAGCCAAGTATAAACAAATCTAGAAAGTGGGGACAAATAGTTCATTAGCTTCCTAGAAAAGCAGAGTACCCAGTTACTGTGACAGATATGGATGCTTTCAGCAAGAGTTAAAAGAGTAAGTAACATTAGATTTGTGATGATCTTGGCTTCTGCAAGAGGATTCTGTGTTTCTCAGTTTAGAACACATATTTGGAAACACATTCCTTAAACTCATACAGATCCGCAGTAATAGGATATACTTTGATGCTCAGAAGATAACCCGGTCAGCATAGATAAATATGAAAGTTAAAGAATTTGTTAAGGCAGGTGTACAAATTCAAAGCACTATTAGCCTGGCCATTCATGACATTTAGATCTACAAGCCTGTGTGAGTAGGGTTTTAAGGAAGCAGAAGTCTTAGGTAAATCTTCACTCCATTCTTCCACTGTAAAGTTGTAAGACACAAGAGTTGATGAATGTGATGCATTCTCCCAACCAGGGCTCCCTCTCTTACTACTGATGGCCAGAAAGACAAATTTTCTTTCTAGGAAGTTCTGGTTGGAGTTCTTGTATGATATTCCAGTTAGTTCTCTCCAGTTTCTGTCTATACTCACCTAACTATAGATCTAAGTGCAGCTACAAAGAGACAAGCATTTATATTTCTCCCATGTCACTTTATTCATACACACCTTCAGCATGTTTCAGAATTTAATGACAGACACTCCGTCATTTCCAGATAGTGTTATAAGGCAGTGTATTAGATTAGATTGCTGGTTCATGAATAGGTTATAACATCAGAACTTCAAAAAACTGAAAAGCTCATTGTCTCTCTTACCAGCTGTATGAACCAAACAATCTTTCATTAACTTGTTTTTTTCAGAGTGCATCATCTTGTAGGGACAGTGTCTCACTGCTTACTTCAATTTCCAAATAGCCTTACTGGAACTAAAAGTCCAGGTAACAGCTAAGACTATTTGTATGATTTTTTTCCTGATTTTTGTATATTTTCCTTTGCTATGACTCTAACATAATTCTTTTAAGACCCTTTTTAATAGATCTATAAATTTGGGAATCTAGTACTTTATACTTCTTAGAATATGACAGCCTCATTTCAAAGATCTTTTTAAAATATTTTGTTTATTTTATGTATGAATGCTCCATCTTCAGGTACGCCTGCATGACAGAAGAGGGCATCCTACTCCAGTATAGACAGTTTTAAAGCACCAAGCGGTTGCTTGGAATTGAACTAACCTCTGGAAGAGCAGACTGTGCTCTTAAATGCTGATCCATCACTAAAGTCCCAAAGATATTATAGACAATTAACATACTAAATATAAAAATGATACTTGGTTGGGTTATAACATTACTTTGAGGAAAAGTAGTACCATTTTTCATTCAATACTGGGGACTGAAACTAGGGCCTTGCACATGCCAAGCAGGCATGTACCACTGACCTGTATCCTCAGTTTCATTTTAAATTTTAATTTGAGAGATGAACACGGTAAGCCACCACCAGACTGACCTCAAACTTGCTCTGTTTTTGAAGCAGGCACTAAACTTGTCAGTCATGTGCTAAGTAGCAAATGCAAACCTCACACACAAATGATCTAAAAATGACATTTTAAATGGAAGAAATGAGGATTTGCAAATTTTTCAAAGGCAAACTCTGACATTTATGAAAATTATAAATATACTTTGCACTTCATTCATAAAATACTATATGCAGAGTTCCATTATTTCAAGAAGTTAATAGTTTTCACCTTCTGATTTCTTTTTTTTCCTTTACTTTTATTGGTTATTTTATATATTTACATTTCAAATGTTACCCTCTTCCCAGTTTCCCCTCTACAAAACCTCTATACGGTCCCTGCCTCTACGAGGATGTTCCCCAACCCACCCACCACTCCTGCCTCAGTGCCCTATCATTCCCCTACACTGTGTCATTGAGCCTTCACGGGGCCAAAGGCCTCTCCTCCCATTAATACCTGAGAAGGACATCTTATGCTACATATGCAGCTAGAGCCATGAGTAACCTCCATATGAACTCTTTGGTTAGTGGTTTAGTCCCTGGGAGCTTTGGGGGGTGTGGTTGGTTGATATTGTTGTTCTTACTATGGGAATGCAAATACATTTAGCTCCTCCAGTCCTTGCCCTAACTTCTCTACTGGGGTCCCACGCTCAGTCAGATGGTTGGCTATGAGCATCCACATCTGTATTGCTCTGTTTCTGGCAGAGCATTTCAGGATACAGCTATACCAGGCTCATGTCAGCAAGTACATCTTAGCATCAGCAATAGTGTTTGGGTTTAGTGTCTGCAGATGGGATGGATCCCTAGGTGGGGCAGTCTCTGGATAACCTTTCCTTCAGTCTCTGCTCCACTTTTTGTCTCTGTATTTCCCTTTGACAGGAGCAATCCTGGATTAATATTTTTGAGATGTGTGGGTGGCCCCATCCCTCAACCAGAGGCTGTGCCTATCCACTTGATATGGTCTCCACAGGTTCTCTCTCCCCTTTGTTAGGTATTTCAGCTAATATCATCTCTGTTGGGTCCTAGGGATGTCTTGGGCCCCTGGCACCTGGAACATTCTAGTGATCATCCCCAGTTCCACCCCTACTGCATACCTCTGTTCAAATTTTTGACCCTCTGTACTTCTCCTCCTGCATCTGATCCTGACCCCCTTTTACCCTTTCCTCTGATTTCTTTTCTAGCAAGTAGGTTGCTGTGTCTCAGTCTGTGGCTTCTGAGCCCTGTGAGCCTGTATCTTCTGATACTCTGATCCCTTTTGCATCTTTAAGGATGTCCAGGCTCGTAGCAATGGACTTTTTACTACTTGTTTTATGTCTCTAAAACCATTAGAACATCAATGCTTCTTTAAATTGGTTTTTGCAGAAAATGTAATATGTTTGATGAATTAAAATAAGAAGTTGGAAACGAAACAGAGTATTGGATTATGTCTTAATTTTTTTCTTCTCCGATGTTTTATATTGAAGGGGACTGATTTGTGGACGTACATTCTAAAGCAATTTCACCTTTGTTTCTTAAAAAAACCCGACATTTTACCCTAGAAAGCTATTGACATTTCATCAGAGGAAACAGATTCAGATTTGCTGCCCAGTAAAATCTTTCTTAGCTCTACTTTCCTATCTTTCACCAAAGACAATGCAATTGACCTTGGGTCAGAGGATAAAAAGCTACCATTATGAAGTGACAGAATAAATGGTCATCTTCCTCTGCAAAGACTTTCAGCATTTCAGACCTACTTGAGTCATGCTTTCATATATAAGAACAAATCTAATAACCACAAAGAACCAAATTATAATATTACTTTCTCTCTGCCAATTTAAATTGGTAGGCTTATCAGAAACAAAACCTTAACATCAAAAAAATGAAAAAAAAAAAACAAAAACAAAAACCAGAGATGGCAAACATGAAAGGCATAGGACTTGGAAGTGTCTTACCCTCTAAACACATCATAAGTCAATCTCATACCCATCAAACGGTTTATTTTGCACCCTGTCTCATTTTAGAAAAAGATGCTAGATTTATTTAAATTATACACACTTCAAAATATGAATTTAAAGTTGTATCCGGTAATATTCTCTTTTCAAGTAATTGCATGAAATAAACATTTGAACACAGGCAAGCATTTAATTCTTTCAACAAAGTAGAAACTTTAGTTTGAAATAAACATAGATATTTCCATAGTTCTGTCATACTGAATAATCAGGATTATTCTGATATTTTTAATATTTATTTTATTTTTTGAATTCATGTTCTCCCTCAGATGACCCAAACACTCTACCTCTTACATCTCTGGTCACTGTTCTCTCATATTTTAAATATTAATCTTGCTAACACAATCACATAAAGATATCCAAAGTAAAATAGGCACATGGGAAAAGAAAACGTTAAGAAGAGGAGTATGTTGGCATATTTTCCATGTATTCTTTTATAGATACTGGGTTTAGCTTGATTTCAGGACATGATTTTTCACATTAAAAATAGAGCAGAGGCAAACCCTAGCTCTTCTGTCTACTTAGACATAGTCTGCCATTTATGCCTCATAAACCTGTGTTTCTCCTGAATTAAAATGAGAAAAATTAACTTATTTCTGCCAAAAGAGCCTCCTAGTTTTAATTATATCACTATTTATTTTATTCTTCACATGGACAACAATTTACATCAGCAATTTATATATTCTATTAATCTGAAAATATATATACAATCTAAGTATGCATTGCATGAAATGAGTATTGTTATCTAATACAGTAACCTTAAGATAAATCAAGAATTTCACAAGATAGGGGTAGAGAGCATTTGCAATGGGAATGCTTTAAAACTAGACGACAATTTTTGGTGCAAGTAACAGGCATGCTTTTATAGCAGGCAGCAAGTGGCTTCTCCAAATATTTACATAATAATGTAAGAATCCATGAGTTAACTAACTTTACATTAAAAAGTTTTATAGATGGTAATAATTTTAATAGATGGTAATAATTTTATAGATGGCAATATTGTAAGATGATAATAATTTTAAGGTGGAGAGATATTGTCCTCATCCAGGTGTGACCAATGGAGTCAAACGGTTATTATGTATGCTACCATCGAGCAGCAGGCCATTTAAGAAGGACAGAGGACTTTAGGGAGATTTGCATATTTCCCATGAAAACATAAAGGGCTATTGAACCAGGAGGCTGAGTACATTCAATAATCTTGAATGGAACAAAATGAGTTCTACATCCCTCCAACTCTTTCTAATGCTCTTCATGGGATTTTCCTCCCATGTATATGTCCTTCTGTTTTTATTTAAGGAATATTGATAACCCCTGCTAGTCTAATCAGTGCTGTGCATACATCTATATGGGTGTTTGACAATCTATTGGGGCCACAAGCCAGTGGCCAATTCACCAAAGGCGAATGTCTCGTATATGATGGATCTCTGCCTAGCCATCACTCCAGGCCCATTTTGGCTTTCTTACTTCAACAACATTTTGTACTTTAAAATTGTTTCAAACCATATTGGCTGTCTATTTTCACTCACTATCAGTAGTTAACTGACATACATATTATAACAACTACCGTTATTTTTCTAAACCTGGAAACAAGAAATAGAAATTCATCTCAGTTGGATTTCACTGTGTGATTGCTGTTTTGTAGCCCAGCATCCCATTATTTCAAGGTAGTCAAAGAGTACAAAGAAAATTACATGATTAAATGAAGAAAAATAAAAATAAATATGTAAATTAATTATTATTCCTGGAAAATAGATATACTGTGTGAGTAAATACTAGGTTATCATTGTCTATGCTCCTGGTACAATAGTAATCTCTCATATCTACTTTTTAATAAATAATTTTCAATAAACCTTCAAGTTATATTAAGTTCTATATCTTCTCCTTTATCCATAATATGTAAAGGATTCTGAAAGTGCTATCATGGCCAACCCTAGACAATTTGCTTATAGTTTCTTTCTATAGTAGATCAGTTTAGAATCTCAGATTTCCAATTTGGATAGTCATCTTAGAAATTATAAAACTGGAGTCAATAAATTATTAAAAATGCAGAGAAAAGAAATGAATGTTGTTAATATATAAATTCTAAACTGAAACACCTCTGAGACACCTATTTTAAAATGTCTTATAGAAAGCATACTTGACCCAGAACCTAAAGTTGAACATTTAGATTTACTTGAGAAATCTGCTTGGACATTTACTTGAGAAAATTATTAGCATACATCATCTCAGGAGAGAGACTGTAGTATAGATCCTGCAACAAAGCACATTATGAAAAATTGTGAGCAGTTCCTGACAATTGAACAACTCCTTATCATGTTGCAGAGCTCCAGGTGGGGAGTGGGTCAAGGGTAGTTTTTTCCCAGAACAGACTGTCAGTAAGCTAATCATCACAGAAATGAGTGCTGAAGACGTTTGCTAAAGCATCCCTCTTCTGGCAGAGTGTACCTAGATAGGAGCATTTCTTTGTCTATAAATATTTGAAGAGAGATGATATACCAATTGTAGCCTTCAACCTTCTCCTTCTGATTCTATTCTTGTCCCTCTAACATCTATGTCTAATCCAGTAGCTTCTGTCAAAATTTAGGTCAGATCCTCTTGTACCTTAATTCAAAGGCCTACCCATACCACTTTATATAACATGGACACCAAAGATCTCTTTTTGATTTGCTCCAGTTCCAGCTTTCTGATCACTTTAGATCTTCTGCATATGTTTCTGCGTTGAAAAAAATATTTTTGATCAAATCCCATGGGAGTAAGTAATCTGACAATTATTTTCTTCACTAACCAAACAACTTCTTCTGTTGTTCTGCACAAATTCCCCATTTTGATGATGTCTACTCAATAACCCAGGTTAATCTTATACATATCTCTGGGCTACATACCAGTATTTCATATTTCTAAACTCATATATCATCTTTTCATGTTTCATGGTTATCTACTTACTAGATAACTACTTTCTTATCTATAAGTTCATACTTATCTATGGGATACTTTGTACTTTTAGCTTCTATAATGTCAATTCTAGAGAAAGCATGTCTTTATTCATATGCATATAAAGTGAATAAACATTTCCTAGAATGTCAAAATACTTAGTAAACACTACTGTATTTGTATTATCGGGCATTACTCTTTTCTACTGTATAGTACTTTGGCTTTCTCAAAACTGTTTTGTTGGAAATATATTGTTTTGATATCCCATCAAAAGCCTCCACCCAAATTACTATCCCATGATTTTGATACTTCTAGAAGCCCATTGTTCTGAGATAACAATTTCTTTATTCAGTTTTCTTACCAAGGCTGATGTATGCATAAATTATTACACTTCAGCTACTTTAGGGATGTTAATGTGATTTGCATTCTTCTAATACATAAGATTCTTAATGTTTAGAAATGTTTTAATCTAGCAGGATCTGTGCAAATGCTATTCTTATCTATAATAATTTGTACAATATAATATAGACTTAAGGAATATTGAAGGATTATACAAGATAATATTTGCCAAATTCTTAACTGCCAAGTACCTAATCTATTTCCTCTCCTGTCTATTTTTACACTAGTTAAGATAATTCAATATAAAGTGATTCAAATGCTCAGTCTTCTTTAGGAAACATGCAGCTACTCTGCATATCAGCCTCTTTTTTCTAACAGTGATTTGTCTATAAAACTTGAGATAGCCTCTTAGTATAATAATGTCTCCCAAAATACTGGATCAAGATAGATCATTCTTTGAACATTAAACTCATACATTCAATTTAGCACTGACATGTTTTTATCTATTAAATTATTTTATTTATTTACATTCCAAATGTTGTCCCCCCCTTCCAGGTCCACCTTCCCTGGGTTCATCACCCTATCTCCTCTCCCCTTTGCTTCTGAGAGGGTACTTCCCGCTGTGTCACCCTCCAACATCCTCCTTCCTTAGGGCATCACGTTTCTACAAAATTAGGCACATCCTCTACCAGTCAGGCCAGGCAAGTCAGTCCTCTGCTACATATGTGCAGGGGGCCAAGTCCAGCACATGTATGCTTTTTGGATTGTGACTTAGTCTCTGGGAGCTCTGAGGAGTCCAGGTTAGTTGAAACTGTTTTTCTTCCTAAGGCGTTGCAAATCCCTTCAGCTCCTTCAATCCCTTTCCCTAATTCTTCCATAGGGGTCCCTGACCCCATGGGAAGACCAGCAGTCTAAACTAACCTGGTCCCTGAGATCTTTCAGACAGTGAGCCACCAACCAGGCAGCATACAAGAGCTGGTCAGAGGCCTCCAACACATGTACAGCAAAGGACTGCCTGGCCTGGCCTCAGTGAGAGAAGAGATGGTTGACTCTTGAGAGAATTGAGGCCCCTGGAGTGGGGAGGCCTGTCAGGGGTTGGGGGCAGACATCATCTTGGAGATAGTGGGGAGAAGGAATGAGATGAGGAATGGGATAGATGTGGGAGGGCGGAACAAGAAATGGGTAAGGAGTGGACTGTAAAAAAAATAAAAGTAATAAGAAGTATATTTTTATTCCTTGCCAAACATAACATTAAATTGAGAACTGTAACAAAATAAAACCCCCAAACTAAAAACAAAACAAAAATAAGAACAACAAACTCAGAAAGAAAGAAAGAAAGAAAGAAAGAAAGAAAGAAAGAAAGAAAGGAAGGAAGGAAGGAAGGAAGGAAGGAAGGAAGGAAGAAAGAAAGAAAGAAAGAAAGAAAGAAAGAAAGAAAGAAAGAAAGAAAGAAAGGAAACAGAGAAGAAAAGAAAAAACATAGCAAGCAAAGCCATGCAATAGCATCAGGGGAAGATATATTTATATTATTTCACTATTCACTTTTCTTTAAATTTTATGTAGTCTTTGTATATATGTGTGCTCATTACTATATTGTGTGTGTATTGTGTGCACCTCTGTGTGTAATGCTGCATGTGTGTGTGTGTGTTGGTAAATGGGCACATGTGTGCATTTGTGTGTTCTTGAATGTGCAAATGTGCATGTTTGTATATCGGTGAATGTGTCTGTATGTGTTGGTGAATGTACACATATGTTGGTTGCTACATGGGCACATGAGTGTTTGTGTGTGTGTGTGTGTGTGTGTGTGTATTGGTGCATGGACACATGTGTGTGCTGTTGAATGATCACATGCATGTATTTGAAGGTTGGTGAATGTGTATGTCTCTCTCTCTCTCTCTCTCTCTCTCTCTCTCTCTCTCTCTCTCTCTGTGTGTGTGTGTGTGTGTGTGTGTGTTGGTGTATGTGAATATGTGTGTTTGGAGGCTATACAGTAGTTTCAGGAAACTTCACCTGTTCTCCATTTTATCTTTAAGATAATCTCTCTTTGAGCCTAAAGTCACTGATTGGCTTGGCTCATTGACAAGTAAGCTTCAATAATTTCCCTGTCTTTGAACACACAGCACTGAGATTAGAGGTACTTGATTCTTTATGTTGTTACTGGAGCTATGACCACAGATCCTCGTGCTTGCATAAGAAGCATATGACCAGTTGAGCTAGCTCCCCAATTCACTATTCCTTATCTTTAAAATTGTGTATTTGGTAAATTTGAGCAATATTAGGAAAGAATAAATTATGTCCAACAGTTTAGCATGCACATTTCATATGAAGACCTAAAGGATATTTCCAAATTAACTTGTCGAGAAAACATATATCTTACTTACTTACTTATTCAAATTTTCTTTTCTTCCAAACTTGCTATCACTTCTCCAATTTAACAGTGTGTGTCTCAGCAAAGAACATCTCAGCCCACTTAAAAACTAAATACTGAGGTGCAGAGACCCTTTATAATTTTTCTTTTTCTACCTACATCTTACCTTTCAATATCATTATCTGTGTTCCCTCATAATCACAACAGCGTAATTTTCTCCTCCTTTCATCTACTGTAAGTGTCTTGCCTTGACGGAAACCAGGCATCTCCTATATTACTTTCACATTTTACTCGCTGGAACAAATGATTTACCCTTTCCCCTTTATTCTCCAGTTTTAAAATTGTAATTCTTTCAGAAACAAGTGACTGATTATGTCACTCTGCTTCGAAAGCATTTTAGGGCAAAGTAAGAGTTAACCTGGAAACAGTGGCTTATGGAGAGGGAGGAAAAGGCAGGACTTTGGTGGCAGATATAGCAAGGAGCAAGAATTTGTGCTTTTTTTCTATAGCGAGATATAAAGATGTTCTCTTGCGTACCACATTCTCATTCCAGCTGCCTTGCCAATTCTGACAATGACCTCAAGAATATACATTTCCCTGTGATTACCTGATATCTGTATTCTGGAAGTTTATTCGAGAGTAGATTTTTTTTCATTTTTTAATCATAACAGTTAGGATTAACAACTAAGTAGTAACATCCAAATACCAGTTTGAATGATGACCCTATCTTGGTTTCTTTTGAATATGATATCATTTGGTTTCTTGAGGTTGATTGTTAGCTGACAAATGAAGAAACAGAAAGGAGGTTTTTTGTCTGTATTGGTTCATCTAGGGAGAAAAATGACACTGCTGCCAGAGCATTCTGAAGCTGTGGGCATGCTGTTCCCTGGAAAAAAGGAACAAATGAAGAGGGCCCTGAGTGAAATACAGGCAGGAAAAAAAATAAGGAACACACTGTTAAAAAGAAAAGAAAGAGTGGGAACGTCCGATTTCAAGTAGGATCATAGGAGCTGTTCAAACAAGCAGTGTTCAATCTTTGATGAGCCGTAAATTAAAAAGGAAAGAAACACCAAAGAAATTCATGAAAGGAAATGTCAAAAAGGAGACGGCAATTCAGGAAAACATCAAATGGCTGAGTGGACAGCAGCCACTCTCAGAGCAGAGTCACGACAACCAAGATGGACAGCTGGTGAATAAAAATGGCAAGATGTAGAGGAAAAAATGGAGCTTTCTGAGAGCACAGGATGTAACATCCATCAGTGAGCAACCATCTGGGGCCCCACTGTAGAATCTCAGCTGTCATTCCCTTCCTGTCTTAAAGATCTAATTCTTGCCTCGGACTTCCACTCCAGAGTGGTGTAGCGGTTTCCTTTTACTCCTCTCCCCGCCCCTTTTTTTTTTGTAGTAGTCACCACAGTAATTTTTCCATGAATTTACAAGTAAGGCCATGTTTATCATTGCTATAAAACATCCAGGGTTGGAAGATGTCCTACTGATGCCGCTTTCTCTTCCCAGAAACTTCATGTGTAGTTATCTTTTGTCTAGTGTCGTCATGCTTGTCTGCTTTAGTTAGTGGTAATATTCTTTATTTACAAAAAAAAATTTAAAAAGTACACTCCATTTTATAAAAATCAGCATATCATTGCTTGCTCATGATTGCTAAAATAAACTTCAAACTCTGCCATTCCCCACTGAAGGTCTCTCCACACTCTCATCTTTGCCTCGCCATAAAGGATTATGGTCAAGTCCCCGTGCGCATGCTCACTGTTCTTTCCCAGGGACTTGGCACCTGACATTTTCTCAACCTGTAATTCTCCCTGTCCTCAGACATTACTTGAACAACAGCCTACTCATTAGATGATATGCAAAGTAGCATCTCTTCAAGAAGAGGCTTTCTCTTACCAGAATGCCTGAAGTTGCCCTTGACTCTTTCAAACTCAGCATGCTTCACCTCACCGCAGTCCTCTGCACCTTTAAAGTATTAATGCAGCATGTGAAACACACTGCAGAGCTTTTTCCTCAAGGTGACTGTGCCTGAGAGACA
Organism: Grammomys surdaster; assembly: GCF_004785775.1. Taxonomy (NCBI): domain Eukaryota; kingdom Metazoa; phylum Chordata; class Mammalia; order Rodentia; family Muridae; genus Grammomys; species Grammomys surdaster. Next base: position 13,674,166 of record NW_021604622.1, on the reverse strand, counting down.
CCTTTCAAATGAACAGAGTTTCCATAAAAAGAAGCAAGCTTCTGTTGTGCTGCATGTGCTTATCAAACAAGTCCTCATTCATAGCAGGCAGGTAACTCATGTTAGTAATAATAAATTCTAAATGCTAACATTCATTAATGCCATTATCTTTAAACGCCTCATTTAAATAATCAAAAGTATTTGACTTCTTAAAACATCTTTTTTAATTTTCTCTGAGGGTAAGGGCTTGTAGCTATTCAGATAGGAATCCTTTTACTGTATGCAGTCTTCAACTGATCAGAATAACAAAATTAAAATATAAGTATATGTCTCTGATGTCATACACTTCAGCGGCTTTACTGGAATGAAAAGAGTGCTTGCGGCAGAATAACAGACTGTCTTACATCTGTGAGTTTTCAAATTCTGACCAATATCAGTGTGGCTTGAGGCAGTTGGACATCTGGCAAGTTTCACTCCTCCATCTTGGCATACACTTCTTTGCTATCTTTGGGAAAAAAAATAAATGTTTGCAGCGCAGTCTACACATGTAAATTAGAATATTTGTGAAAAAATCCTTCAAATATATTTAACCCTTTTAATAACTTAGTACCTCTCATTTATTTCATTAGACTTATAAATATAGTTCAAATAGAGCTATTTCATTGCTATAACCAAAACAGAATTTATGACAGGGAGTTGGTTATTAAAAACATCAGACTTTTTTTCTTATTTTTGTATTAAAATAACTACAGCATTTCCTTCTTTCCTTGTTCCAAGTTATGCCATATACTCCTTCTTGCTCATTTTAATTTTTTTCAAATCCATGGCCTTTTTTCAGTAATTGCTTTTACATGTGTAAGTGAGCATGGGCACACGTGTGTGTGTGTGTGTGTGTGTGTGTGTGTGTGTGTGTGTCTGTGTGTGTGTGTAAGCATGCATGTGTGCTACATATATTTTCTGAAATATAAACATATAAGTTTGTATAATATTACTGGTATGTATATTTTCAGGGCTGACCATTTGATAATGGATGGCCAGCTGATGTGATCTTAATAGAGAATAATTTTAAAATTACCAGGAGGTAAGGCTTGCTGTGGGGATTATATCCACCCGGACTGGGCTCCACCATGTAGCATTTTGCTTAGCTGTGTTGTGTGGGTTTTTTTTTTTTTAGTTGTCTTTGTCTTTTCCAAAGAAAAATGTATTTTATGACATTGCCCAGCATTATTAACAGCATCTGTTTCACTCACAAACTATCTAGTTTGAGTACTTTGTTCTGAAATGTAATGTTTTCTTGAGCTCCTGGTTTGCAGATGCAAAACTTGTTGAAATTCTTCCCACTTGATTTTTCTTCATGAAGCGTATATCCTTTCCGACCTGTTCAGGCTGCAGTTACCACATCTGGATCACTCAAAGTACCAAGCACACGAACTAGCCTGTTATTACTTCCAGAATTCACTCTCTATGCTCTAAGGTAAACTTTTCCTTGACAAAGGCCAAGATATTTCCTCCAATTTCTCCTTCGAAATGAATGTACACTTAGGTGCAGTTTCATAATTCTTGTGGATAGCTCATGAACTGATCCTTTTAGATTACATTCTGACCTCAATGCTGACACATAACCATTGAGTTACTATCTATGAGTCTGTGTCCTGTTTTGACATTTATTTGACCCTCATGCTCCGAAGTCATGCTGATAGTTAGGTTATTTTGTATGAACATTTGATTTTTTTTACACAAGTATATGACCTGGATTCACATTGAATATATTGTTTGTTAGTCCATGGGAACTCCTGTTATATGTTGTCCCTTGGTTCCTGAAGCATGGAGAGTTTCAGTTTTCTGTGAGATTTTAAAAAAATGTAAAAAGCAAAAAAAAAAAACAAAAACCAAATTATAAAGTCCTTAAATACTTTGCCAAAAATTCCTTGATGTGTTCTCCTCTTCCTCCTTTCTACAGGTTAGAGTGCCTGGGACAGATATAAAATTTATTGGAACAATCTACAATGCCTCAGATTCTTTCACAAATATCTAAGTGCAAATATCTACTATTGGTCTATCTACTGAATTATCATTTTTTTATCAAGATATGTGGTGCCTTTGAGAACTTCGTGATTAACTTTTCTTGCTTGGTGTCATGGAACTTGAGGAAGAATTCAGCAATTTGAGTACAGACATCTGTGATTAGGAGTGCCACACTTATGTGTCACACTGACACCAAGCACCAGTGCTACAGTGACAGCTGCCACTGTGACCCACACAAGAAATTATTCTTATTTTAGAATTTTAGCTTAAAAATCTTGCCTATTTATCTTTCATGGATTTACCATGGGTCAAATTCCTTTACTAAACTGCTTGAAAATCTCTATCCTATCTTTTTTTCATACTGAAGTATAATATTTCTGAGGAAATTGTCATTACCCAAAACCCTGCTGAAGCAGTTCAGGTTGGTTCTCAGGTACTGTGTAGCACTTCGAAATGCCACCAACTTTACAATTCAAGTGTGTACCTTATCTATAGATTTTCCAAATATTCAAACTACTATAACTCTTATTTCATTTATATGATCCCATTCTTGTTCAAGATGGTCATGAATAAAGAGTTTAGGCACCAAGAGCCACACAATAAATTGGAGTTTTAATAAAAAATAATAGTTATTTGTGCATTTATCTTTTATAAATACATTTAAAATGTGTCCCATTGTGAACATGCAAGACTGCTTTAATAAAAAGAAATTATATATTTATTTTTAATAATAATTAAATTAAATTGTGATGTGCTAATAACCTAAGTGCTGATACAAGACATTTGGGACAATTTTAAGTTAGGATATTGCTATGAAAAAAATTTTGAAAGGTAATGTACGATAAATCTAAAGATTTTGCACAAAGCAAATTAACCTTTAAGTTGTGGTAAAGCACATTCAATAAATTGAAGTTCATCAAGGGAAACCTTTCTTTTTGTCTCCCTCACACCACACACACACACACACACACACACACACACACACACACATAATTTCCATTTATTTAGAACTTTGACATACATCAATAATGTCATGCTTTCTTTATACATATTTTGAACTTGTAGCCACAAGAACACGCTAGAGTAGAAATAACATCAAAAGAAAATAATAGACAATGGTAGAGAACCCATTTCATTAACAGCTAACTGACTGTACTACAGACATTTTTGGGACAAATTGGGAAAAAAATTCATGTGCCTCTTATATGAAGTAAGCTGTTGTATACAAAGTTAATTTTCTCTAAGTAAGTCACTGAGAATTCTGAGAAATATGATGATATTAGGAGAAAGTCAAAATTATTCTCCTCTCTTTCCCAGAATAGGAAAATATAAAAGGTGGAGAGGGGTTCTCATATCTAATCACATACTACTTATTTCAATAATCAGGAGACAGCCATATGAAGAAAATGGAAACAAACAACTTTATTCCAATTCTAGAAAAGGTTTTCTCATTCAAAATCTCAAATAATCTTATTTAAGTGGGGGTGAAGGAATGATATGTAGAGAAGATGGGTATGGATTGCTTTTGAAGTCCTGCTTTAGCCTTCTTATTAATAGATTTTGTTTTTACAGTGAAAGCAGGTTTTCCAAGGACAAGCATATGGATACTCTAAAAGAAGAGTGGCATAGCTATGTGCATTTTCTGTGGCTTGAATTTTCATTTTTAATGTGTGAAGCATTTGAATGCAAAGGTCTACTCTGTAATATTGTGATCATGGTTACAAGCGTTGTCACCATGTTAGGTACAGAATGCTGCCATTTGAGAATATTTTCCTCCAAAGAGGCAGTATATAATGTCGCTAGTATAAAAACTATATATCTTCATGCTGGAGAAATATTGTAAACGCGTCTGGTCCTGATGATTAAATAGGAACTAGAAATCAGTTTAAAGAGTTAACAAATTTCATTTTGTCTACAGTGAGGAAGTGCTCATATAAAAGAGGATCAAGGGAAAAAAAACTAGATTAGAAAAGGCTGCCACCTACATGTCAATTATTTAAGAGTCCTAGATAGACCAAGAGCAAATGCAAGTTTCATAGATTTTTTTTTAGCAAATTCAGAGAAAACAAAATACTCTAGGCAGAAAAGTAAAACATAAAAACTCATTGCCTATATTTAACACATAGTCTGCATTTCTTTAGTTTAAGAAAGGTTAATGTTAGATGGTATAGAAAGAGAAACAAATAAAAAAAATTTTTAGAAGTTAATGGCTATTTTTCTCAGGCAATAAAAGAGCTACAAATACATTCAAAGTCTTTATCTTTTCATAATATGAACATGAATTTAATATGGTTAGACTTTCATATTCTTTACCCAGTTGTAAAAGATGGAAAGCACGGTTTTATCAACAATAAAAAATGGTCAGACTGAATTGATAATATATGCATAAACTGATATATTTATATATTCATTAACATGGTATCCACAACATTTATGATTTAAAAATTAGTGTGCAAATTATGAAAATAACAAAAAGTTTCATTGCTAATGATTTTATGTGATATATATTAACTATAAAGATGGCTTAGCAGGTGACTATGTCTGCAGTGTAAGCGTGAGACTGAATTCAATATGTAGATCCAGTAGTGGAAACAGAAGACTTCCAAGAGCCACCTTCTAGGATGTTCTCTTACATACGGGCGCCCACTCCACCCCCACACAGGATAACACCATGGTCAATTCTTCTAAGATTGCAAGAATCGATCTTTTTTCCTGCTGATTTGAAGAATTAAAAGTCAAAATAAACACTGTATCACTACTCAGCAAAGTTCTATTGAAAATAGAAACACACAGCAAGGAGCATAAAGAGACTCTCAACAGAGAATTTAGATACTGAAATGAAAGGCTCTTCATCCAGAAGGGGGCTTGGGTTTCTTAAGGGCCTAAGGGTAGTTCCCCTCCCTCTTATTTTTGATTGGCCATCGTCAACAAAGAAGAAGAAGCTGATAGGTCTAGAGCATCATGAAAGCTTGGACATGCTCAGGACCAGTCTTGGCAGGTGCTCCATTATAGGGGTGTCTGCCAGCCTGGAGCAGGGACTGAGGGCTTGCCAAGCCTTTATCCAGCATGAAGAAGTGGGACATTTGCCATTTTCCTGTTTGTCTATGGACTCTTTCTCTATCTGTGTCCCTGCCAGAGCATTTAGCTGCCTTCATGCACAATTAAAAAAAGAAAAAAAAAAACCAGAAATGTCAAAAGAACTCAACGAAATCTCTTTAAAAATAAGGACATTTCACCCAGCAGTTCTTCAAGCAGTGGACAAGATGAAAGACAAAATTTTTTGAAATGTACTTTTATGCTTCTCTTTATGTCCAAGACGCTTAGACTCCGGGTTGACAAGAGAAAACAGAGCAGAGCCCAAAGCATTGTCAACTGTGTCCACACACAGTTTATCCACATTCATGCTTCATTATGACGATTATCAAAATTGGCTGCAACAACTGAACATAATATAAATATCATTCCCAGAAATAAATACTTACTTCTGAGAACAAGAAACATATCATTCCAGATTAAGCCTTTTATCCTAAAAGATGCTTTTTAAAAATTCTATTTCACAAAGTTTATTCAAACAGTGCCATTTGATCACTATATGATATCCAGTGAGAAATACAAAATTTATCACCATAAATATAAGTACAATAAATTATAAATGAATGAAAATGATATAGAAAATATTAGGTAAATAAAATATTCTTGTGTACATAAATCTTCTAGTCTTTCAGTTTACTAGTTCAAATGATGAAATTTTGGCATTTGCAATTTCTTTCTTCTGACACATATGTTGTGAACAATCAACCTGATGGGTAAAGAATCATGAACCAGACATTGATTTCTGGAGTCTGTCATGCTAACTACCACACTTGTATGGATTAGTAGCAATTTCTACTAGATATAAAACATGCCCCGTAACTCATTCACTATTCCAGTGTAAGATTCTGAACACTTTTTTTTTTTTTAGAACACTTAAAGAACTTGCTCTAGTTGTTATCCAGGATCACTCTTCCTTATGATAAAGTGATGTTTGAATTTACTTTTCTAAGGTGACTCTTTTGCATTCCCCCTGAACGTTCATTCTAAAATTAATTCCTTTCTCATAGTAAGACATTTGGAGTGAGGTGAAGGATAATCCTGTACAAAGTGTGTATGTATTCAAGTAACAACGGTAGAAGGAGAACACAATAGATTCCTCTCACTGGGGTGCTCTCTGACAAGTAGGAACCACCCAAACTCCACCCATACACATACCCAACCACCCCTAGAGACAGCCAGAGAGACCTGAATGCGAACAAGGCACAATTAAAACCCTGGAGGTGGATGCCTTCCATGAGCTAAGGATACCATTACACAGCCTGAGCTGTTTGCATTTAGGAATACATATGTGTACATATATACTTATATGCATGCAATAATAATTAATGAAAAAAAGGGATTTGAAAGAGGGCAAAGAGGAACACTGGGAAGGCTTGGAGTCACGAAGGGAAAGGGAGAAATGTAATTATATTGTAATCACAAAATTAAAGAAGAACAATGGAAAACTTTCAAAGTTTGATGTCTTTCCCCAGATTTATTTATTTTTCCTTTATTTGCATGCCAACATTCAGTCAGATGGGAACCAACTAGTTCTGCCTCTTCCTGTTTTTTATGTCTGCAGACAGGAAAGACAGAAAACTCTCCTAACAAGGCTTGGGATCTCCCTGATCGAGCATTTCATTCTTCTACAGCCAGTTCTCCTGAGACGCACTTCTGATCTCCTCATTCCTGATAGCTTCTGCGAGGACCGCTCTCCAGGACTGTTGGTCAAATTATTGACCCTCGCTAGTTCTTCCTTCTTTAAAAACCCAGGCAGAGGGAATAACTTCCCTTCTCAGCTTCCATGTATCCACACTAGACTGAGCCACAGAGGGACAATCAACCTTGCAACTGTTTCCAGCCTCTAAGACCTTCTTCTTCAGAGATCCGTGGCTCCATGCTTTGAGAACTGCTACTTCTCACCTGGAAATTTGCTTAGCAAATGAAACTGCTGCCCCACTTCCCTGGTCCCCAGGTTTGAGCTAAGATACTTCCAGCAGACACTTCCAACATTTAGACACTTTTTAGAGATGTAAAGGTTTTCCATTAACGTCTCAGTGCTTCTGAATTTTCAAACCTGCTTCATTTAAGCTCTACACTGCAAGCCGTTTTAGGTTGTTTCAGCGGTTTGAATGTTGCAAATTTTGAATTTTCAAGAAAATATATCCCTTTCTACTCTTTTCTGTCTGGCCACTCTATTCTTGGAGGAAGGTGGGGCAAGAATACACTTGGAGTTAGGAGTGAGGCGCTTGCGAGCCCATGGATTCTGGGAACCTATAATTGTGGGTAAGAATCCGATATGCTTGTCTAGACAGTTACTAAATTCAATGGTGACTATCCAGCTAGAGGAAAGCAGGAGAGGCAAAGAGATTTCACACAATGCTGGAAAGTGAAAGAATATTTAGAAAGCCAAAATGCAAAGAATATCTAGAACCATTAGAAGCTGCTAACAAAAGCACATATTGACCCTAAAGTGTGAACTTGGCCCTGATACTACCTTAGTTTTTGTTTTATGGCTCTGGAATTACGAAAGGTTTCATTCATGTTATTTTAAGCAACCAAATTTGTTGCAATTTCTTAGCAAGATGTACAGCATTGTTTTTCTCTCTTCATTACTAACTACATAGATTTTCCTACTCTCTAGCTATGTACTAACAAGTTTCTGATCTCTCTCGGAAAGAAGAGCAAATGCATTTCACCATTCAACATAATAGATCCAGTAAATACATTGTCTTTACTGAGACTGTCTTTCCTCTTATAAATTAACCTACTGTCTGACTTTTAAAATACAAACCCACTTAGAAAACTCCCGCGATGAAGTTACAGTAGTAAAAACTGAGGTTTCTATTTTTTTTTTTAGTCAACTATCGTCTACCTCTGTAAATTTTAAATTTAACCAGGAAGAAAAGCGGGGGAATGTAATTACCTATGAAAGAATTCTCATGGACTACATGACAAAAAAGCTGCAAGACAAGAAACTTAAAGCTTGCTTTTGGTTCATATTTCACAATGATACTTTTATCAATACTATCTACTGTATCTATACAACATCTCTTTACTTCTTCTTTATATCTGATCCTCTAGAAAATAGTTTTGAATTTGGTTTGACAATTAACCCCTTGATAACGATACTGCAATTTGCTAATAATGTTATCCTGTCAACAGTAATATATTTAAGATAGAAGGCCGAGTGATGAAATGATTTAAAATCTCTCTGCCAATTCTGTAAGCATGCTCTGTCCTGAACACCAAAGCAAACTCATAATTCATTCATGAAAGTTCCAATGCATAATTTCTACTTAGCTATATTAAAAGACATTGAATTCCTGTTAGAGCAATGATTTTTCAGCAATTTAATTTCACATGTCAGAACATGATTCTAGGGTGCTTTGTATAAAAGGATAAAAGTCTAAATCAAAATGATCATGAAATTACTGCCACATGCAGGCCTTTGTGTTGAAATTCATATCTTTTTCTTGAGCCCCAGAGAAGATGAAGCAGATGTTGGTGGCAGTTGTTGTCTAGCTGGAGGAAAATTGAAACCCTGACCTTTTGAGTACTGTCCACAGAGCTGTTTACTTCACTGGTCTGAGGAGAGAGAGCCTAACAGTGAATTTCTACTTTAAAAGGTAATAAATGCTCAAAGATTTTAAGCTTTATTGTGATGGTACACATAATTGACAATTAGGAAAATTTAATAAATTGATATTTATTAATTGTAATAGCATTTGATGTAAAAATGCCCTGTTTTTAAAGTAATCATGTAAGACCTACTGGTGTTAAATTTAAAATAAATTTTTTTAAACAAATTTTATTTCCAATCAAAGACTCAATTAACTTTAGAAAACAAAACTAGTGAAACTTAATTATACTTATAAAAAGTAAATTGTTTAGATCTTAAGTTATGTAAAAAATGTAAATATTTTCCTCTTTGACGTGGACTAAAACATTTATTCTCAAAAGTTATAAGAAACTGGGACTAGAGAGATAACTCATCATTCAAAAGTACTTGTTACTCTTACTAAGAACCCCATTTCAGTTGCTAGCACCCACATAGTGGTATAAAACTATCTCGAACTCCAGGTCCAGAAGATGAGATGCCTTGTACTAGCCTATTTGGGCAACAAGCATTCATGCGGCATACATACATGCAGATAAAACATTCAGACAAATAAAATAGGTACATCTTTAAGACTAGATTATGTGGAATCTAATATGTGATGTATTTTTACTTAAAATTCTTTGTAAAATCTTCATGTCACTGCTTAGATATAGTCCCTATAAATATTAAAGTATACAAAGTACATGAATGTTTTCCAAAGTTTAAAAGATTTAGCCATTTAAATGTTTGAAAGTATTTTATCTTCTCAATCTTCTCTTAACAAAATTATAGTTATCTAAAACAAAAACTTCTTGCCAACATGTTTTTGACAACTGTATATTGAAAAACAGGTACCCAAAATATTCAAGAGTTGCTATTACATATAACAGAAAAAAATGTGATTACATTATTTTTATTATTATAAAAATTCTTGCCACTAAGGGTAGTCATAGAAAGTACTTATAAAAATATTAAGGAGGAAATTTACTGTGGCTAGGAGTGTATTACAAAAAAAAATCTCAGCTTCATTCATATGTATAGTAGATGGTAATGGTCGCCATTAACTACTTAGTATACAACAAATAATATTTTTTATATTTTGCAATTATTAGAGTAGAAAGTTTTATAAATGGCAACAAATGCAGGATTTTCAAAATTTGGTTCTATTTTAACATCCCTCTCCCCAAGGCACAGATCTCAAGTAGCTTGTCTTTCCCCTCTCTTCTGAGAGTTGGGCACATCCTATTTTGTTAATTTTTTCTCTAGTTCATCACTTGGTTTGCTATTCAATTAGACATCACTTCCAAACATGGCTACTTCCTTCTACAAATGAACTTTACCTTCATTGTTTGGGATTGAAAGTGTCTACTAAGAATGTGTCTGTATTCTAGCCAGAACAATTAAAGATGTGTTTTAAGGTGTTGAGCTACACTGAAACTAGAAACAGTTTTGCTATCGTTTTCTTTTTCCCCAGTAAGTAGCTCATCTCAAGAGTCCATTGTGTGATCAAATACCTGTAACAGGTATGTTTTATGTTGGTTTATTACTTGCCATTTTTAAATACTTATTTATTTTTATTTTAGGTGTATTGTATTCACCTGAATGTATGTATATGCACATCATGTGTACGTTTGATGTTCACAGAGATCAGAAGAGGACATCAGATCCTCTGAATTGTAATGATATACAATTGTGAGCTACCATGTGAGTGCTGGGGGTCAAACCCAGGTCCTCTGGAAGAATACCTAGTGCTCTTAACTGTTGAGGCATTGCTCCAGCCTCCTCCCATTGTTTTGTTTTTTTCTTTTACCACTTACTTTAGTCACGTTTTCTTCTCTTTTTTATTAATCATTTTATTTCTTTACATCTCAAATGAAATGCCCCTTCTTGTTACCTTTCCACAGATCCCCATCCCATCCCCTTCTTCCCCTCCTTTTTGCCTCTATTATAGTGCTCCTTCACCCACTCACCCACTCCTACCTCACCCCTCTAACATCCCCCTATGCTGGGGCATCAAACATCCATAGGACCAACAGCCTCCTCTTCCATTGAGGTCAGGTAATGTCATCCTCTGCTACATATAAATCTGGAACCATGGATTCTTCTTTGGATCCTTCATGGATTCTCTTTGGTTGGTGGTTTAATCCTTGGGAACTCTGGGTGGTCCAGTTAGTTGATATTTTTGTACTTCCTATGGAGTTACAATCTCCTTCAGCTCCTTCAATCCTTTCCCTAGCCCTTCCACTGGGGTCCCTGGGCTCAGTCAGATGCCTGGCTGTGAATATCTGTATCTGTATTGATCAGATGATGGTTATCTGCCTATTTCCAAGTCATTGCAAAAAAGAACATGTGTGATTGATGTGAAGCACAGTTAAAAAGAGCATTTTGCAGTCCATTATTGTATCAATAGTCCTTAATGGGTCATCATAGTAGTCCTTATGTATTTACTAGTAGACATATACACTCATGGCTAAAAAATAGCAACTTCATTTAGTATTGACCTTGATGACATGCTAATTAATCACTAAACTCAACTTCACAGTTTTACCTATAATTTAAGTCAATAGAAAATTACTCTTGAAGGCTTCTGCCATCTAGAGAGATACAGAATCTGCCTCACTATGAGGCATTTTTCTTTTCAGTTACAAGCTCAACTAGCAGCGGTTTTTCAAGAAAGTACATTCTTAGGAAGATGACTAATCAAAACAAGCAAACAGGGAAACAAACTATGCTTCCTCAGATTTATTTAGTTGGCAGGATTTCCCCAAAATTTTATGAAGTGAGGTTGTCACTTCAAAGAAGATCAGACACATATCTGATGCCAATGATAAAAATTCAACTCCCAGAAGAAAATTGTAAATCTGGAAAACTTGTCTCTGTCACTGTGAACTTGGCAGCTTCCAAACACACACTTGTCTGAGGGGATAAGGCAGAGAACTTTAAAATCTGGGTTTCTTGAGAGCATAAGATAACGTGTCAAACTTAAGAAAATGTGAACATCAGAATAAATATTTTCAAATTAATAATAAAGACATGATAATTTAAAATCATGCATAAATAAAATATCTTCCCATGGTGCAATGCTTTAGTGTAGCAGGGAAAGGGAAAAAAGAAAAAGTTTCAGATTTCACATTGCAATTAACCTTTAAGAAAAATGTTCCTTGCCAAAATTGCTACAAGATCAAAACTATGTGTCTGAAGAAATCTACTAAAACACTCTTTCATTTTTTAAATACTTCCATATAAATTCTTACTTTGTTCATATAAGTCAAGCCAAAGTCATATCACAATACCTAAAGTTCATAAATATAGGAATTCATCTCCTTTTTGTAAGACACATATAGATCTACAAAAAAATCCAAATTAATGTTATATTTTTATTTTATATATATGAGGTATTTGCCTAAATTCATGTCTGCTCACCACTTACATGCAGTGCTCTAAGAGGCCAGAAGAGGTAGTTATCTCCTGGAACCAGAGTTACTGAGGGTTGTTAGCAACTGTGTGGGTGGTGAGAACAAATGCTAGTCTTTGTAATATTATCAAGTGCTCTTAATTGTTGAACTATCTCTCCAGCACAAAATGATGCCCATTTTGTCATTAACTTTTTAACATTGTATTATGAATTAATTTTCATGAAATATCATTGATATTAACATGAGGTATTTAATATCATTAACTTAAATGAGTTATTAAATGGTCCAAGTTGTTTTAAGTCAATTTCTACAATGATAAATGTTCATAAAGTTTTATGTATATATATATATATATATATATAACATTATATATATATATATATATATAACATTATTAAAGTTGCTCAATTACTTTAAGAATTTAAAAAAGTCTTACAATGACAACTTTAAACAATAACTATTTTATTTCTTTTGCTAGCATGAAAGTATAAGCAAATATATACCTATACTTTAACAAGAAATATATATATACACACACAAGAACTTCTTAATGGATGCAAGCAGAAGTATTAAAGAATGAATGTAAAACACATTAAAAGAATACAAACTTGTTAATGACAACTTAAGGAAATGATTTCTCACATTTCTACTTGAAACTCATGTCTTTATTAGTTCTGATAAATTTAAAAATAGACACCCTTTTTTTTCAAGCTTCTTGTGTTACAAAATTTGAACATGATTTTGTCTTCTTCAGGCATCTCTCCAAAGCAATCATTGGTTAAAGAGCATCTTAGCATCCTAGTGTCCCTTGTCCATTCTAGAACTGTCCCCTGGACTTTTGAATGTATGTCCTTCCATGAAATCTGTCAGCTGTGGAGGAGCAGACATAAAAAATGCTTACAACTTTTTATTTTGACACATAGGTCTTTATTCTGAAGTGGAATCTTTAGATCAGAGATATAATTTTTTATTTGAGAATCATCAAAATCTCTCCTTATAAATATAAAGTAGAAGCACAAATACACCAATGTCCATATAAGTTTAATGGAAAGACATCCTCATTTCTAATGAATCTGATTGCTATAATTGACAAAAATGCTTGGAAGGAAATGTTTAGATAATGACTGTAAAATAGGTCCAAGATGATTGGTGATCTAGTTCATTGAGAAATCACTGTAACTGTGATTGGACTACATTTACTTGAGTTGTAACCCAAAGGGGTGGTATGGGAACCCTCAAACTTACCAGGCTGTTGCCAAAACCAGATTATGCTTCACAAACTGACAGCAAGGCCCCAGTGCTCTATTCAACCCAGCAACAAACCCTGTGAATGACTATGGTATCCTGCCTACACCATAAGCTAGGATAATGGTGGTGCAAAGCTTGTAGAAGAAACCAATCAACATCTGAATTGACTTAAGGCCCAATCTATATTGGACAGCACTTATACCCAACACTGCTTAGTTGGCTTGGAACCTGAAACTAGATAACTCTGGAACCTTGGGCAAAAGCAAATAATAATAGTTTAAAATATGTTTTTTACTGTCGTGATAAAATGACTCTTAATGACATTTTTCTGTTCTCATACATCAATACCTTGTTTAGTCATCCTCAGACAAGCTTGCTCTTGAAGGAGATAGGAAAACATGCAGAGACCCACAGACAGACATTATCAAGAAACCAAATGCCTTCCCTTAGAGTTCAGGGAACTCCCAAAAAAGAAGGTATAAAAAGTGTAAAAACCAGAGATGATGAAGCTATCATGATAACAAGGCCCTCTGAATCAACATGATTGAAGCTCATAAGAACTCACAGAAACCGGTAACATGAACAGGACCTGCTCCAAGATCCTCTCTCTCTCTCTCTCTCTCTCTCTCTCTCTCTCTCTCTCTCTCTC
>NW_021604622.1:13626468-13660166 GCF_004785775.1 Grammomys surdaster | reverse complement strand
TCTCTCTCTCTCTCTCTCTCTCTCTCTCTCTCTCTCTCTCTCTCTCTTTCTCCCCATCTTCATAGATGTATATGAAAATATACATATATATATATTTTCTTTTATTCATTTGCCTTATTCAAATTTGATATGAAAGTGTTTGTTTTTATTTTTCCTTGTATTTCATTATCATCTCTCAGAAACCTATTTGTTTTCCATGAAAGACAGAAAGGCAATGAACATGGGTTGGAGGGATGAGTGAGGAGGAACTAGGGAGGGGAATCTGTAATCTGTATGTACTCTAGGAGGAAAAATGGTCTATTTTCAATAAAAGGAAAAATGTGTAGAATAACTGAGTAGATCTTTTTAATATTATTTCTTTAAAAACTGATTATAGTTTCCTTCTTTCTCATAGATACTTCTAAAGAGCAAACAAAGTATACAAAGAAGACAGAGTCTGCTTTTACTCTATTGTTTTTCATCTAATTGCTCTACTATGGTTGTTTGATTCAATGATTATCTCTCTTCTAGGTAAGATAGGAAATTCATTTGCTGCTTTCATGGTGAGAGGACTCAGACAGGCTGACTCCATGACAGGTTTTGAACTGGAGACCGTTCTAGCTCGGGAGACTCAGTTTAAAATTTCTCTTTCCCAGGACTGAGCATGTCTAGGCAACTCAAATACTGGAAAAAACATACATAGCCCATGGGCAACCAATAAGAAGCTTCCCCAACACCTGGCCTGAAGCAAGGGCAATGAGTCAGCAAGAACTTCCAGGCTTCTCCAGCAAGAGTTTCTAGCTCCCCCCATCTCACCCTCTGGCCAGCAACAATTCTGTAACGTCCCCAGGGTACTAGCTAATGTCGCTGTCCCTATGGTGGATTTCTACAAAAGAAAATGTTCTTTGCTTTTGCATACTATTTTAGTCTGGGCTATCATTCTCTAGTGAATCATGGCTGCTTACGATGGATAAATGATTCAAAACAATTCCAATTTCTTTACTTTAGGCTTTATTATATAATCTTTCCTTAAAACAGTGTAACTTGCTGTACCATAGTGCACCAAGGAGGCAAAGGCAGGTGAATCTCTGAGTGCAAGGCCAGCCTAGAGAGTGAGTTCCAGGAATACACAAAGTAACGGAATCTCATAAAACAAAACAAATAAAAGAAAAGCAAAACATAAACAAACCACAAACAAACAAAACAAAAATCTGTGTTACTTTCCAGTAGTTACTATTTAGTAATGGCAACATTTCTTTGGATAATAGACAAATTATAGATGTACTTAAAGCTTATTCATACTATTCACTCAGAATAAAGTGAAAATTACTCACAGGTTGAGTTTGCATGGCAAGAGAAAAATAACAACCACAGGAAAATAATGTTTGTAAAGTACACTTATATAAAATGGGTAGAGGAAGGATCTAAGAGTGGTTATGTGCAAATATTTGTTTCAAAGTGATTATTTTCAAGGAGTTAGAAAATCATTATTTCTGTGAAACTCAGAATGCAACTAAAATTATGCAACTTTACTTTTCAGTTCATGCATTGGCCACCTACACACAGATAATCCTTATCAGTGTTAAGGTTAACTGTCTAGGAGCCTTTTGCTCTACCTTGATAGGATTACAGATGGAGAGAAGTATTCCCAGTAGTGCTTTTTGTAGTTTCTGCAATCTTTACTTCCTAGTGGCAGTAGCAGACAAATGCAATCAGCTGCAATGTAGCTCTAACACACTCAGCAAGTACTGGGACTCAGTTCTGTAGCAGCACGTGTTACTATGTTACCAATTTTGTAACATTCCTTGCATCTCAGGCTGTGAAGATGCTGATCCCTTGATGTTAAGTAAATATTAGCTCCCAGGGAAAGGGTGTCCTTAGTCCTTAAGGCTTGGCAACTCTCTACAGTCCAAGTATTCTTCACTGTAAGGTCATCTCTTACTTCTGCATTTCCTCCGCGTTTCTGCTGCCTCTACTTCTCCCTGCCATTACAGCTCTGTCGAAGCGTCAAAGCTGTTTGTTTTCCTGCATTATTTTCACCATTGTTACCATGGCTGCTTCTGTTGCATTTTTGCTGACACTTCCTTTAGCCTCAGGGTCATCCTGTCTGTCAGTTCCATTAAGAAGAACCTTAAATCAGGATGCAGCATGGAGGCGGGCATCAGTGGCTCACAAAGGAAGTGAGAGAGACCACATAGATAAACTGAAAAGAAGTGCCTGTACCAGTCACAGAGGACTGTGGACAGTCTATTGGCAAGTACGAATTTTGATAAAATGGCAAACTGTAGAGACATAGTATCTGTCTCTGTCTGCCACCTTCTCAAATCACGTAACCATCTTGTATTGCAACTCAATAGAGTTAAATCTATACTCATTGCATCGACATCATTAAAGGCTAAGGTTTGGCTTCCATAAGAATAATATCTGTGGCAGAGATGAGACTAGGTGAGTCTCAGAGAGGATTCATTCTGAAGCAACTTGATCTTCAGCTGTGAGACTATATGATCAAAGAAACAATGTGCTTCTAAAATACTGTAGTAGGGCATGTGTAGTATAGATACTGCCACACCAAAATGAAGAAGGTAGAAAAGAGTGGCCAGCGTTAAGAAGTATCTTTTCATACCCAATGCTGTCTTTAGACCAGGCTGCCTGGAACAGAGGCTCAATTGATCCAACCACTTTCAGCTCCACCAGGTAGAGGTTGAGATGGTAAGGTGCTGGGATGTACAACCACCTTCCATTGCAGCCCACAGTACAACTCTGCATTGGTTGTAATTGCATAAAGCTGTCTCTGTCTATCTAAAAATCAGTATTTGGTTACTGTATAGTTTATTGAAGGCATATACTTTAGTAACTTTGATTAGTACATATTTCATTAAACATATTTTATGAAGGGACTAATAGTGACAGAGATTTAAAAACAAGCCAAGTGAAAGAATGATAAATGAATATGTGAAATAATAGTTTCTTGAAACCACATGATTTGGTAGTAATTGGTACTGATTAGTGCTTAGTCAGTACTGATGCACCTTCTATATTGTTTGGAACAGAATATACTTTTCCAAGGTAAATCTTTACTGTGTTTTAAAACACTTTTTTTTGACACAGCAGGGTATTCCCTGTTTTTTACCCCCCCCCAAAATAGGAAGGGCTATCTGCATTCAAGAAATTTTACCATTTACATAGGTGTAAACAAGGCAACGTTATGTTCCCAGGAACAGAAACAGTGATAAGCAGGAATCTTCGACCCTTGTGCTTTTCTCGGAAAAATTCCCCAAGAATATTGAATTTTCTACTTTTTGATGGAACATATGAAAGTAATTACTGCAATTTCATTGTGACAAAAGCTCTTCAGTGGTTTCTCAGACACCAAAGAGGATTAAAACATTTGTTGGTGGCAATAATCTCCACTAACTCCTCCACGAAGCTGCAGATCTTTCAGGGTCACTGTGACAGGAAACAAACTGGAATTAGCTTCTAGAGGTACAACATTTGGTTTCTTGGACTGAATTTGCTAATTGTTCTACAAAGATATTACTAAGGATGCTGCAGCACGTGTCAGAGGCTACGAAATTTCCAGCAGCTATAACTGGAACGCCACAGAAACTTTCTTCCTAATCATAGCTCACGCTTCTCTTCCTGATAAGCACTGTGACAGGAAGTACATTTGCGCCCCTTCTGCAAATGCACAGACTAATCATCATGCGAGTCAAGACCCTGTGAGTTTCAGAACATCAGGAAAAAAAAACTCTGGAGGATGAAATTGGCTGTACAAATGTGACTTTAGCATCCCATGATGGGCAGGCCATTTGTCCTCCTGAAGGAACAGAAGGTCACCAGGGATTGACTTCAGCAAGTGTTATCTGTACATAGCTTATGGGATAAAAAACAAGGAAGTGACTTCCAGAGAAAAAAGTTATTGCTAAGTCATGAGGCCAACCCCTGTGCTGCAGGGCTCCGAAATGAAGGTTTCCAAGGAGAAACCTCTGAATATGAAATTTCTTTGGATTCTCCCGAAGGCCAGATTTGGCAGCAGCTTTGAATTTCTGGACACTTTTACGTATGTAGCTTCGGTCCAGCTAATTTTTAGCACATGAATAAAATATTGCTAATCTCAACTTTTGTAGATTATCAAAATCAATCTTAGAGATGATTTGCCATTACTTAGGGGTAGCATAAAGTTTAATTTTATGCTGTTTAATATGTTTAATAACTCAGGAGGAGAAGTGAGAAGCACAGTCAAAAAAAGATATTAAAAATTTACAGCAGAAGAAATTTATAGGTTTTCAGTAGAGTCATTTCATGCCTTAATGTGGCAGTGAGTACCTTCCTTGTATATTTATTCTAAGGGATGGGAATTCATCTTTCAAAAAAATTTAAATGATCATGTAATGGCTACTATTTATCTCTATTATAAAACTTTTTATCTATAAAGAGACAGTCATGTAATCTCAGTGTAAGTTATAGTAGGATTATTTATAGGAAAATAAATATCATGACCCATTAAAACAAATGAAAAAATAAAACATTTCTGAAATTGCCTTCTCCTTCCTTATACTTATTCCTCTATATCCTTCTCTAGCATCTCCGCTTTCACAATTCAGTTTTTATTTTCATTATTTCACATATATTGCTTCCTATAAACAGTATTTTGTTGTTAGTATGGTTAATTATAGTTAAAACTATACTGAGATGGATCTATTTACAAGTTCTCAGCTATCTAAATGTTTGCCCTCATTTACAGTCTCCTTTGGTGACAAAAATAACTCTCTGCTTGGATCAAAAGGAGGAGACGAAACCCTTCTGACCCAAGCAAATCATCAGAGACTGTGAACCATCCATGGGAATTTGACATTTTGAGGTGGTACTGAAGATTATGTTTTAGAAGATAAAAATGGAGACAGCAGGATATGAGTCTCATTGAGTCACTTGACTAAAGTAAATTTTTGCATGAGAGGAAAAATAGTAATATATTGGAGTGATTTTATTTATTTAACACAATTTATTGTCACAGTTTCTCCCATACGGCACCTTAAGTCCAGCACTTAAAGCCAAAACAGGTGTATCTCTGTGTGTTTGAGAACTGTCTGGTCTACAAGTTGAATTCCAAGGCTCCCTGAATTACCCAGAGTGACCCTGTCTTGAGAAGTCAAAGCAAAACCCCAAATGAAACAAAAAAGTGTATTGAAAGGACTTTAAGACTTTATATTTCATCACGTTTTTGTATAGAATCTATTGATATTGATGGAGCTGCAATTCATTCCCTTTCTCTGACAAATGAAATCATTCACATTATACTAATAGAATCAACCTCGTGTTTCAGCTGGTGTGCATATTGGAGTGGTACTGTTAAGTTGCAGCTTATGAAAATACTCAATGCAATTTCAATCTTTCATGACAATTCATTTTCATATCCATTATGTATACAAATCTTCTTTGCTCCCATCCCTTGCCAACGTTATTGTTCCATGTCTTCATGACCCAGATACCAAATAGGACTTGCTAAATTTTTTTCTTTCTTCAGTATAAAATAGTTTGGGTAAATTTTGGATTAACACACACATGCTTATATTTATATGAATAATAGAATAATAATATACAATTGTAAAGAGCACATTCATGCAGCTCAATCATTATTCATGTGCTATATTAAATATAGACCACGTATTTCTTCCTGATGTTTCTAATGATTTACATTCACTGTGCTTTTGCTTTTGTCTAGTATGAATATGGTTGTTTAGCATAAAGAATTTTTCGGCATTTTATTGTTATATAAAGTATTAGTTTATATTTTGTATTAATTAGTGTAACATGTAACATATAATTTTTTAATGACCAGAAATCTTTTTCTTGGAACATATTTCTACGTATTTTGTGAATATATTTTACTCTCTCATTAACTAAAATACTTAAATTCATCTAGTCAATTAAACTAGCTCATCTAATTATTAATCAAAATTCTTAGGGATGCAACAGTTTTTATTCTTCTTCCTCAAATAACTTTTAGGAATAGGCTGTGTAATTCTATAAAAAGTTTTGATTATCTGATTTGGTTATTATATTAAATATTATATTAAATACAATTCCATGATTTTCCATGTGTTCCTTTTTTTAAACTATCCCAAGGCATTAATTCTATTTAACACATTTTAAAAAAAAACTCTTAACAGATATTCTTACCACATTCTCTTTTAACATTATGACAAAGAGACAGAAAGAAAGAAAGAAAGAAAGAAAGAAAGAAAGAAAGAAAGAAAGAAAGGAAGGAAGAAAGGAAGAAAGGAAGAAAGGAAGGAAGGAAGGAAATCAAGAGCTTCCGATATTCTAAAATGTTAAAAAAAAAAAACTTTCTAAAAGACATTTAAAAAATACAACCACTGATTCATCTATTCATTTATCTTCATCCAAAAAGACCTGTCAAATTCTTAGCATTATGATTGCTCTAAGTCTTTTGTAGTCCCTGGACTTATAGTGATATGAAGCTACAGTGTTACTCGGAACTAAATCCTAAGATCTATCTACCAAGCTTGTTCAAATAACGCTTGACTATACAGAGTTACTTACATTAGCACTTAAAGAAAAAACATCCAAGGATATTGAAAATACATCATGTGTTTCTTTTGTATTACATTTTCTTATTCCTTTTTGAAATTATATATAAGTGTGCTTTATTTTCAGTAATTGTTTTGTGCAAATACCTTGTAGTAATTCACAGTTTCTAAAGTAATTTTTGAAGCAAAAAAATCTTTCTTCTTTACATATAAATAAATGTGACTGAAATTTCAGATACGTTCTTTGAGTTTGAAAAGACGATAAGTGATTTGATCATGATCTCATGCTCGTTAAGGTTTCACTTGACTCCAGATGGAGTCTTCAGACACTAGGTAAATGTCGTTTCATCTACAAAATACTCAAATGGAAAGATCAGATCATCACAAATTCTAGAGCTTCCTGCTTCCTTCAGGCTGTACAGTGCTCTTTATATTTCCCAATGTTCTCACTGTAACTACAGAAAAACAAGAGAATTCAAAATAGAAACTTGGCATCAGCACAGTAGCAAAGAGGAAACTTAGAAGAATGCTGATTTATAAGAAAACTCTGTATGGAATTGATTGGTATACACATTTTTGGTTATTTTAAGGTTTTATTTTTAAATTAATAAGACCCATGGAGCAGTGTGATGAATGAGCAGGATTCTGTACATGTCTTCTCCTGCTTCCTTTCATCACGACACCCTAAAAACCAGAGCACATTTGTTGAAACTTTAAATCTCACCCTGGCACAACAGGCGTGAGTGAACTACAGATGTGATTCATATTTCATCAGAAATTTAAACTCATTTCTTTCTATTAATATCCAAAATACAAAAAGTGGAATCCATTGAAGCAGCAGTTCTAAAGAAAGAGGCTTGAAGACTGACTGTACTAATAAAAGCCTAGTCTTTGGGGGATGTTATCATAGACATCCTTTGTAGGAGCCTTATATTAAATATCTAATGAGAGACCGAATTGCAGGAGGCAATGGATGCACTTTATAAAATGATAGAATTCTGACCTGCAGATACAGGGGGAAGCAAATGCACAAGCCCTGAGGCAATTGGTTTTTTAAGGTCAGGGCTTTGTCAATTATTGCCAGTATTGCTGCTACCTTTCACTTCCCAGCTCACAACCAACCAGAAAATGTCAGTCGTGAATCATTTCCTCTTACTGTTTCTCCCAACTTCCCATCACAACATGTGAAACAACCTTCTCTTCCTTCTTTGAGTTAGCATTTCTTGTTCACTATCCTGATGATTCATATTGTTTTTAAATTAACCAACTATGTATTAGATGTAACTATGAGATGTTCCAACAGTTGTGGTTTAGTGGTCCCTTGGCGGTCGTCCTTCGTTTCATCTTTCCATCTTATGCTACTCCTCTTTTCTTCATGTCTGCCCCATTCTTCTTTCCTATAATCTACGTGTAAAGTTACCTACCCCTTTTCCTTAGTCATCACATATTTTTTATTTCTCTGAACTATTTTCTATTTTTATAGGCTTTACCTACAAACAGACACACACATAGACACACACACACACACAAGCACACACAAATTCTAGAATCCAATAGTATCCATGAAAATAACAATCATCTTGCTGATTATTATTCTTTCCATATCCACCCATTTACTCACAAATTTCCTAATTTTATTTTTCTATAGAAGTTAATAAAATTCTTTATGCACATGTACTACATTTTCATTGACAATTCATCTGATAATGGACATAGAGGCAGTCTATTTTTTCTTAATGTAGTGAACAGAGGAAAAGTTAATATGATGTGAAAGTGTCTTGTTCGTGGGATGTGGAGACCTTTAAGTACATGCTCAAGAGTGGTATAGTTTGGTCATATGGTAGTTTGGTTCTTAATGCTTTGAAATATTTCCACAATAATTTCCATAATCGCTGTGCTAGTTTGCACTCCCACAAACAGGGAGCAAGAATTCTTTGATTCCCATATTCTCACTTAACATCTGTTCTTGGATTTCTTTATGCTAGCTGTTTTAAGACCAGACAGTATCTTGATATACTGTTAATTTCCCATTAACAAATGTTAATTTGTTAATTAATCATGATGGTTACTGATGTTGAACACTTTAAGATACGATTTGGTCATTGTGATTCTTCTTTTTACTACTGTCTGCTTACTTAACACCCAGTTGATGATTGGCATTTTTTTTTTGTTTTAGGGGGACTGCTTAATTTTTAATTCTTTCTAAATTCTGCATATCAGCCCCATCTGAAATGTAACTGTTGATTTTCTCAGACTTTGTGGGTGTCTACTTCATCTGCTGATTTTTTTCTTTTTCAGAAAAAAAAAAATAAATGTATGTAGTCCCGTCTGTCAAGTCTTGTGGCTCATTCCTGCGCTACTAGAGTTACATTCAGAAAGCTTTCATCTAAACCTTTATCTTAAAATTCATTCCCTATATCTTCTTCTTCTCAGTTGTCAACTTGATAAGATATAAAATCTCCTGACATAAAGACTTCTTCAATGCTTATAGATAATTGTCTTGATTAGTATGATAAGAGAGAAGATCTCAGGATTGTGGAATTGAAATATTGGCCTAAAGCTTTGCCCCGAGTACTTGCCTGTTGGACTGAGCCCTTGACCTTCAAGTCAAAATAAACAATTTAGTTTTCACACGGCTTTCACAGAATAATTTATCACACAAACTGAGAAAAATAATTAAAATTCTCCTGATTTGTACCTCTATCACATATAAGCAATAGTGAATGACATAAGTTGATTTTGCTCCTTTTCACTTGGGTGGTCTCAGTAGATTTCAATAACGTATAAGGATATATTAAAATGAGCAGAATATAGACATTAGAAGTCAAATGACAGTAATTTCATATGACTATAAGATAATTTCAAATAAGATATTTGAAAAATTCATTAAAAACACTAAGTGCAGGCTCCAAATTGAACAAAGGGGATAAATGAAGGCTAAATCTCTTTGTGTACTAATAGAAAACCTTCTAGACAGTCTCACCAAGCTATCTAGTAAAGGAACTTTATTCATTTTTAACAAGCATAAAGGATGTTGGCTTTGACTTCACAAAAAATCATACTGCGTTATTGTAAATAAATTAGATCTGAATTATAAATCAATAATATAAAGTAAAAAATTTTCATCCAGTAACATGGCTGCTCTGGCAAGGAATCACATCCAAAGTTGTGATCCAGCTGGAATGTAGGCTCTGGCTAGAATACAGACATGCCCTTACTATACAACTTTAAGGTAAAATTAATTCGTAAAAAGAAATGGACAGATTTGAAAATGACATCTCATTGAGGGACAGATAAAGTAACAAATCAGAGAGAGATTTAGCAGAATGAGTCAGAGATAGGATGTACACAACTCTTACAAGAATAGCACAGAAGAGAGACACTATTCAAAAGCAGTTCAATAAGTTAAGAATTGAGTCAGCTGTGAATTTGTTCATGAGCTCATGCAGTTTAGTGGAAGTCAGCAGAGGCAGGTAAAGCCAGATAATAGGAAGGAGACAGAAGATTAGAACACATTGCCAGAATTCATTTGAGGCCAAGCAAAGCAATTCAGTGGGAAGCTGAGAGAAGCCAATTTGAATCAATCAGCATGCAGAGGAGTTTGAACCAGAACAGCTGAAAGAACCAGGCAGACAAAGTTCAGAAAGAGCTAGAAAGATTGAGTTTATCCAGCAGTAAGTCTCTGAGACAATTACATAAAGTGAACAAAAGTATTTTTACAATATAGATTAAACTAACAGAAAATTAATTCAAATAAATATTGTAAAAATTATTTGCTGTATATTGCTTTAAGTGTGACCTTGTCAATAGCAGGCGTTGGATAATGGTGGATACTGGAGTATGCAATCTTAAATGGCTACACTCTTTAGACTATCTTTTCTGGATAATTGTGTAAGCTACATCTGTCTTTTTCCATAAAACTGAAATGAACCTCTGACAACCCAGTGAGTACAGATTTGCTATCACACATGTTGGTTAGTACATTTCTGTTAATTCTACTATGAAAGTTTCCATGCTTAATGACACTTTACCAAAATATGGGCTCTTCAATTTTATCACTTGAAGTCTTGGCAGTACATTTATTTGTTGAACACATATTTTAAAATTGATAAATCATTCCAGATATCACAAAACACACATAAGGTTCTCTTAAATTTCATTGATTTAAACAATTTTTTAAGCTGGGGATGGAAATTTGGGCAGAACTGTAAATAATTGTAAGCTTTGATTTTCATATTCAGAATGTGTAAAATAAAAAATTTAAACAGTCTTAAGCATTTTAAGGCCAGTAAAAGATGACTCTGATAATTTAAATATCAAGTATATTTAGAATTCAAAGATTATTAAAGTTTTCATAATAAAACATTACTGGAAACAACCCAGATGCCCCTCAACTGAAGAATGAGTAAAGAAAATGTGATACATCTACACAATGGAATATTATTCAGCTACTAAAAACAAAGAAGACATCATGAAAATTGAAGGTAAATGAATGGAACATGAGAATATCATCCGGAGAACAGTAATACATACCCAGAAAAACATTTATAGTGTGTACTCATTTAAAATTAAACATTAACCACAAAGTGCTACAGTCCACAGATCCAAAGTAATGTGGTAATAAAGAGGACCCAAATGAGGATGTGTGAATCTCACTCAGAAGGGGAAACAAAATAGTCCTCACAGGTAGACGGAGAGAGGGATCTGTTGGGGGCCGGTGAGGAGAGGGTATGAGGAGGTATATGGAGATGTCCTTCAGGTGTGGGAGGGAGGGAGGCAGGAGTGGACTGGGAGTGGAAATTGAAATTGATGAGTGGCATCTCTAGGACCAGCTGGAGACCTGGGATGGGGAGAGGCTACAGGGAATCTATGGGGATGATCCTACCTGAGATTCCTACCAGGGGAAGATATAGAGACTTAAATGGCCACCTCTGATTTCCAGGCATCACTTCCAGTGGAAGTAAAGTTACGTCAGCCCACCAGCAAAACCTTCAACCCCAAATTTTCACTGCCTACAAGATGCACGGGGGGAAACATGGAGTAGAAACTGAGTGAACAGCCAACCAGTGAATGGCCCAACATTAGGCTGATCCCATGGAAAAGAGCCAATTCCTGATACTATTAATGATACTCTGCTTTGTTTGAAGCCAAGAACTTAGCATAACTCTGTATCTTGAGAGACTTCAACCAGCTCCAGATGGAAACAGATACAGAGACCAATAGTCAAACATCAGGCGGAGCCTGAGGAGTTTTGTGGAAGACTGGAAGATGGAAATGATTTGAGCAGTGAGCTCAAGTACACCAGAAGACCTACAAAGTCAACTAACTTGTGCCCATGGGGGCTCACAGAGACTGAACCACCAACCAAAGAGCATGCAAGGATTAGACCTAGTCCCTCCCCCGATACTTGTGAGTCACCTAATAATTGGAGCAGGGACTGTCTCTGACTCTGTTGCCTGATGTTGGATCCTTTTCCTCTACCTGGGCTCCCTGGAGGGCCTGAGTAGGAGAGGAGGTGCTTAGTCTTGCTGGAACTAGACATCCCGGGGTGGGGTAGTACACAAGAAGGCTTCCCCTTCTCTGAGAATAAGGAGGGGGGGAGTTAATTAGGCTGAGAGATTTGTAAGGGCAGGACCAGGAATAGAGGAGGACAGATGGGCTGTGATTGAAACATAATGTGAATGAAAAAATAAATTATGAGAAAAAAAACCTTTACATCTTTACACAACTTAATCTTTTTATTTTTGCATTCCATTTTTTTATGACAGTGTGTCTGTGTATTGATATGTGCACTTGAACACAGATGCCAGAAAATGCCAGAAGATCCTAGTGAGTTCCCTGTATCTGGCATTACAGAAGGTTGAAAGTCATTCATTGTGGGTAGTTGAGACTACAGTATAGTTTTCTGTAAGAACATCAAGTATTCTCAACTATTGAGCCATCTTTTCAGTCACTGTGTTGTTTCTGATGTTGAAGATTTTGCCCAAGTTGATTGGCAAAAGGTAATAGTGTGTATGATAATATGAATACTTACAATAGTATTTATTTAATATTGAAAGTATGAATACTTACAGTAGTATTTATTATGACTATAAGCTTGTTATAATTAATATGAGAATATGGTGGTACAGAATATACTTTATACTGGAGAAAATAACTTGAAATACAAAACAATCTTCACTTTGGAGTATTTTCATAGTACATAATATTGGATGCCAAAAGGGAAATTCTTTTGAATATATCATAGACAATGACAATATTCACTTCCTCTTTTGCTCCATAAGTTCTCCATTTTGCTAATCTTCCATTCCCACTTAATTTCTCTTTCCACATCATATTACATATGATCTTAGTAATTATAAATCTATAGTATCTACAGATTCTTAACTTAGTAAAATCCCATTTGTCAGTTACTTGAGGCATTATATTCTTTTAACAAAGAATTTCCCTGTCTCTAAATAATCAAATGTGTACCTCATTTTATCTTAGAGTTTCAGATTTTCTGGTTTTCTGTGGTTCTGGTGTCAGTTTTAATTTGACATGTATAAAGAGTGAAATATAATGATAAGTAATATGAAGTTTTGAATGTGAATGGTCTCCATCTATTTATATATTTGAATACTTAGTCCCCAGTTGGTGGAACTGTTGAGGGAGGATTAGGAGGTGAGGCCTTTATGGAAGGGACAGCATTGAGGACACAAAAGCCCCTTCCTTTGCCAGCTAGCTCTCTCTACCTCCTACTTTCAGATAATGTTGTAAGCTCTCAATTACTGTTGTAGCACTGTGTTTACCTACCTCCTCTTTGCTGTGATGGCCATGGGGACATCCCTCTGAAACTGTAACCCATCCCCCCATTTAAATCATCATGTCTCTTCAAAGTAAGAAAATAGTAACTAAAACATTTAGCTTATTGTCCTATGTGTAGACTCTCAGTTTTCCTAGCACCAGTTGGTAAATATATGTACCAATTCAATGAATACTCTTATTAGTTTCATTTAACCAGTTGGTAAATATTTGTATCCTCAAGGAGTACTCTTGTCAGTTTCATTTTTTAAAAAAAAATACTTACATGCAATTTTATGTAATTCAAATGTTTTCTGCTCTTGATTTATGTTTTCTAAAATATTCCTATTCATTCTTTGAAATTTTTATACATTTTTACAGTGCATTGGGATTCTATCCGTCTACTATTAGCTTTCAACAATTCCCTCCAGTACCCTCTTTCTCTCAACTGAAATGTTTTATTACTGAACTTGAGTTCATTTAGTGCTAACCATGTGTGAATGGATATGGGGCTAGCTACCAGGGCAGGAGCAACCTAACAGCTAGTAAATTTCTAAGAAAGTTCTTTTGACAGTACCAAATCCTTTTGTAACTTGGATCTATTATATATATATATTTATATATATAAATATATATATAACTTGGATCTATTATATATATATATATAAAACTTGAAGCAAAATAGACTGAGTTTTAGTAGAGTTCTGTTGTCTGAAGATTGCTTTTTTCCTAAGCCTTTTTCTTATTGCTATACAGAAAAGCCACTGATCATTTTAGGCTAATTTTGTGTCCTGATAATTTGTTGACACAGAAGTAATTTTACTTCCTTTTTCATTTGCATTCCCTGTATTTCCTTTTCTTGTATTGGTCTTGCTCTGATTTCAGTTATTGTATTGAATGAGAATGGATAGAGTGGGCATGGTTTTCTTTTCCATTCATCAGTAGAAATGCTATGACTACCCCCTCATTTAACATAATGTGTTTAGGGTCTAGACTGTCCCCATTTCTCACCTGAGCACTGCATTGTGGAAGAGCTGGCACTTGGGGCATGAGAGCAGGAGAGCTGGTCCTGAAGTACTCAGAAGAGTGGCCCCACACATTGAAGGCATTGTAGGTGAACCAGCCAGGAGCACAGAAGTGAGTGAGAGCAGGCCCTGTCACTCAACTACAGTGAAGTGGCAATGATGAGGGAGGTATACTCACCTCCCACCCTGCCCGTCACCACCTGCGACATGTGGGAGACTTGGCCCTGTGGTTATGAAGCCAGGAGAGGGTTAAGGTTAGGGTGAGGATGAGGGAGAACGTGAGGGAGAGGGTGAGGGAGAGGGTGAGGGTGAGGGTGAGGATTAAGGTGAGGGTTAGGGTGAGGGATAGGGTTAGCTGGCCCTCGATGTGGGGGTTTCGGTGAGCGGGCCACTTGATGTCATGAGACTAGGAGAGTCAACCCTACCTCTTGTCTGCTGTGTCGTGGCAACAACAAGGTAAGAATGTCTTCTCCATTTTACCCTCGCTGCCGGCAGAGGGCGCTGGAGAGCTGGCTCCAATAGGTCAGGAGAGCAGGAAAGCTGGATCTGGCCCTCATCATGTGCAGCACTTAGGAAAGCAGACACTGCATCCTGCCTCGCCATCACAATAGAGCTTGCCCTGGACACTGAGAGTTCTGGCCCTGATGGTGGTCTCTTATCAGCTGGGTGGTGGTGCTGACAAGGAAGAAGAAGCCTTTTACCCATCCCCAGTCCCCAGCCTCCTGTGGCATTCAGGAGACTTGGGCTCAAGAGAATAGGAGAGTTGTCCATGTCCCTCAGTGGTTGCAACACTCAAGAGAGTGGGCCTTGCACCTAGGTAGCTGGGTTGTAAGATTTTCTGTTGAGCCTACCCCAAGGGCGTGAGAGCTGTTGGGCTCAGTAACTCGCATACTTTCCATGCTCAGATATAGGCATTTGATTTGGCCCACCCCAACATCTACCTAATTGATAAATTCCTGGAGGGCATGAAGGGGCCTTCCCTACAGATCCAGAACTACAGGATCTCCAAGACACAGGGCAATAACAGGAGTCCCAGTGAGATTCCTGTATTGGCAGTGTAGCAAAAGCCAGAGGCCTTACACCAGACTAGGCATCGCAATAAACATTTGGAAACAAAGATCTGTAGACAAAATAATATACTGTGAAACACATGGTGACACAACTGTAGCTTTCACAAGGAGATATTTTTTCTCTGTTTTGGGAGAGGTTGCAAGGGTGAGGGATGAGTACACATGGAGTGGGTGATTAGGATGCATGATGGGAAAATCACAATAAACAACAAAATGTTTGAAAAAGAATATTCATATCTAGAAGCTGGTGGCATAAATATTAAAAATGCTGAGATATGCTTCTTCTATTCCTGTTTTTTTAAGGATGTTTTTATTTTTACGTTAAACTACATTTACATCTCTGGCACAAAGCCCGTTTGTTAACATTGATATAAGGTTAAATTTAGTTTGCTTAAGTTTTATTGAAAGTGTTTTCATCCAGGTTCTTTAAGAGATTAGCCTCATTTTATTTTAGGGACTGGTTATTATCTAGCTGCCTTTAAAAATATCCATCAGGCAAATTCTTCCTCTTTCAGTTTTATGGAGAAATTCGTGGGTTGTGGCTGCTCATTTTTAAATTCTGGTAGAATTCCAAAATGAATCACCAGGGCCATAGTGTTTGTTAGTTGATACGTATTTTAATAACAGTATACTGATGTAGCCTGTTATAGATATCATTACTTGTTTATATTTTCTTTGTTAAATTCAGTATCTCACATATGTCTAGAATTTTATGAATTTATTCTCAATTTTCCAATTTATTAGAACATAACTTTTATTATTTTGTATTTTCTTTGATTATAATATGGTTGGATAATTTCCCCCTTCCCTTTCTTCCCTTCAAACCCTTCAATATATCCTTTCTTTATCTCTTTCAAGTTAATGATTTCTTTCTCTTTGTTAAATATTACTACAGACTCACACACACACACAAATACAACCTGCTCAACTTGTGTGATGTTTCTTGTATATATGTCTTCACGGTTTAGTACTCAGTATTGCATAATCAATTGGTGTGCTATTTCCTTGGGAAGACTATTTCTCTTGTTCTCAGCATTCTTAGTTGTCAGTAGTTCTGTGTGTAAGTTTGAGACCTCTTGTGCTTTCCCCCTTAAGATATTAAACCCACTTCATCTTTAATTTCAATACCCGTGATTACCCTTGTCTTGTTTTTGTCTGAACGTCCTGTCTATTGAAGATATTAGAGCAATAAAGAAACCAACTATCATTGTGTTGAGTTCAACCAGTGTAGTCACACCCAGTAGTGTCCATTAAACCAAACATTCCAATGCTCAGTGAATAAGTATTTAGCATTTTTGTAGCTGTTGATGAAGAATTCCTTTAATATAAAGTGATCTTCTCTGTCACTTCTAATTGTCATTCGAAGTCAAATTCTTCAGAATTTGTATGGCTATGCCTGCTTTTCTTCTATTTCTACTTGCATTTGGATTACACAGGAGCACCTCCTCCCTGGCATATTTTAAAATGGCTTCTGGGGTGAAGCTCAGGGCTTCCTGCTGACTTGGCAAACAGATTACTGAATTATCTCCACAGTCCTTGAATTTGGTTGCCATCATCTTACTGACTTCTCTGGCATTTCACGCTGCAATTGGTTTCCCATGAAAGTCAAGGTTAAAAAAGTACACAATAGAATGGTGGGAGAAGAGTTCAAGATGCTGTGGCATCACAAAATCACTGACACTGATAAAGAAAGAGGAGAGAGCAGCACAGAGAAGTGTTTGCTAGGTCTTGCTGTTGACCCATCACAGGCTTATATACCCATGAACTTTCTAAGAAGCATAAAGAAAACTTCCCAGGATGATAGACCTTAAGCAGGAGGAGACACATTCTTTGCACTAACTTCCTTCACCCACCAAGAGATCTTTCTGCTTGTGTGCTTCCTCTTCTGCAGCCCAGAGGATGCTTGTCTAGGTTGAGTTCCTACATAGTATTGTAGAGCATTCCGATCAATAGAGCAGAAAAATGGCATATGTGCCCCATTGAGAGGAAATCAATAGTCGAGGGACATGCAATCTGCACTCCCAAACTGCTCATTGTTATTCAGACATCTGTGTCCTTGGAGTTAAAACGCTGTAAGCTGGTAGATATAAAACTGCAGACAACTGGAAACTGGAGAGTTGTTAAAAGGCAAGGAATCCGTTGATGTGATACGAAGGACTTGGAGGAGCTAATTTTTTTTTCAAGATCCATTTTCTAATCACACTGAGTCTCTCTTGTGGAAGGAAATATTTACAAGTTGCTACTGTAAAGGTCAAGCAATTGGCATGAACTCATAGAAAGGAAGTAGTGGTGGGGGAGGGTGGTGTGGGGGGGTAGGGGTGGCAAGTAAAAGAACCAAAGGTCTCAATTGGAGGGATGGGGACACCTACCCAGCCACAAAAGCTTCTGCCCACAATTAGTCGCGCCTGCAGAGTGTTCTCAGAATGGAGCCGAGCAGAATCCTGTTCGAAGCGACCAGAGACTTCATCCAACAACCTGCCAGAGCAGATACAGAGTCCCACAGGCAAACATTAAGTAGAGCTCTCTGGAGTCCTGAGATGGCAGGGGAGGAAGGATCAGAGGAACCAGAGGAGTCAGGAACAGAACACCACAAGAACAGTGTCCACAGAATCAACTAACTGGGACCCATAGTGACTTGCAGAGATCAGGAAGCTTTTATAGGTCTTACTTAGGTCCTCTGCATATGTGTTATGGTTGAACAACTTGGTCTTTTTCTGAAAATCGTTAACAGTGGGAAAAAGGGCTGTCCCTGACTCTTGCCTAGTGGAGAAACTGTTTTCCCTACTAGGTTGCCTTGTCCAGCTTTGATGTGATGGTATGTGTTTAGTCTTATTGTAGCGTGTTTTTCCTTGTGTGGTTGATGTCCTTGGAAGTCTTGCTGTTTTCTGAAGGCGGGCAGATGAGGATGGATCTTGGGCAGAGGGGAGATAGAGGAGAAAGACTCAGGGTAGGAAAGGGAGGAGAAACTGAGATCAGTGATGTAATACATGAAAGAAAGAAAAAAGAACAAAACAAAGACAGAGGGTAAAGAAAAGATGCAAAAAGAAATACAAAAGGGAAGGAATTGTAAATTTGGAAATTAGGTGAACATAATGACACATAATAATTGCAAATGTATTTGTGAAATAATATTTTTCCCTATCTGCCAGGATCCTGTATTTCAACTCTATATGTTTTTTAAAAGTTTATATACAAAATATTATTGGATGCAATTAAACACACCTGAAATATAACATAATGAAATTATTTTAACTCATTACATTTCAAATGATATTTAATAAGTTAAATTGACTTAGAACAATATTGCTACATCAATTTAAGAATTATGTTTTCATTTAATTACTGAATAAATGAGTTTCAAAATGACTTAATGCTGTTGCAAACAGATGCACATGTTTCTTCCTTTCCTTTTTCTCATTTTTTTTCTTTTACAGTTCTAAGTGTTACATTTTGCATTCCTGGTTTTCTTCTAACAGAGGTCCTGACAATTAACTAATCCTACAATAAAGGTTAATAATATACTTTTCTAAAGACTGAATTTGATTGATTGACTTGAAATAAGATTTTTGGAAAACTGCTCAGACTTTTAAACTTTTAGACATCGAGATTTCTAAAATTAAAATCTGTGTCAAGTGCTTAGGAATAAGATTTAAAGCAAAAACAGAAACAGTACCATTCAAGATCAATGGCCAGTAAAATTAATGCTTACCAGGTACAGGGGGAAAATCTATCTGTAGGATTTGAGTCAGGTTTAAAGCAACAGCATCACAGACCAGATTTTCATGTAAAATGTCACACCTTCTTAGAGACATGCATTCAAATCACACTGAAGTATATTCAGGCTCTTAAAACAGCAAAAACAAGCAAACATAAATTTTCACACCACTGTGCATCACATTTGCACTGCTTATAAGAAATCACAAGGCCTCTGAGGTGTATTTTCATGAGGATTTACTTCATTGAAACATCTGAAAATTTATAGTGGGCTTGGTTTCTAAGATGAACTGGACTGGGGAGAACTTATACTCTGGATTAGGTGGCTTCCAGTGATCTTTACTGTGACTCATGAGCTATGACTTATAGTGTGTCTCTACATTTGATAATAATACATACAGGTCTTGAGATAGATATTTTGAAATGTCTGGTTTTGAATTACTGCAGAGGAGCTATTGGAAATTAAGTCAAAGCAGTACTTGTTTGCTATGGTAAGTGATTAGGGATATCTTACATTTACTACTGACAAATCAAACAAGTAAACAAAAAGGACTATGAAATTATTGTGACATATTATTTTCTAGAATCTTAATTTGTGGGTACCTCATTTTTTTCAGATTTAATTATGTTATCATTTTGTATGTATGAGTGGTTTGCCTGCATGTATGTATGTTTGCATGTATGCACAGAGGTCAAAAGAGGGTGTGAACTCTTCTATTCCTGGGATTACAGACTGTTGTAAGATATCATGACAATGCTATGAATTGAACCCAGGTCCCTTGTAAGATCAGTGAGTGTTCATAGCTACTGGATACA
Organism: Grammomys surdaster; assembly: GCF_004785775.1. Classification (NCBI taxonomy): domain Eukaryota; kingdom Metazoa; phylum Chordata; class Mammalia; order Rodentia; family Muridae; genus Grammomys; species Grammomys surdaster. The sequence goes on along the minus strand of NW_021604622.1, from coordinate 13,640,228 downwards.
ACATCCAAAATCTATGATGGATATCTATGCAACATCCATCAAAGTGTCCGACCACCTGAGAACAAGAATTACCACATTAATATTTGTGCCCTCCTTAATCTAAAGCAGTATTCGTTAACATCATGGTAAGTGAGGAATTGAATTAAGATTACAACAATGGGTAACAGTCATTAGGTCTCTGATGTTCTTTTAATTTTCTAAGGTTGAACAGAATAAAAAGAGTACAGTATAACTAATTCTTTAATCTTTCATAATTCAATTTGTCACTTCTCAGACTTTATAAAATGAAAGAAAGTAGATGAAAGGGGATTAAATGATAAACTACAAGAACTTTTGAAATCGTAAGATAAAACACAAGCCTTAGTTATATATTCAATAGGCTTTTCTATTTATCCATACATGCTCTGCTCCCTGCTTTTTAGACATTCATTTATCTTAAGGTATTCATTTATCTTTCTGTTCTTTGAAGGTTTCGTGTTAATCAGAGGACAGGTGATTTTTCTCAGTCTACTTAATCTTCTTAATAGCCATGTTCACACTCCAACTAAATATTTTCATAAATTTAATATTTTGGTTACCATAATATTGTCATCTCTAAACAGTAAAAGAAAAGTATTTAAATGTAATAAGTTAGACTGATAATTTATAATCTATCATATGAAACTGATTCAGTTCTACTATAAAATACAAAATAATAATATAATATATGAGACAAGATAATATAATAATATTTATATTAATATATATGTTTTATATACTTGCCAATATGTGTCATATTTTTCAAAAAGAGAACAAAAGTATATTAATAAAATTTACACAAAATCCTTATTTACATAGAAACCCATAGAATAGCAAAAAAAACTTGTTTTATTATTCTTTTTGTTCAATTTTTTGATCATTTTTGAGATGTTTATAGAATACACTATTTATTGTATCCATCCCTTCTCTACCCCTTCTAGTTCTTCAACATGAGTACATCTCAGTAGGGTATTAGTAGAATAAGAAGTTCTGAATTTAAAAGAAGAGTTGGGGAAAGACACAAGAGATGTGGGAAGGGGAGGAGAGGAACGGGTATGAAAACTTAACATTAGAAAACATTATTTACAGAATAAAATGTGGCTAAAGCCTATATCAACTATTACATTTGGATCCACAATACCTAATCTAAGACTCTCATCTTGGAATTTCAATATAACACTTTGTCTTATATTTTACCTTATTTGATCTACGTATATCTTCATGTTAGGTAACATCAAGATGAGTAATGTAAGTCAAATCTACACAGAAAAGAACATGATATGGATGTTTTGTGTTTTAAATTACAGGCTTGATAGTTATATGATTACTAACAAGATACATAAGAGTAATAACTTTAAAAAATACTGATAAATTTTGATCCTTTCCTTTGAATATGGTATGTCAGGATTGGCAAACACAAATATCTTTTACATCTGATAAAGGAAAAAACTTGCTTATATCATCTATCATGGAGAGACATATGGTGGCAAACGTGTTTGGTGGTCTTTTTCTGTTTGATTATTGCCTATGGTCATGCTCTATTACTCAGACATAGTGTGCCAACTAAGGTGGGTGTTACATTACTGAGCACATATACTGCAGAAAAATACAAGTACCCATTCAAGAAGTACTTACTTTTCTGATATGTACTTTTTAAAATTTGTTCAAAAATTAACTTCATATATTTGAAAACTCTGCAGATCACTTGATAAATATACACAGGTTAGCACCAGATCACGACATGGAATTTTTCCAGTGCAGGCTCTGGGGTGTCATGAACCATTTTATTTTCAAATTGTGTGACTGAGCCTAAAGGGCTTTCCAAGAGCCTATTGGCTTGCTTCTCCTGAATGCGTTTATACTCTTCAGACTAGTTTGCATTTGTGTTAGCTACATGTAGCACTGAAACACTGAGGCTGATGTGGTGGCTTTCTAAAGGCAAGGTATCTCCGTGGCATCCATTCAAATGCATTGTTTCACTTGGGATGTATTTTAAGAAAGGGCAGATGGTAGCATTTCCCAGAACATCTGTTACCCATCATTCTTTCACAGAGCAACCCAGATGCTGTTGACAACTAGTATGTAAATCATGCTGACAATTTGTTCAATGTCTTTCCTGCTGAGACTGAGGTTGTCCTGGTAAGGCCATTTATCAGATGTAGAAGACACTGGGTCCCACAAGAACAGCTCTGACTGTGTTTTGACCAGGGAACAATAGCAGACATTAAATCAAAGGAACAATTTATATACCTTGGACTTATCTCCACTCTACCTCAAAGATTTCTTTCCTCTTGTTTCTTATACTTATCCCAAGACACACAAGAGATATTAAATGTTCCACAGAATAAAACGTGCAAAATTGCTTCCTGATACCTGTCTTAAGCTTGTTTTTTTATTATTTGTTAGGGGTAATCATTTTTTTGACCTTGCATTTTAAAATTACTTTCATCTCAGGGAAATGACATATAAGAGGAAATTATGCATACATTGCTGTATAAATGTCAGATTTTTAAGTTTGAAAATGACTGCTATGAAATATTAACAATATTGAAAGAAACTTGATTTACCATCCATTTCAACCTGTTAATATATCTTATTCTAATTTGTACCTTGTATCAGACTTCATTTTATACAATTGTAATAAGACAACAAAAAGAAAAATATAATTATTTCTTGAATTAACCTTCCTGTGTGAGTGATAAGCCCATACAATTGGTATTTATTAGATGATTATAGCTTTTCTAAACAAATTTAATTAGACTATAATACCAGTTATGAAAGCAAAAATGTGTAATTAAACTTGAAAATATCTAAGCTTATGAAGGCACCAAAGACATTAATCTTACTGTTAAAAATAATGAAAATGGAAACAAAAAGATGTATTATATAACGTAAATATGAACTTTGCATATCAAATAACCATTTAATTTGCAAGGTAAATAAACTTTACTTTGGGATGTAAATTAATCTGCATTTGAAAGTAATTTCCCTGACAAATACTATGTTATGCAATTATAGATTAATTGAAACTTCCAGAAAATATGCTGTTAAGAGATTCTTGGTTTATGTTGTATTTATATAACTTCATCAATTATAACATTTGCATAAAATATGATACACATACAAATGTAAAACTCCAAAGTAATAAATAGCATTCTATTCCTCAACTTACTAAAGTTGGTTATCAATATGAATAATTGCTTTTTATAATAAATGTCCTTAAGATATGTTCATTGCTGTAGCAGCTTTTTTTTATGTTTACAAAATAAAATTTCTGTACGGAATTAGGAGCACATGTGTGTGTCTTTTTGGAAAGAGCATTTTAGCCTCTGTTTTTTTTTTTTAACTGAATTTTTATAAGAATAAAAACACTGCAGTTTCAAAACACTCATCTGAAAACCTAAAAGTGCACCACTATGATCAGTTTCCTGTCTCCTAAACAGTGTGATTCCAATTCAAAACTAGTAAGGTCACAGGACATTGAACCAAGCAGATGTACATATGTCTGCACTACATGGTGCTAATGTTACACAAAAATATGCACTTACAATGTGATCGGAAATAGGTACGATAACAGTAGAAGCACAGGTTTAATCTGTATGTGTGAAAAATTTGAAATTAGCTGTCACTTAAACAGTTCAGGAGAAACTCAACTGGAAAGAGATCATTCCCAGAATCAAGAAGATGAGGACTCAGAGTTTCACAGGAGTATGTGATCTTAATTGGCTCTAACTCTTTTGTACCTGTTTTTAGTGAACATTACACAGTTTTAAGATTCAGACAATAGTGTCTGATCAGGATGAAGTCACCATACGAAGCTTTAACTTAAAATCTGTGTAAAGAAAAGAACGCCCAATGAAGATTGACTCTTGTACCCAGGAGTTGGAAAGTTAACCTTAAAGAGAAGTCGATTCTACAATTTATAAAACCTATACATAATCAGAGACCAAACTGCTATATTAAAAGTTTCTCTGTCAAATAAAAACCTTGTGGTTTAAAAATATACTTTCATCTGCTTTAGATACAAGACATTCATTCAGTCTTTACCCTGGCTCCACTCTGGCAAATGCACGTTTCTCTATTTTAGAATTCTTAACCATCTACCTTTGCTTCCTGTTCCCTGGTGCCACATACTGATAACTGAAGTCTCTAGTTTAGATTACTCCATAATGGCAGCATTCCTGCTGACCACTGTTTAGTCTAGTCTACTCTGATCTAGTCTGGTCTGGTCCGGTCCGGTCCGGTCCAGTCTGCTCTGCTCTGGTATAGTCTTGTCTAGTTTAGTTTAGTTTAGTTTAATGTAGTTTTATTTTTAAGGGATATAAATCTATTAATAACAATTCTTTGGGTAATAATGTTAAATCTCAGTTGTATTTAAGTATTAACAACCTGTCCCGGAACTCAGGGACATCCTCCCATAGGGAATGTCTGAGTTTAGATACAATCTTGTTTGAAAGATTCTTCAAAAGGGGAATTGGAGATAAATCACAGGAGCATGAATTTATCTTTAACTTGTATCTACCACACTTGAATGTCCATATCTATAACATCTGGAAAGAATATCTGCTCCTTTAGTATAATTGCTGATATGATCAATCAAATCAAGTGTAAGGAGTAACATCTACGCCTCACATTGTTATTTCATAATGAATTTATAAAAAATATTTTTTCATCGAAACTCTCAAGTAATTTAAGAAAGTAATGTTTAGAAACTTTTACTGTATATTTACTTTGTATGTCTATTCTTTGATCCCAAAGGATATTAAAGACAAGGAGCCAAGTCCAGTTTATAGTATTAAAGCAGGTTTTAAATAACAAAAAAACCCACTGTATATCATTACACACATATTATCATCATGTGCTATATGCTTCACAGTATTGAATGAAGTGAAGAACACAAAATTAAAAGTTAAAACATAGAATTCAGCGTGCATATTTTCACTGTCTAGATTTGGTCAAGTCAGTCTGCTTTGCATCCTTCACACAAATGGACTTGCAGAAGAACTGACTGTATAAAATAACTGACTTGAAACTCTTTCCTCACGAGAACAGTTTAAAATACCCTGTGGCTCTGTTTGTTAAAATAAAAATCTTTATGTCAGCCTCTTTTACCAAAACTTGTGATGTGACACATTGGGGGAAATCATTCTAGCTAGGCCGATACATTAAGCGTTGACTATTCTCCTGCACAAGTAACATGTACCCATTAACTCTAACCAGTACAGGTTTGTATGATGAGTTATATGGACAAATCTACTAACCACCCAAGTGCTTTCAGTGCTGAAAAACATCTGAGTATCAACTCATATCCGGGAATCCTTTGAAGCATCTCAACTTCTCTATGAATTATAGATCTCAAATGTTTAGGTCTATTTCCCAACATAGATTTTAGTGGTTTTTTTGTTAAACGTCTGTGAGAAGGATTACACAGTGTAATCCAGTTAATATTAACTTTCATACTGTGATTTTAATAGTACACTGTAGATGCCTTGCTCCTCATACTTACATTAGATAGGCTCTCTATTTTAGGATCATGAAAAGCATTACATAAAGGATGTGTAGCTGACGGCTTTACTAGGTACCAACACTGAGAATGATAATGGATGTGGAAAGCATTTACTGCAAGCTCTTCTTCGCTCCCCAATTCGCCAGCAGCTTTCACAAGTAAAAACGCAAGATTGCAGGAGCTAGAGGGGACAAGTTATTGGTCAAGCTTGACCTCAATATCTGTTCTTATATGACTGTCAGATCATCTCCTGAAAATTTATTCAGCTGCATATCATTTGGTTTGGATGTGTGCTGCATTTCTCTAAATAACAAAATGGTTTTGTCTGTTTGCTCCAAGTTTATTGAAAACATTTGTTTTTCATAGGTTATAAAAAGCCAAGACAATTTACAAAAGACTGCATGCCAATTAAGATAACTCTAAAGTAAGCAAACAAAGAAAAACAACAAAACTTCTTCTTAATCATTAACTTTTCTTTTTGACCATAGATGGCATGCATGAGAATTATATTCTATGTTAAATAATCATATATTACTTTTATATTCAAGCACAACTCCCTTACTATGGAAATAAAATACATATGATTTACTTCTTGGTCAATTTAAAGTAATATTTTATTCTCTCATATAATTTGTAGGTTAGGTATTTGTACTCAATCTTTAATCTACTTTGAGTTAATTTGTCCATATAATCATGTTTTGTTATCAAACAAATACTTATCTTAACTGTTTTCTCACATCTCCCAGTTAGCAACAAAGTAAAATGAAAAGGTCATGTTTTCTACTGTAAGAGTAAAAATTAAAAACAACTTGGCAAAGACCGCCGGACGGCTTGCTGAGCTTGCTGAGCTTGCTGAGAATAGCCATAATAAAAATATCAAGCCCCTCTAGGGACAAGGTGACCAAAAATGTAGAAACAACCAAAGACATATCTTGACCAAGTGAGTAATGGGCCACCTGGTATTTATCCTAGAAGGTCTGAGGCTTCATGGTCAAAAATAGTTGGGCCATCCAGCCTGTCAAAATGATTGCTTATGCAAAGTCCTGATGTTTGAAATATCCAATTATATGTAACTGCGCCAGAATTTCCCGCTTTTCCCTTCCCCCTTGTGCATCCCCCTATAAAAGTTCTAAACTTCCTGGGGTCTTCATCGAAATTCTCTCCCCTGCATGGGATGAGTTTAGATCCGAGGGTCCTCGTTAGTGAACTGCCTTTTGCCATTTGCATCGAGTCAGTCTTTCGTGTCTCCTTGGGTGCGCACTGATTGGGACTTGAGTTGGGGGTCCTCTTCCTGGGTCCTTACACCACATTGTGCTTAGGAGGTTCCTCAGGCGCAAGGTAGCTTACTAGCTTTATTTTTCCATCAATAATAGAAGAATCTCAGCCATTATCTATTCTCCATTTAAACAAATATAACCTTTCCTCCTGTTTCCAATAACATTTTTTTTTCATTCCACATTGAAACATTCATGAAAGTACCTTCCACCCTGTTTATAATAGTCTGATCAGGAATAATGCTAATGTTCATATAAGCAAGAAAGTAATAGTAGGATTAGTTCTGTTTTACTATGATTGGATGTTATCATAGAAGTAGTTTCCATTATAAGTTTGCTCAGATTTTGCCTCTATGCCTAATTGAAAGTTACCCTGGAAAACTATACAGCCTTTCTTGTTAGGTGTGATAATTCATGGAGTAACAAGAAGTACTGATCTTCTTTCTGTATTTCAAATTACCTTATATAATTAATTCCTCAAGTTTCTCAGTGTCTTGTACCACATAGGTTTGAAGTGAGTTTATTGAACATATTTAACTAAATGTTCGCTAAATGCAGAGAAAAACTGAGATACTTAGAGATTACATTGATTACAAGAAGTAAACTGCTCAAGATCAAACTAACTTACACTACTACTTAACTCCTTACAATAGGAGGTCGTAGGACCCACTTATTGGGATTTGGCACAGTAAGAATGAAAATGGCTACTCTAGCATGTCATGCTAAGTGCTAGTCTAATTTAATAATGATATTTAACTCAGAAGACACTTATACTCAAAACTTATTTAAGCAGAGCTACTAGTTAATTAATAGAGACACTACTACACTACTACCTTCAACAATGAACACTAGCTGCAATCTCTGTACGTCTGAGGCTGCTCGTTTTTATAATTTGACACAAAATGGTTCTGTAAGGTAGATTTTCTAGATAGATTAATTTACTAAACATTATTCTGAATGTGAAATTTCTTTTGAAAGATTCTGTATTTATATTGATCTTCATTAATTGTCTATTGTTATGAAGAGACACTATAGCCAAGGCAACATATAGAAAAAAGAATGTACTTCTTGGGAGCTTTGCTTACAGTTTCAGAGGAATAGAACCAATATCCATCATGGCAGGGAGCATGTGAACAGGCTAGGAGGCATATCAGTAGAGCAGCAGTTAAGAGCTATATAATCCATAGGCACGAAGCAAGGAGAGTTCAGACTGGAAATTGTGTGGGCTTTTGAAATCTCAAAGCTCATCACTAGTGACACACTTCCTCCAAAAATACCACACTCTATAATCCTTCTCAAACAGTTCCATCAGCTGTCACATTCAAATTTGTAAGTCCCTGGAGTCCATTCTCATTCAAGTGGCAGTATTACTGGATGATTTTAATTTGCTATAAAATATGTTAAAACACAAATGTTAAGGCACAAACGCAATAATAAAACCGTGTAACTGTGTACTATTGTCTCAGACTTGAATAGCGATATCATTGAAGATGTAGTTCCAAAGTGTCTGTTTTAAAATAACCAATGGCATTTCTTTTGCATTTATTTTATGTATAAAAATTTAAAAGATATATTTTTACATTCTTTATGAGGTAACTTAATACAATTTTCCATGGTAGTTTGATTTTTTTAAAAAATAAAAATTTGGTTACTATTTTAGTTTGAATATAAAATCTCACCTATATGCTCATTTTAATAAATCTTAGTCCCTAGGTGGTGATAATATTCTGAGAGTATGTTCTTTAATTAGAGGAAATAGTCAACAGTATGTGAATTGGAATGTTTTCTATTGTCCCACACTGCACCTCCTCACTTTTCCCTTCCTTTCCCTTCCTTTTTCCTCTTTTCTCTTTCCTCTTCTCATTCCCCTTCCCTTTTTCCTTCCCTTGGCTCTTCACTCTGCTCTCTTGCCCCTACCCCTGCCCCATTTCTCCTCCCCTCATTCTCCCCTCTTGACTTTTCTCCTCTCCCCTCCCCTCCCCTCCTCTTCTCTCCTCTCCTCTCCTTTCCTCTCTTCTCCTCTTCTCTTCTCTCTCCTCCCTTCCTCATCTTTCCCCTCCCCTCTCCCCTCTCCCCTTTCCCCTCTCCCCCGTTCCTTCCCCCTTTCCTCTCTCTCCCCTCTCCCCTCCCCTCCCCTCTTCTTCTCTCCCCTTCCCTCCCTTCCCCTCCCCTCCCCTCTCTCTTATTCTCCTCTCCTCTTGTCTATTCTTCTCCTCTCCTCTATTCTTCTCCTCTCCTCTCCTCTCCTCTCCTCTCCTCTGCTCTCCTCTTTCTCTTTGCCTCTCCTTGCCTCCCCTAGCCTCGCTTCTCTTCTCTTCTTCCCTAGCTTCCACCCCACAGCTCCCTTCCTTCTCTTTGTTCTTTTCAGTTCCTCCTTTTCTTCTTAACTCTTCTCTTCTTTTTTCTTTCTTTTCTTCTTCTCCCTCTCTTTCCTAATGGCCGTAGTGAGTTAATAAGCAAACTAAGCCTACCTACCACACAATCTATCATGATAATTTTGCCTTATTTCAGCCTAGAAACAAACTAGGCTAGACCATCATGGAATGAAATTATGGACCAATCTTTTCTCTCTCCTTTCCCTTGAGTATCTGTCAAATTACTTAAACTAAACACATACATACACACACACACACACACACACATTTTAAACACACAAATTAGCTTAAACTGAAAATGCAAAGTAAGAATTCATAAATAATTAAAGGAAAATTCAAACCTTATCCTCTTTCCTATGTTTTTCTTATTTGTTGGGCAAGACCAAAATTTCGAGAAATAATAAATGTCATTATTTATTCTAAAACAAATTAAATGGCTTTCTACGATATAAAATCAAGTATGTAACTTATGTATAAAAGCAATTATTTAGTTTATATAATTTGATTAACTTATAGGTAAATTATAACACCTCTAGTGATGTGATATACAAATAATCTTTAGGTGCTTTTATCAAGAAACTATAAAGCTGTTTTGTTATGATTGTTGAAGGAAAAGATGGAGTGGACCTCTCAATATTTAAATTCATATTTCAAAAGCAGAAAACAATCATCGATTTTTAAAATTTGTACATATGAATTACTGTCATAGTGAAGTGCATTTGTGCTCTTCTAGTGAAATTTGGAGCAATTATGAAATTTTTACATTGTTCAGAGAACAATTTGTTCTCAAAAATGTAGACATGGTTATTCTGTGTAAGTATTTTATTGAAGGGACCGAAAACTAGAAGAGAATAGTACAGACACTTTCAGAGAAAGTGTTTGTTAATCTCAACAGAATGTGCCACTGCCTTTGCCTCCATCACTCTGTGCTGTTTCAGGACAGCTTTCAACCAGATACTGTGTTTTAACAGTTACCTGCAGCCATTTCACAGAAATCATTCACTCCAGCCATTCAGGATATGGTATGCTCTACCCTCTTCATATCAAGGTGAAGAGACATGACTATAGAAACGTTTTTAAAGAGAATACAGGAATTGAAGAACTTTTCTGGAATATATTGATATGTCTGAAAACACTGTATAAACTCACTGCTCCAAAGATTCCATGGCATTATTTTTGATGTCATATATTATTAGGGAAAACCTAGTTTGTTATGGATTCCATATCCAACAGAAATTGCTGAATGTGTTAAAGGGCTGATGTCCAATAAATCATACAACATCCTACAGTTTTGGAGAAAGTGGCTTTTCTCTCCCTTGCTTTATTGTTTGAGATTAAAGATGAAGTGAATATTATGATAATTTACTGAAGAATTCACTACTTGGGGGGAAACTCCATGAAACTTTCCATCAATAATGGTCCTCATTTATTAGAACCCAGAACATCTTGGAACACACAGCTAACAACAGTATATGCATAAGATGACAATTACACAAAATGTAAATAGATAGGTGTTGTCTGATACACCTCCTTATGAAGTCCTTATATACATCTCTATGCTTACAATAACCTAGAAGATAGATTGAAGTGACAGCTTTCATCTTATTTAGAATTCTACTTATCTTTCCAGGTACATCTTTTTTTCTTATGTCAAGAATTTGTTCTTGTATCAGAGATGCGTTCAACCCATGAGCAATGGGAGTATGTTCACAGTTACAAGCATATACATAATTACAGTTCTCTCTTTCTGAAAAAGAATTTAAAGACCATATAAGGAACACCTTTTCTTTTCAAATGATAATTTAATGTATTTCAGTATGTGGTTTAAAGGTGATAATGAAATAGGATTTTTTGTTCAAATCAAATTATCATTTCTTAAATGATTTAAGATGACTCTTGTTTGCCACACAAAGGATTCATCTTTGGAAACCCCAATGTCACAAAATGCTCAGACTGACATCTCAAAAAAAAAATAATAATCCCCTTTGCTTCTCTGCCACCTGCCTTTGTGTCTTGTTATCCACTTTACCCTTACACCATCTGTCTCACCACCTAAGTGACCTGTAATTAAGAACTTTGGAGAAAATCCACTCTCATTTATGATTGAACTTGATGGCATTCAAAAATCAACATTCTGCACTTCTTATTATTATTTAATAATCTCCTCATAGAGAAATGAAAATAAAATTGTCATGTATACAGAATAACTTTACCTACTTAGAACAGGCTAATTTCACATTTTATCTTTCAAAAGCCACAGATAAATGAAAACCACACAGCTGTTTACTAGCAGAGAAAAAAAAAACAGATTCTCTCAAATGATTAATCAGGTAGAGATAGTTTGGTTATTAAATTTGTCTGCTGGGAATGTGAAATAATTTTGAGTTTTCTCTCCATTATTTTCCTGTACTTTAAAACCACCTTCACTTTTCAGAATAAATGTGCAACTCTCTCTTATTGGTATAGTTTTAATATGCTGTGAATGATCAGGTCATGAAATTATATTTTTAAAGAAAAATATGAGTGCCTAATTTGAAAAACTTGCTTTAAAAGATCAATTATACATTGTGAACAATATTGTAAAATTACATGAACTTTATTTTAATATTATATTCCAAGTGCCAGATGTTCCATGAAGATAAATCCTGTGAGAGGAAGAACTTTTCTCACTTTATTTTTAATGATTTCAAAATTTATTCAACTCACAGATTTGTTAAAAACACTGCAGATATCTTCCTGAATTTCCATATTTTCTGCTTCTTGAGACAACACGTTGCCATTTGGAATGTATTTAAGGCAAATTATGCTATATCATTTGGAAATATAAACTCAAAGCTCACTAAATATAAGTAAAATTGAGGAAAAGAAACTCAACATTATTCAAATATTTTTAATGAACTTTTGCTTTCATAATGTTATTAAATGCTACCTACCTGCTTGGGTATTAGCAAACTCACAGAACATTGAGATTGAATCATTACCTTATAAGCAATCTATAAAACCAAGATCTGGATCCTTAGGACTCTAATCATTAGTCAGATAAAAGGATTTAAATCATTTCTCTGTCCCATAGAAAACACAAAACTGAGATCCTACACATACTGGAAGGTCATGAGTAGATTACTATATAAATCTAGTGTTGGTAGCCCTAAACTTCATCATACTGTTACCTCACAGGAGGTTTTATGTCGAAAAAAATAGCCATAAAATTGTCTCCTAGAAGAATTATTTTAAGCAGTCCAGTCCATCACCTAGACAAGGTCCTTCAGAGAAAGCACATTCTCCTAGAGACTTTAGAAATAACAGAAAGCCAAACTAGTCTCTGAATTCTTTTGATGATGCTCATAAGAACCAGGGAGCAGAGGGGAGTCCAGAGTTAGATCCATGGCACAAAGATGTCATTTTCAAACTCAGGGGGAGTATTACTCTTACTTGGCTACCATCTAAAGGATAGTAAATACTTCCACCTACCTAAGTGCTGCTTAGAGCATCCTTAGCCCCCATCTCTGTCCTTCAGCACCTGCATAGAGAGGAAATTGCCTACATTGCAAGTATCCTAATCCACTCTTGGATAGTTATCTTTGTGAGAATTATCTTATCTGGCAGTGAATCAAGATCTTTTACAGCTCCATTACAAGGCAAAGGATTTAAGAGCTTTGAAGTGAGACCACTCAGATTTAGCCCTCATTTCTATCAATTTTCATCCCAATGTGAAGAACAAGTCTACTTTCTATGACAGCCTTTTCTAACTCTTCATGAAATGAAAAGATTTTAATCCATTTAACTGGCTGGTGTTATTCTCAGTCATCTCTTGTACCACATTGGCAGTTATTTATGAAATGAATAAATAGTTACTATCGCATATCACTATGGCTGATCACCTACATGAGGATAACAATTTCTCGGAAGAATAAGACATTCACAATATGTTTATGCTTAATTCATTAATGTTTTTATTTTTCTTTAATGTTTTAGGGCAATGGTTCTCAACCTTCCTATTCTATGACACTTTAATACATTCCTCATGTTTTAGGGCCCCCAACTACAAAATTATTTAATTGTTACTTTATAATTGTGTTTTTTAACTGTTATGAACTGTAATGAAAACATCTGATAGGCGGGATACCTGGTACACACTCTCCAAGCAGGTTACCACCCAAAGGTTAAGAACCACAGCTTTCTATATATTTTATATTTTTTTCAAAAAGAAAGGACAATTCATTATGTACTTCATTCATGCAATTGTGAAAGTTTCTAGAAAAAAATTTTACTTTATCCTCTAGCTTCTTCAAGGCTGGTGAACTGGTATGAATTTCAGTGATTGAAATTTGATAAGCCGGGCAGTGGTGGTGCATGCCTTTAATCCCAGCACTTTGGAGGCAGAAATAGGTGGATTTCTGAGTTCAAGGCCAGCCTGATATACAGAGTGGATTCCAGGACAGCCAGGGCTACTCAGAGAAACCTTGTCTCAAAAAAAAAACAACAAAACAACAACAACAACAACAAAATCAAGAAGAAAAGAAGAAGAAGAAGAAGAAGAAGAAGAAGAAGAAGGAGGAGGAGGAGGAGGAGGAGGAGGAGGAGGAA
>NW_021604622.1:13604566-13621468 GCF_004785775.1 Grammomys surdaster | reverse complement strand
AGTAAACAGATAGAAGCCCTTAAAGAGGAATCACAGAAATCCCTTAAGGAAATGCAAGAAAACACAAAGAAGGAATTAAACAAAAACATTCAGGATCTGAAAATGGAAATAGAAACAATAAAGAAAGCTCAAAGGGAGACAACCATGGAAATAGAAAACTTAAGAAAGAGGTCTGGAGTCATAGACGCAAGCATCACCAACCGAATACAAGAGATAGAAGAGAGAATCTCAAATGCCGAAGATACGGTAGAAAATATTGACACAGTTGTCAAAGAAAATGCAAAATGCAAAAAACTCCTAACTCAAAACATCCAGGAAATCCAGGACACAATGAGAAGACCAAACCTAAGGATAATAGGTATAGATGAGAATGAAGAGTCCCAACTTAAAGGGCCAGTAAATATCTTCAACAAAATTATTGAGGAAAACTTCCCTAACCTAAAGAACAAGATGCCCATAAACATACAAGAAGCCTACAGAACACCAAATAGACTAGACCAGAAAAGAAATACCTCCCGTCACATAATAATCAAAACATCAGATGCACAAAACAAAGAAAAAATACTAAAAGCAGTAAGGGAAAAAGGTCAAGTAACATACAAAGGCAGACCTATAAGAATTACACCAGACATCTCACCAGAGACTATAAAAGCCAGAAGAGCCTGGACGGACATCATACAGACCCTAAGAGAACACAATTGCCAGCCCAGATTACTATACCCAGCAAAACTCTCAATCACTATAGATGGTGAAACCAAGATATTCCATGACAAAACCAAATTTGCACAATATCTTCCCACAAACCCAGCACTTCAAAGGATAATTGATGGAAAATGCCAACACAAGGAGGGAAACTACAACTTAGAAAAAGCAAGGAAGTAATCTTCCAACAACCCCAAAAGAAGATAACTATACAAGCATAACTTTACCTCTAATAGCAAAAATAACAGGAAGCCACAATCATTTTTCCTTAATATCTCTTAACATTAATGGTCTCAATTCCCCAATAAAAAGACGCAGACTATCAGACTGGATACACAAACAAGACCCAGAATTTTGCTGCATACAAGAAACGCACCTCAGTGACAAAGACAGACACTACCTCAGAATAAAAGGGTGGAAAACAATTTTCCAAGCCAATGGTCCCAAGAAACAAGCTGGAGTAGCCATTCTAATATCAAATAAAATTGACTTTCATCCAAAATTAATCAAAAAAGATAAAGAAGGACACTTCATACTCATCAAAGGAAAAATCTACCAAGGTGAACTCTCAATTCTGAACATCTATGCTCCAAATGCAAGGGCACCTACATACATAAAAGAAACTTTACTAAAGCTCAAAACACACATTACACCTCATACAATAATAGTGGGGGATTTCAACACCCCACTCTCAGCAATGGACAGATCATGGAAACAGAAAGTAAACCGAGACACTTTGACATTAACAGAAGTTATGAACCAAATGGACTTAACAGACATCTATAGAACATTTCATCCTAAAACAAAAGAATATACCTTTTTCTCAGCACCTCATGGTACCTTCTCCAAAATAGACCATATAATTGGTCACAAAACAACCCTCTACTGATACAAAAAGATTGAAATAATCCCTTGCATCTTATCAGATCACCATGGAATAAGACTGGTCTTTAATAATGACAAAACCAATGGAAAACCCACATGCACATGGAAACTGAACAACTCTCTACTCAATGATGACTTGGTCAAGGAAGAAATAAAGAAAGAAATTAAAAACTTTTTAGAATTCAATGAAAATGAGGACACATCATACCAAAACTGTGGGACTCCATGAAGGCAGTGCTAAGAGGAAAACTCATAGCTCTAAGTGCCTACAAAAAGGAACTGGAAAGAGCACACACTAACAAGTTGACTGCACAACTAAAAGCTCTAGAACAAAAGGAAGCAAATACACCCAGGAGGAGTAGAAGGCAGGAAATTATCAAACTCAGGGCTGAAATCAACCAAATAGAAACAGAAAGAACAATACAAAATATCAATAAAACCAGGAGATGGTTCTTTGAGAAAATCAATAAGATAGATAAGCCGTTAGCCAGATTAACCAGAGGGCACAGAGACAGTATCCAAATTAATAAAATCAGAACTGAAAAGGGAGACATAACAACAGAAACTGAAGAAATTCAAAAAATCATCAGATCCTACTACAAAGGCCTATACTCAACAAAACTGGAAAACCTGGAAGAAATGGACAATTTCCTAGCCAGATACCAGGTACCAAAGTTAAACCAGGAGCAGATAAACCATCTAAATAGTCCCATAACCCCTAGGGAAATAGCAGCAGTCATTAAAAGTCTCCCCACTAAAAAAAGCCCAGGACCAGATGGTTTTAGTGCTGAATTTTATCAGACCTTCAAGGAAGACCTAATACCAATTCTCTTCAAACTATTCCACAAAATAGAAACAGAAGGAACACTACCCAATTCGTTCTATGAAGCTACAATTACACTCATACCCAAACCCCACAAAGACCCGACAAAGAAAGAGAACTTCAGACCAATCTCCCTTATGAACATCGATGCAAAAATACTCAATAAAATTCTAGCAAACCGAATCCAAGAACACATCAAAACAATCATCCATCATGATCAAGTAGGTTTTATCCCAGGAATGCAGGGGTGGTTCAATATTTGGAAATCCATCAATGTAATCCACTATATAAACAAACTCAAAGAAAAAAACCACATGATCATCTCACTAGATGCTGAGAAAGCATTTGATAAAATTCAACATCCCTTCATGATAAAAGTCTTGGAAAGATCAGGAATTCAAGGCCCCTACCTAAACATAGTAAAAGCAATTTACAGCAAACCAGTAGCCAACATCAAGCTAAATGGAGAGAAACTTGAAGCAATCCCACTAAGATCAGGGACTAGACAAGGTTGCCCACTCTCCCCCTACCTATTCAATATAGTACTGGAAGTCTTAGCCAGAGCAATTAGACAGCAAAAAGAAGTCAAAGGGATACAAATAGGAAAGGAAGAAGTCAAAATATCGCTATTTGCAGATGATATGATAGTATACTTAAGTGACCCCCAAACTTCCACCAGAGAACTCCTAAACCTGATAAACAACTTCAGCAAAGTGGCTGGTTATAAAATCAACTCAAACAAATCAGTAGCCTTCCTCTACATGAAAGATAAACAGACTGAAAAAGAAATTAGGGAAATGACACCCTTCACAATAGTTGCAAATAATATGAAATACCTTGGTGTGAATCTAACCAAGCAAGTGGAAGACCTGTACGACAAGAACTTCAAGTCCCTGAAGAAAGAAATCAAAGAAGATCTCAGAAGATGGAAAGATCTCCCATGCTCATGGATTGGCAGGATTAAAATAATAAAAATGGCCGTCTTGCCAAAAGCAATCTACAGATTCAATGCAATCCCCATTAAAATCCCAACTCAATTCTTCACAGAGTTAGAAAAGGAAATTCTCAAATTCATATGGAATAACAAAAAACCCAGGATAGCGAAAACTATTCTCAACAATAAAAGAACCACTGGAGGAATCACCATTCCTGACCTCAAGCTGTACTACAGGGCAATAGTGATAAAAACTACCTGGTATTGGTACAGATACAGGCAGGAAGATCAATGGAATAGAATTGAAGACCCAGAAATGAACACACACTCCTATTGTCACTTGATCTTTGACAAAGGAGCTAAAACTGTCCAGTGGAAAAAGGACAGCATTTTCAACAAATGGTGCTGGTTCAACTGGAGGACAACATGTAGAAGAATGAAAACTGATCCATTCTTATCTCCTTGTACAAAGCTCAAGTCTAAGTGGATAAAGAACCTCCACATAAAACCAGATACACTGAAACTAATAGAAGAGAAGGTGGGGAAGACCCTCAAATACTTGGGCACAGGGGAAAAGTTCCTGAACAGAACACCAATGGCATATGCTCTAAGATCAAGAATTGACAAATGGGACTTCATGAAATTGCAAAGTTTCTGTAAGGCAAAGGACACTGTCAATAGGACAAAACGACAACCAACAAATTGGGAAAAGATCTTTACCAATCCTATATCTGATAGAGGGCTAATATCCAATATATACAAAGAACTCAAGAAATTAGACTCCAGACAACCAAATTACCCTATTAAAAAATGAGGTATAGAGCTTAACAAAGAATTTTCAATGGAAGAAACTCGAATGGCAGAGAAGCACCTAAAGAAATGTTCAATGTCCTTAGTCATCAGGGAAATGCAAATCAAAACAACTCTGAGATTCCATCTCACACCAGTCAGAATGGCTAAGATTAAGAACTCAGGTGATAGTAGATGCTGGCGAGGGTGTGGAGAAAGAGGAACACTCCTCCATTGTTGGTGGGACTGCAAGATGGTGCAACCACTTTGGAAATCAGTGTGGCGGTTCCTCAGAAAATTGGACATAGCATTACCTGAGGATCCAGCTATACCATTCCTAGGCATATACCCAGAAGATGCTCGAACATATAACAAGGACATATGCTCAACTATGTTCATAGCAGCTTTATTTATAATAGCCAAGAGCTGGAAAGAACCCAGATGTCCTTCAACTGAGGAATGGATTCAAAAAATGTGGTATATTTACACAATGGAGTATTACTCAGCTATTAAAAACAATGAATTCGAGAGGTTCCTAGGTAAATGGATGGAACTAGAAATTATCATCCTGAGTGAAGTAAGCCAATCACAAAAGAACACACATGGTATTCACTCACTGATTATTGGATATTAGCCCAGAACCTTGAAATGCCCAAGATGCAACTCACAGGCCACATGAAGCTCATAAAAAAGGAAGACCAAGTGGGGGTGATTCAGTTCTTCTTAGAAGGAGCAACAAAATACTCAAGGGAGCAAACATGGAGACAAAGTGAGGGACAGAAACTGAAGGAGGGGCCATTTGAAGACCTTTCCACCTGAGTATCCACCCCATATCCAGTCACCAAAGGTAGATGCTGATGTGGAAGTCAGGAAGTGCATGCCGATAAGGGCCTGATATGGATGTCTCCTCAGAGGCCTTCAAGAGTCTGACATATTCAGAGGGAGATGCTCACAACTAGCCATTGAACTGATCATGAGGTTCTCAATGGAGGAGTTAGAGTGAGGACTGAAGGAGCTGAAAGGGTTTGTGGCACCATGAGGAGAGCAACAAAACCAACCAACCACAGCTCCCAGGGTCCTAACCACCAGCCTGGGAGCACTTATGGAGGGATCCAGGGCTTCAGCTGAATATGTAAGAGTAGAGGGCCCTGCCGGGCACAGGTGGAAGATGAGATCCTTGACCTCATGAAGGCTGGACGCCCCAGGGGGTGGGAATTTTCAGGGTGGGGAAGTGGGAGTGGGGGGGGTAGGTGGGGGTTACATCCACAGAGAAGAAGGAGGAGGGGTAAGGGGATGGGGGTTTCCTGGGTGGGTGGGGGATGTGTAAGGGGATAACATATGAAATGTAAATAAAATATCCAATAAAAAAATTATGTATATTTCAAATTTTCTTTATCAAGCTGCTTGGAACAGAAAGTGGTTCAGAGTTAGAGTATTTTCACAGGTGAAACTGTAAAGAGTTTATTTCGCTTCAAACTCTGAAGTACTTGCATAGCTTTTCCCAGTAGATCACCCTTCACCCAAATATTATCAAACTGGTTCCATTCCAGTGTCATATGCCTGCTCAAAAAGTTCCAGATCTTGAAGAATTTTGTATTTCACAGTATTTGAGATGTTCTACAAGTAATTATGGGGCCAATGATGATATATCAAAACTGTCCATAAAACATAAAATTATAATAGAAAATGTAGTCAACATATATCTTCACAAAATTTATTATCTATAAAGCTTGTAAGACTAATTCAAGAACACACCCAGAAATCTCAGGAGATGGTCTTCTTCTGCTCTTCTGACTCTGTCTCCAACTTTAGTCACTCCACTATTTTCTAGGATGAATCTACATAATTCAATCATCAAGTCCCTGGTCTGTTTATCTAGTCATATCCAATTTTCTTAGCGTTTAACAATGCTGTATTACAAATACACCTTTCATATATATTTTTTATTTTTTTAAATCAAATCATAGTTTTTACTTATTCACACAGGGGTTATAAACACAAAAAGGCAGGATGTGGGGAAGCGGATGACACCAGAGCATAGGTGTTCACAGGGAGTACAGATATCTTTCAGAACATGGTATCGGCTGGGTGAAGGTTCAGGGGACAGGTCACTATGACTCTGTCTATGATTCACTTGTCCTTATCTAATAAGTTGGTATTATCCGCCAAGGCTACCTATTTACAAGGTCTATGACTACTCAGGCTTGTAAATTTCCACAAAAGCTGCCTGTTTATAATAACTTATAGCCATCTGTTTCAATGTTTTTCCACAGAAACCTGAGACTTGGTGTTAGTATACATATATGACAGGCCTATTGCTGATTTTAGGCCTATGGCTGATTTTAGGCCTTCAGTGTAAAACCAGAGCTGCCCCTGACATCTCTTCCCTTCTCTAAGTATAGAAGGGTTGTGGCAATTCTGATCTTGCAAAGGAGGGGATAGAGGACTGACCTCCAGTAATTGAAGGGGGCTTTGTAATGGCTCCGGTCCCCCTGTGGTTGTCTAGTGAGGCATGAGGGCCATACCTATCCTGATGTCTTTTTCCTGGAGAGGGGATACTTTTGACATCAACCCCTATGCGATCAGGCTTGTCTCTCAGCGAACCCAGAGAGATATTTTTAACTATTATTTTATTCCCTTGGAGTGCTTACCCTCGCACCCTAAGCAAGAATTCAGATCGTCAGTCAGAGGGGGTTCTGGGTGGCCCCTCCCTGCTTGGTCTAGGGGCAGAAGTCCCCTCTTTTAGGTTGGGTGGAGATGGGTTTTGAGAACGCCTTTCAAATGATACCTCTTTTATTCCCTGGTTCTACAATCAGAAATTATTGTCTCTCATCAAGACTAATCCATGACCATCCTCTGATTTATCTTCTCTTGTTGAAACATTATTTCATTGCTCATTATTAATCTGATCACAGTATTCTTTCCCATTTCTCTTCAACCGTAATTTGGAAAATCATCAACCAATGTGTGACTTATGTTTCAGTCCATGCCTGCATATAAACATAAGAAGTAAATTTCTCAAACTGAAATAAAGTACTGTAGTAAACAGTAGCAGAAAGTAGATGAATGGCAGTCTCTGCCATGTGGAAAGAGAAGTAGTGGTTCTTTGCCTTAGCTTTGTAGATGGCTCTTGTGATCTAGCATGTGAAGAGAAAAAAAGCATGTGATCTAGCAAATGAAGAGAAAAAAATCATTTTAAATTGTCACTTTATATAAAAAAATACACTAGTTTGTTTTATGGCTGTTTGCTTTCTTCAAAATTGTGAGACTCTTCGGTCTGAAACTTAAAATTTTATCCTTTTTATTATGTTAATTTTTTCATTAATTTATTTATTCATATTGAAGCCCAGTCACAGCCCCCTTTTCCTCTCAGTCATGTAACTCCTCCCCATCCTCTACTCCCCTTCTCCTCTGAGAAAAGAGAGAACCCCCTCCCTGGGTACCAACCTACCTTGGCATATAAAGAAACTGAAGAACTAGGCACATCCTCCCCCACTGAGGACAGAGGAGGCAGCCTAGTTAGGGGAATATGATCCACAGACAGGGGACAGAGTTAGGGACAGACCCAACTCCACTTTCTGGGGTATCTCATGAAGACCCAGCTGAACTTCTGCTACATGTCTGTGTGTGTGTGTGTGTGTGTGTGTGTGTGTGTGTGTGTGTGTGTATGGGTGGTAGGGTGGGTAAGTTCATCCCATGTATGCTCTTCGGTTTGTGGTTTAGTCTCTGCCCCCCCTAGGGTCCAGATTAGTTGATTCTGTTGGTCTTCTTGTGGAGTTCCTATCCCTTCTGGATCCCTCAATTCTTCCCCTAATTCTTTCGCAAGACCCCCAAGCTCTGTCTGATGTTTGGCTCTGGGTCTTGGCATCATGCTGGAGAACTGGTTCTTGGGATTGAACATGGATAATGCCGAGATTTACTGCCAGTTTTTAACACTTGGGTGCTGCATTCCTTCAGCTTCATGCAATCAAAGAAAGATTTAGTGTTCTCTTTTGCCAACTAGATAGCATGCTCTATAGCTTGACTTCTCCCACCCTCTCCACCATTTTCTTCTCTCCCTTCCTTTGACATCATAGATAAACTCAAATTATACACACATGCACAAATAATCTCTTTCAAAATCCATCTTTCAAGAGAAAAACAGCTTTATATGGGAAAGAAAGTTCTTTCATAATTTCAGAAACTAATCACATATATGTATGAAATTTCATAAAAGCCAATCTAAAACTGAATTGTCTAGTATGAACTGCATTTTTTAATATTTAAATTCTTCGAAAATTTCTTACATAAGTATGCTATACATAATTTCTACCATCCTCTGACTCCCAACTCCACTCCTATGATCCTGTCCCTCTAGAATTTATAAACTGGTGTCATCTGTTTATGACAGTGCAGTTACACTCATAAAATCTTAACACCATGGTCACCTAAAAATATTTGTACAAAGAAAAATCCTGATGAAATGATGACATGCATGAGGAAAGATTTCACAGGGCTCTATCCCTGAATGAAAAGCTACAGGTGATTCCTACTTGCTGAGAAATGGGGAATCAGTCGAGATAGAAGCCAAAATCCTGTTCTCTAAATGAATAGCCAGTGTTCTTAACCACTGAGTGATTTCTGCAGCACTAAGCCACAGGACATTATTTTTAAAGACAAGTTCTCTCACTGCAGCAGGCGTTCTGATGAGCTAGACTGTCTAGCCAGAAGGAACAGCCATCCATTGGACTCCATCCTTCTCTGTACTATGGTACAAATATCCTGGAACACTTCAAGATTGATTGTACATGATATTCAGGATCCAAACTCAGGTTTTTATACTTGCGCTGCAGGCATGTTACCAATTGAGCTATCTTCTCACTCTTGTTACATGTATTACAGAAGAAACTGGCTTCTTTGAGAGCAGAGTAACATTCTATTGTGGGGCAAGTGGATCCTGCCAACAGATAGAAAAACTGGTAAGTTTGAGCAGGCTCAGACCCCAGAGGAATTTCAGAATTGAGAACCCCAGAAGTGGTGCCAGCTCCCTACCAAGCTACACCTGTTCTGGAACAGGTGTCCATGACACTCTACTGAGAGGACCACAGCAATCAGTCACATAGCATAAAATCTTGGAGTTCTCAATGCTAATGGGGTACCTAGATAGGCCCCAGTCTTCGGCCAATGAGCTTCTATTCCTGGACATTTCTTTTTCCCCAAAAGGAACTTAATTCTTGGTTCACATTGAGTAAGGTGAATGCAGCCACATCTGCCATCAAATAAAACATTTTAGACAAGTTAGGATCAACTCTTCATCAAAGATCTATGAGGGGAGGGGCCTTCATCATAAAGAGGTTGTGTATATCTCCTGGAAAAGACTTTCTCTCTCTCAGCCACTCTCCCTTACTGTGGCCCTGTCCTGGGCTCTGATGTCCCCTTCCTGCCTAGCATGTAGATGTCCTGAGGGGAATCTTGGACCAGGGACCCACATTCCCAACTCCCATCAGTACCCCAGTGGTGTCTGCATACACAGGAGACTGGGAACCACTTCAATCATCCCAGATTCCTCATTCTCACAAGAGAAAAAAACAAACAGATGAACCCCTATTGAGGACTTTGTTCTGCCTCCCTAGAGCAGGCTTGCACAGGGCAGGGGTGGAGCTCCAGCACCCTTGTTGCAAGGCTGATATGTAGCTTGGCATTTTATCACCCATTACAAAAGATTCCTATTGTAAACTAATTATTCCAAGAATACCCATGTCTAGCATTGAATGCACTGTCGTGTTTGGGATATGAAATGTACCTTAAGTTCTCCCTCTCCCTCTTCTCTCTAATGTGTTGTAAGTTTGGTCCTTAGCTCTTGGTGCTGGGAAAGGATGGAAATTTTCAGAGGCAGAACCTAGTTAAAGTAAATAAGTAAGTCAGTGCAGGCATGTACTTGAGGACTGCATCCTTCCTAGCCTGGGCTATTCTTTGGGTCTCCAAGTAAGGATGAATCATTCATGGCTGTTGTAGGCATCTTCTCTATCCAATCCCATCTCTAGAAGCTCAAAATCTGACCTTTCCATTGGTTACTGCTGATTATGACATCATTCCCCTCCAAACCCCTCCCCCCTCCACACACAGCTCATTGTAGAATCTTAGGGTTTCCATAGAGCTACTGTAACCTGTAATGTAAAACATGACAGGTCATCTGTGCCCAGTGCCCAGTGAGCTCTGTGTGATACTGGAACTACATACTGATTAGGTCAGTAGATCAGACCATAGATTACAGTCACTTCTCTCCTGAACATGACAGGTAAGGAATGAAACTTTAAAGAGTTTACCAAATGAATATGTGTGATACCAATCATCAGCTACTCTTGGGATCCTGGATATGCTTGTTACCTCTCTCATAGGAAGTCCTTGGCTTGAACACTTAGAGGGTTGTTGCATCACAAGAACCTCCCAGGCACACTCTAGGCAGGAGATACTTAGTAAAATAGCATTGAGTAAAAAACATAAGTCAAATGCACTATTATTTTCAAAGGTACATTAATGTGTAATTTAATAGAATTGGGGCATGATACTTCCCTGCTCTCCAGTCACTATATAAAGATTAAACAGGTCACAGCACATATCTAGGATAATATAAATACTTAATTTCTTTCATCTTTCAGTATTTTTTTGCTCATCTGAATTTCCTGTCTTAAGATTTTTATATTTGTTTTTGTTATGTTTATTTAATTTGTTTATTTATCACTGGTCTGCTTCACCTGTATTCTGGAAGAGGACATCAGATCCCTTTATAGATGGTCATGAACCACCATATGAGTACTGGAAATTGAACTCAGGACTTCTGGAAGAGCAGCCAGTGCTCTTAACTATTGAACCATCTCCCCAGCCCTCCTTTCTGTGTTCTTTCTGTTGTATATTTTCTTCAGTTGTCATTTAAATATTGAATACATTTAGGGTTCATTATTATCACTTCTATATAGGATATCTGTGGGTGAGGTTACAGCTTCTTTAAACACAGAGAGCAGCTGCCCCTACTGAGGTAGTGAACTGTATCCAATCAGAAGGAGGGCAAAGCAGGAAAAGATGAGATAACCTTCCTATGTTCTTAGCAGCTTTCTCTCCTGCCTGAAAGAAATTCCAGCTATGGCTCTTCCTGGGACAACACTTTAGCAATATAGCTATATATTGATACCAATAAAAATCAGAACAATATTTTGAGTATCTAATGTACGTCAAGGTGAACTATAATCAGTCTCTCTCAGCGAGGATTAACAAGAAAAGTGAAGTTAGTAAAAATTTTCAAAGTTCTGCTTCAATTATGGAAGTAAATTTTTTGAAGAAAGATGAAGCCACCTACTCCTGTGCCTTGTGGATAAAGCACATTATATTTCCAGAACAGCCTACATAAGATCCAGCCCCATATGTGCCATCCCACATCGATCTCAGCAAGCACAGCTAGTTTTACAAAGCTCAGTGATGAGGCTCCCTTCCCCTTGAAAATACCAGCATCTACCTACAGCTGCTGAGCTAGTTAGTACTGATCAAACTAGATTAGCTGGTCCTGTAAGATGCTGGATCCGATTGCTCGTGTATCACTGAAAGTAGATACTCTTACAAACTTAATAAGACATACTGATTTACAGGAAAACAAATATACATCCCTCAATCTAATTCATGTCTTTCTTCATAATGTGTGCCTGACAGACTTGCTCTGATACCCACATCAATCCTTTAATCCCATCAACTCCCAACTCCAAACCAGTTGGTTCCTTTCTGTCCCCTAATATATAATGGTTATTTCTAAATGTGGCTTACCATGGCCACAATTTTGACTCCAGCTGGTTTTGTAAGCCAATGTTGATAACCACAATCAAAGAAGAATTTAAGTAAAAAAAAATCCTTTTAATTAGACCCTGGTCAGAACCAAGGGATTGGGAGATTAAACAGATTTAGCTGGAAAAAAAATGCTCAAATTGAAGTCGGAGTCAGGGGCAAAGAAAGATCACTGGGTTGCAGTTTCCAAGGAAACATACAAGGAGAAAAGAGAAATTCAAACATCTGTTTCTCCATCACTTTCACCATTTTGGATAAGGGCCTTGGGTTTCTTAAGGTAAATGGGAAGGTGAAAGGAGGCCTGGACATCCATGTTTCCTTCTCATGCCACTCCTCACATCTCAGCCAAATACAATGTACGTAGGAAACGGGGAGGGAGAAAGTGCCTATACATGCTGCACTAAGTACACGCAACAGGCTGCATGCCTTTGTGTGTGTCTACATGTACATAATTTGGTGATATGCATCGCAACTTAAAACAAGAATGTGATAATTGATTATAAAATTTTTATTTATAGAAATACCTAACAGTGCAAAAAACATCAATCAACCCTATAATCAACAAATTCTATGCAATGTCATTTAGATATATTTTTATGAGAGAGCAAGTAAAACCTAAAATGTTTCACTTTAAAGAATTTTTTATTTATTTTTTTTACACTCCAGATTTTATTCTTAACCCCCATCCGCCCTCCCACTGTTCCACATCCCATACTTCCAACCCACCCCTCTGTCTCCACGAGGATGCCCCTACCCCTCACCCCCACTCCACCTGAACTCTAAACTCCCTGGGGTTTCCAGTCTCTTGAGGGTTAGGTGCATGTTCTCTGATTGAACACAGACCCAACAGTCCTCTGCTGTATATGTGTTAGAGGCCTTATATCAGCTGATGTATGCTGCTTTTTTGGTGGAATTTAAGAGATCACGGGGGTCCAGATTAATTGAGACTGCTGGTCTTCCTACAGGGTCGCCCTCCTTCTCAGCTTCTTTCAGCCTTTCCCTAATTCAACCACAGGGGTCAGCAGCTTCTGTTCATTGGTTGGGTCCAAATATCTGCATTTGACTCAGCTACTTGTTTAGTCTTCTGGAGAGCAGTCATGGTAGTTTCCTTTTTGTGAACACTCCATAGCCTCTGTAATAGTGTCAGATCTTGGGACCTCCCCTTGAGCTGGATCCCACTTTGTGTCTGATGTTGGAAACCTTCAATGTTTAGGAATTGAAGAGAAAAAAAACCTCTGGAATACTTATTTTGAAGCAATTGTTGGACAGCAATACAAAGACAGATTCTTGATGCAAAGAATATCTGAGAAAATAGACTGAACAGAATCTAGAGACTAATAGTCATGGCACCCATCATAAGTCATCAACTCATGTGTTAATATTCTAATTTAGAACCTATGCTCTGTTTCTTTGTTCATAACACATTATCTGTATTGGACAAAAGTTAATGTGTAATTCTCATCTGCTTATTATGTCCTTAATTCCCACTAGTAATTCCCTAATAAAACCAAGGCTAGATCATTTGGAACTTCTCTTTTAATTAACTGAAACATCTCCATATTGACTTCTATAGTGAGTGACTGTACAGATAACACTAGCAGTGAGTACATTTTCCCCTCTCCTACACTTGGCATTCTTCTCTTAATTGGCTTTTTTCTTTTCTCTTCTTTTCTTTTCTTTCCTTTCCTTTCCTTTCCTTTCCTTTCCTGTCCTTTCATTTCATTTCTTTTCTTTTCTTTCCTTTGCTTTTCTTTCTTTTTTTTTTTACAACGGGGTTCTCTTTGTTTGTTTTACACATTAACAGACACCTCTTTCTTTAAACTAGGTAAATTTTCTTCTATGATTTTGTTAAAAATATTTTCTGTGGTTCTAACCTGTGTTTCTTCTCCTTTATCTATACCTACTAATCGCAGATATGGTCTTCTCATCATGACCCAGATTTCCAGGATGGTTTATGCCTGTATATTTATTTATTTGTGTGTTTGTTTAGTTATTTATCTATAGATTTAACATATTATTTGACTGAGCTATCGCTGCTTTTTCCATCTTATTTTCAAGACCTGAAATTCTCTCCTTCGTGTCTTTTTGTCTGCTGGTGAAGCTTATCTTTGACTTTGTTGCTTTGTTTCCCTGAGTTTTTCATTTTAGTTTTGTTTTTATTTGTTGAATGTATTTTTATTAAACTTTATATCTTGAATTGTTTCATTTACTTCACTCAACTATTCCTTTGGTTTTGTTTCTGTTCTTGCTTGTTTGGTTGTTTATACAGTCTTCCTTTAGGTATTTATTCCTATTTTCTTTAAGATCTTTGGACATACTCAGAATTACTATTTAGTTATCATTGTGCTACTGATATTTTTTTTCAATTCATAACTGCTATTGCTTAGTCTTTGTCTTGTGCTACAGCTAAGTTGCTGAATTACATTATTCAGATAGAGTTGCTGACTTCTAAAACAGACATGTCTTTGTTGTTCATATTTGTGATGTTTGCACTGGTATCCAGGCCTGGAGTTATGATAGTTGTGGAGTTTGAGTACATGCCTTTGTTGGATGGGTGCTGTCTCATGTCTGCCATGGCTCTGGGTAGCCAGGACCATTACAAACATGGTTGGACTGGTGGAAGGGAAGCTTAGCTGGGTGAGGTAGGGGCAAGTAACATCTTGGTCAGCAGTGATTGTGTCAGTGAAGAGCGCGCGCGAGCGCATACACACACACACACACACACATGCGCGCGCGCGTGCGTAGCAACAGCTTTGGAGAACTGGTTTGGTTTATTGGGAGGATGAATAAACCTTTGGGGGATGAGTAGTGGCTATCAGGGTGAATATACATCACTGGGTAGGGCCAGGGTTCTATCGATACCTCATTTGCACATGGAGGAATTCCAGGTGCTGCTGGACATGACCTTATAAGGGGAAAGGAACTTTAACATGGATACTAGCTCTGTGACCTTCTCTGGTGAAGCAAGGTTGGGGGACACAGGACTATGTACAAGAGGATATACGGGCTTCTGGGTAGGAGGGGAACGATTCTACCCATGCCAATCTCAGGATGAGATTTCCAGGATTTGGACACATCTCAACCATACTCTTGCTCCAGGCCTGCTTCTCCTGGTCCCCTGGCTCCCTCATCCCACAGATGAATGTTCTGTTCTATGCTAGGCTGAGTCTGACAGGGTATGGATCAGAAATCCTTCTGATGTTTGGCTTTCAGTCTTTGGGTCACTCTGGTTTTAGGGTTCAGACTATCCTGAGTCTCAGGTCTGAAATTCTGGTAGAGTTTGGGGTTCAGTCTACAAGTAGTACCACATTGGTGCTATTGGTAGGGTGGATGAATGGTAGGACAGAAGTTGGGGGAGAGGACTGACTCTGAAGTCCTCTTAAGCAGGACTTGGGTTATTCTGCTTGAAGCATTGCAGATGCAGGACTCTGGCTCCCCTAACTCTGGCCATGGAGGGCAGTGATCTGAAAAGATTGCAGGTGGTCCAGGAGAAGGGCTGATGGAGGAGGTGCAAGAATACTGTGAAGAAACTTGAATGGAAGGGAGGGTATTGGTGATCTACCAAGTTGGTCCAAGCCAACTGTGGCAGCTATGTGTTCATTTAGAAAGAGGGGCTCTGTGGGCCTCTGGAGAGTCACAGAAAATGGAGTTCAATATGAGGATTGCCTGAAGAACTTGCCATTTTGATTATAGTGATTCTGATTAAGGTGAGATGGATTCTCCAGTTCTTATTTGCACTTTTCTAATAGGTAGTAATATTAAACAATTTTAAGAAAAGTTAAATGTGTATTTCTTCTGTTTTAAATTGCCTATTTTATTAACCATTTATTATTGGAGGATTTTTGGTGTTTATGCTTTCAAGTTCTTCATATTGTCTAGATACAAACCCTACAACTGAAATGTAACTGGAAAATTAACTCTCAGTTTAGGAGATTATTCATATTACTGATACATTTTCTTTGTTGGTTGAGCCATTTAATTTCAGATCTTTGGGGTTTTTTTTTTCCTACAATTTTCAGGGCAGTTTTCCATTTTATTGTAACATGGTTCACAACATTCTTGGTTTTGCTTCTATTTTAAAGGGTGTTATATATCTTTTCCTCTAGTGGTTTTAATTTTTCAGGTTTTAAAATAAGATTTGTAATTCATTTTACATTCATTGAGAGTTTTTTAGTTTGTTTTTGGTTTATTTGTTTGTTTGTAGATTGGAAATGTGAATACAATTTTACTGTTATACAGGGTGTTATTCCATTTTCTTAGGATTATTTATTTTGAATTGCCCAAATTACTATAGTTACATCTGCAATTGCACTTCTCAGGGCTACTTTTAAAAGTTAGGCTAATATTAGTTTTTGTTTTTATTTTTTTTTCTAACAAAATCTCAAAGAGTATGTAAACTAAACCTAAAGGAAAGCCCCATGCCCAGAAGTAGTGTCAGGTGCAAAACACAAAATGAAATCATGGTTTTCTTTGTAAGTTATATGTCACAGAATGCTGTCTTTTGCCCTGCCCTGCCCTGCCCTTCCCTTTTCTTCTTTCCTTTATTTCATTTTTCTTTTCCTTTTTTAATCTTACAGTTCATTTGCTTATCTATTATGCTTTCTGACTGTTTTTATTGGTTATATCTGAATGCAAGCAAATGCGTTGGTCTCCGCATCTTATAAGGGTTTCATGTGTTTTTCTTTCTTTTTTTTCTTTTGTTTGTTTTGCCCTACCCTAATTTGTTTGTTTTATTTTATCTCATCATTTTTAGATGCTTGTTTGTATTCTATTGAAAAAGA
This sequence comes from Grammomys surdaster, assembly GCF_004785775.1. Classification (NCBI taxonomy): domain Eukaryota; kingdom Metazoa; phylum Chordata; class Mammalia; order Rodentia; family Muridae; genus Grammomys; species Grammomys surdaster. The sequence goes on along the minus strand of NW_021604622.1, from coordinate 13,604,745 downwards.
GAAAGAGAAATGGAAAGAAAGAGAAAGAAAGAAAGAGATAGAAGAGAAGATATGAGAAAAGAAAAAAGAAAAAGGAAAGGAAAGGAAAGGAAAGGAAAGGAAAGGAAAGAAAAGAAAAGAAAAGAAAAGAAAAGAAAAGAAAAGAAAAGAAAAGAAAAGAAAAGAAAAGAAAAGAAAAG
>NW_021604622.1:13573110-13604556 GCF_004785775.1 Grammomys surdaster | reverse complement strand
AGAAAAGAAAAGAAAAGAAAAGAAAAGAAAAGAAAAGAAAAGAAAAGTGGCTTTATGTGGTGTGGGTTGGAAAGTTCTTGGAGTTTGGGAGAGAGTGTAAGGAGCAGGTGTGGTTACCATTCCAAGATGGCGCCTGGGACGGTTGCCAAGTCTTATGACTAGCACCTGACTTCCTTACACACCCCTGAAGAGCCATGTCCGCAGGCTGTACTGTGCAGACTCGCTGATATGCATTATCAGGCCATCTAACGAGCAACACCTTGGACCAATTGAGAGAGCCTGCGTGGCAGGATCTGAGTGGTGCAGGCACAGGGATTTAAGGGCAGACAGGGAGGCTCGGGGCCTCGGGGGCTTTTGGACATTGTTAAGGTTCCTGAATAAACTGCTCTGAGAAGAACTCCACATGGTATCGCTCCTTTCTGTGGGTCGGAATGAGAAGTGACAGGAGAGGAAAGTATAATCATATTATAACCATAATCATACAAACAGCATATATTGTATGAAAACATATATTTCAGTAAACAATGCTACTACTAACAGTCCAAGAAGATATTGACTGCCAGGTTTTGCACCAAGAGTAAGGGAGCATCTAATTAGGTCCTTGCTACTTGTTCTATGGTTTACACCTGACACATAAATTGTATACCCATATTTGTTTATTTTATTGTTGTGTTAACTTTTTGTGGTGATTTGAATAGGTGTGTCTCCTATAGACTCATATGTTTGAGTGCTTGGCCCATAGGGAGTGGTACTATTAGGAGGTGTAGCCTTGTTGGAGTAGATGTGCCCTTGTTGGAGAAAGTCTGTCACTAAGTAGGATTTGAGATCTTATTTATGCTCAACCTAAGCCCAATGTGGATGGGCGCACAGTCTTCTTCTGCTTCCTGAGGAACAAAATGTAGAACTTTGGGTCCTCAAACATGTCTTTCTGCATGTTGCTATGTTTCCCACCATGTTAGCAATGGATTAAGCCTCTGAAATATAAGCCAGCCACAAATAAACGTTTTCCTTTATAAGAGTTTCCCTGATCATGATGTCTCTTCACAGCAATAGAAACCTTAACTAAGATATCTTTATAAGTGGACTTTTCTCTGGAAGTTTCTATTGTCTGATAACTGTGAGTTCCTATTAGTCCAGATGGTCTTACATTGGGCATCACTCACCACAACCTGTATAGCTTGGTCCTGAAGACCTGACTATGGCAGCAAAGGAATGAAAATAGAAAAAGAACAAATAAAAAATAAAAATACATATACAGAAAAAGCAGGGAATAGGTAGGCTGTGCTCCGTCTAGTGGCAAAGCACTAACTACAAAAACAACCAGGAACTTCAGCATATTTATTATGCACAGCACAGCAAGAGGACTTAGCCAGGTACAATGAGAGGTTTCTGTAGGCTAGTAGTTATGTTCCAGTCACCTGGGAGGAAGAAATTGAAATTACCTATTGTTAAGACTAGTCAATCATTCATAAACATTAGACCAGAAGAATGCTTTCCCACTCCCATTGAAGTGTAGAGTTCTTGGTATGTCCATGACCGTGAAAAAAAAACACATCCATCTAGATACCAGTTAAAAGAAAATGTTTTATGTATTTAAAAAGAGTTCTTCATATAGGAAATACAAAGAGCTAATAAATACCTCCAAAAGTGCTCTTAATTTTTGGCAGTTCAAGAAATTTAAGTGCAAGCAACACGCATTTCATTCCATCCCCTTCAGAATGGCTAAAATGAATAAAAACAATTGATAATAAATAGCAAAGAGAAAATAGAGAAAAGAGAACCCATAATAACTGTTAGTAACCATGCAAATTAGCCCAACCATTCTACATATCAATGTATAGATGTTTCAGGAAGCTAGAAATAAATATGCCACATGACCCAGCTACATCCTTCTTGGAATGTATTTAAATGATGTATAGCAGTAACTTTGTGGGTGGATAATTCTGCCCAACTCTACCCTGTTTAGCTCCTGTATAAACTACAAAGAGATACTAGATTTTATGAACAATGTAAGGCTACTATGCTGGGCAAGTTCTGAGCTGTTCTAACTTTACAAATCTATTAATAATCAGGAAAAAAAGTCCTGAAAATTGCCAACTGAGTCCTGTTCTATTCTATGTGTGTCCTCAGGACAAGCTTCTCTTGGCCACATGCTCATGGTCCATCCTCATGGTCCATCATGTCTCATGACAACCTCTTTCTTCCCTTTGCTTTTGTCCTTCTCAAGGTCCATCCCTGAGATCCATTCCTTTCTCCCATGCAGTCTCAGGCTCTACCTTTTTATTTACTAATCAGTCATAACTGAGGAGTATTCTTTATAGCACATTGGACAACACAATGCATGTGTCCAGATTGCAACCTGATCTTGGGGAACAAACTCAGCATTTGAATAAACAACACATAAGATCAACTCATATATCTCCCCTTTTTGGTCCAATAAAACACTCTTTCTCTTACAGTAATAAAGTATATACAATAAGAACAATTATGAAAACGATGATGCAAGGGCTATATTCACAATGTCCAATCCATTTGTATATAGCAACTTGGGAGAAAGTACTCTATTGTCTATTCTGTCTTGGTAAGTACAAAGTTCTGTACCTACAATTTCTTTTTATCACAAATCTAAAAACATATGTGAAAAATATTTTCTTTAATCTTAAATTACTTAAGCTTTTATTATGAGACTATAACTATCAAGTCTTAAACCACATCAGAGACTTGAGAAGGAATAAGTATTATTGAAAATTCAGGAAATTCAGGGCAAACAGCTTTTAAAATGATAGAAATGACAGATAGTCAGCTCCCTGGACATTCCCCTAAAATATGGCTGTAGCATTAGAACATTGATCTTCAGCTTTCTGGGGAGAATATCTGATGGACATTTTTGCATAGCAGGAATTATGAAAAGCTTGCATACCTTGTCCTTGCAAAACTTGGTGATTGACTTTCCTGTATATTATGATGATGATGATGATGTTGTTGTTGTTGTTGTCCATTTTGAACAGCATATTGTCAATGGTATAAGTGCAGTGACTAGCTTGCCACATATGAAGCAAACTTTTTACAGAGCTTCTTCAATGTTCATCATTTTCTTTGAAGTCGAGTGGGGGTGCTTCTAGGAGATAACATGTCTCACTGTCAAAAAAAAAAGCCTTAAAAAATAAGAAATTGGCCAGGCAGTGGTGGCACATGCCTTTAATCCCAACATTTGGGAGGCAGAGGCAGGTGGATTTCTGAGTTCGAGGCCAGCCTGGTATACAGAGTGAGTTCCAGAAGAGCCAGGGCTACACAGAGAAAACCTGTGTCGAAAAACCAAAAAAAAAAAAAAAAAAGAAAAGAAAAGAAAAAGAAATCTTTAAATGCTATATTGTGTGGACCTCCATCTATCTAACTAGACTAATATCTGACATGACTATGAGTTTGATTGACTATTAACTTGTAGTATTTAATTATCTTAAACTGTTTTTAATAGCAGCTTTCAAAAGGATGAGAACTTTACGCTGCAATTTAAATGAGTTGCACATGTACAATACCTTATTCAAAAGTTGAAACATATATGCATAATATGTTGTAACAAATATCACCTTAATCCATATCAATATCCAAAGTTCATACCAAATGTAGAATATCAGGTTTGTTAATATTCTCTGGTCTAGATGTAAACTTAATAATCTACCCTTTATCCTATTATCTTTATAAAAAATACAAACTTAAAAATATCCATTATAAGATGTAACTTTCTCTTTTCATAAGAATTCCTGTGGGAGAATGAATAGAAGGCAAGATAACTAAAAGGCAAGTCATCTTTGTATCAAGGCGATCTATATGTGCAGCTTGTAATTTATTTGCTACCACAGCCAATTCTTTGTCAACCTCACCTGATAATTTTCTTGAATCTTTTAAGTGTTTATTCCCTCTTAAGTTTTGAAATATATTACTTAGATATTGAGTAGACAATTCAGTTGAGGGTCGTAGCCAGTTAATATATGCTAACAATTTGAAAATAATTAAGACTTATTAATTGATATCTCCTGATTTGTACCTTCTATAATTGAATTTCCTGTAGAATTATCTACAGAAATCACAGAGTTGTTTTTTAGTTTATGTCGAAACCCTAGAATCACAGCTCTGGCTCATAATGGAATGTCTATGCTTACATTTATAGATAACTGTGAAAAACCAATGTTTAAATCACTCTAATAGGCTATTTCTTAGGTAACAAAGAAGTCAATGGGATTCCAGGCCTTAAGGAGCCCGTTGCCTGAATGTTTTTATTACTCTAAGATCTGTCAACATCCTCCACGTGCCAGCTTTTTTTTTTAAAATGATGAATAAAGGAGGATTCCAAGTGTTTATGGACTCTTCTCTAAGCTGACCATCCAGTTGCTGTTGGAATAGCTGTTCTAGTGCCTGTAACATTTCCTTTGTCATAGACCATTGCTCTATACAAACAAGTTGGTCAGTCAGCTACCTTAGTGATAAAGCTATTAGTGTTTTATCAGAATTGTGACTTCCCAGATAAAATGGAAGCATCAGCATCTGCTGTGTCCTGTGTATGGATAGCCTGGACATTCTGTAACTTTCTTTGATAACATTTAACTTCTGTTTTTTTAATTAGGAGTATCTCCTGTTTTATGGCTTGTCTTGATCATGTATAGAAGTGTCACAAAATATTTGTTCCTTGGCTTCTTCTGATTTTTATTTTTTGTCTGTTTTATCTGTAGAAGTTGCTCTGACATTGATATCTGGGTTGTTTGTGTGTGTGTGTGTGTGTGTGTGTGTGTGTGTGTGTGTGTGTGTTTTACTTACAGTTCAGTCATTTCCCCCTGCCCCTAGTCCTGCCTCCCAAAGTTCCTGATTCCATTTCTATTTTCTCCTGTCCCCAAAAGTATGCTTCCCCACCACAATGCCTCCCCCCTCCCTGGGAACTAAAGTCTCTAGAAGATTTGGTGCATCTTCTCCAACTGAGACTAGACCAGGCAGACCTCTGCTATATGTATATCAGAGGCCTCAGACCAACTCATGTAGGCTGCCTGGTTGGTGGCTCAGAGTCTGTGAGTTCCCAGGGGCCTGGCTTAGTTGAGACTGCTGGTCTTCCTATATGGTCACCCTTCTCCTCAGCTTCTTCCATCCTTCCCCAAATTCAACCATGGAGTCCCTGACTACAGTCTAATAGTTGGGTTTAAGTATCTGCATCTGTTTAAGTCAGATGCTGGTTGGGGCTCTCAGAGGACAGCCATGCTAGGCTCCTGTATGTAAGCACATCATACCATCAGTAATAGTGTCAGGCCTTGGTGTCTCTCCATGAGGTAAATCCACAGTTGGGCCAATCACTTGAGCTCCTTTCCCTCTGTCTCCTCCATTTCTTTACCTGCTGTTCTTATAGGCAGGAAAACTTCTGGGTCAGAAATTTTGACTGTGGGTTGGTCACACCATCACTCTTCCTGATGCTCTATTTATTAGAGGTGGACTCTTTGAGACCTGTCTCTCCACTTTGGGCATTTCATCTAAGATCCCTCCCATTGAGTTCTGAGAGTCTCTCATCTCCCAGGTCTCCTGTATTTTCTAGAGGGTCTCCATACTTCCCATCTTCTGAGGCTCCATATTTCCATTCATTCTTCTGGTACTCTGGGCTTCTCTTCTTTCTCTCCCTCCTACCAAACATAATTCTGTTCCTCTTTTCCCTTCCTCCTCCCCTCTTCTGCACAAATCCCTCTATTCCTCTGCCTTCTGTTATTAACTAGGATACAACCCACAGAATTTAAGAGCTTTAACAAGCAGAAAGGCCAAGTGAGGATGCTTCAGTCCCACTCGGTAGTGGGGAGAAAACATTCATTGGAGATATGTGGATTCTTAATACCCATCTTTAGAGCAGTCTTGCTTAATTGTTTAGTGAATGAGTATCTCTGCTGTTACAGTGAAATGGTTGATTTGAATCTGCTACTGTGATTCATTAGTCTAGGATCATCCTTTGCTACACATTGTGTATACTGCAGAAGGTATAGGCCCTCTTTCAAAATTACTTTGATTCTCTTTGCAATTTTTTATGAAATGATCTTGTTCATAAGAATTAAGACATTCGAGAGCTTGGATTTTCTCAAGACTTTTACAGATCACTGCTCCTGTTCAAGTTATATCATATAAATGAGATCTAATGCCAATCGTATTTCTAATCCATTCATCTGTTGGTGCTTATCTTGCCTTTAAGGTCCTGGATTACCCTCTTGCATTCAACGTTAGCATTTTCAAAAGCTTAATATTTAATTAGTGCTTTCCTAGCTAGTCGACCTGATAAATTTCTCTCTATAGCTCAGGTCAATCTGTAAAAAGTCAGCGAATGTTAGGACCTCCCATATTCTGAGTAAAAAGTTTAAGTCTTTTTCCTATTTCTTCAACCTGTCCCAAGCATTTAAGGCTGCCAATTAACATAATGCCAGGTTTGCCTAGCCATATAAGATATGGGTACGTCAGCATATGGACCCTCACCTAGTAGCTGATCTTGAGAAATATTCAAACCTATGGCCCTATTTTTCTGTTCTATCTCCCTAGCCTCTTATCATTACCATGAACACCATCATAACTGGGGACCAGGTTCCGATATTACTCTTGTCATATTTTCCAGTCTTATGGGATTATTTTACTTTGAATTACTCAAGAATTTAACATTTGTTTCACGGGTGGAAAATCCATTCCATATTTGCTGACCTTTCTTTAAATTTTCTCAAATAAAGTACATCTATGCGTCACCCTCCTCCCATATTCCATATTGTTCACAATCTTGTTGACTTTCACCATCTGCTGGAATTTGTTGTACACTAAACAGACAATCTAAGGTTTGCTTTCTAACAACCTTCAGCTGACTTTCCTGAATTTTATAATATGAGGATACATTAGGTGTTGGCCTTATTTTTCCATCTTTTAGTATAATTTTTATTTTTATCTATTAATATTTTTTAACTTTTTCCAAGGCTTGTGTACATTTTTTTTGTACTTTTTCTTTTGTTGTGTCACTGATATCTTAGCATTTTATTCATTTTATTCATTTATATCTATTTCTTTTCTTATGCTTGTCTCCAATTTTCAACTTTCTTCCTTTTTTTTAATCTGGTATTTTAGTACTTTCTTCAGTATGATTTATGAATTTTTGTCTTTTTTCCACTAAGTCTTGTATCTATTTTCACACCTTTGTTTTCTTTCTTATTTGAGAAAGCATAGAAAGCATGATTATTATTTCTTGAAGCTCTACTGCATTTTATTTTAATGCTTTTTGGGGGCAATGTAAATGTAAATATGCACATTATTTACATGAATGTACCTACTGGTAAGATTCCCATGCTGTAGTGGATGGCCCCATAGTCATGTACATGAGAGCAGCACTAATTATAATTACCAGATATATTTAAAAAACTACATGAACCTGGGAAAATTTGCTGAGGGGCATTTTAGTTGAGTCATAGAGGGGAAAATAATATGATGATTTCATATATGCATAGAATACTCAAAAATAAAAAGTTTTAAATAGTTGAACAGGCACATCCCACTCAAAGTATTCAAAATGCTTTTGTCTGTTAACAAATTGTAAACGTGTATGTATACTAAAGATCTGACATAAATGTCTTTCTGATTTATTATTAGAAAAATTATAGGTTTCAAATTTTGAAGTGAAAATTAAGACAGAACAGTTGACAATTTAGATGTACAGTTTCATACACTAGAGTGTCATGTTCCTTAAGTTGATTATGTGCTCAGAAGAAAGACCTTTTACTGAAGACTTTCAAGAACATTGGTATGAGCTACATATTTCAATTGTAGGTGATTTTTTAAAAAAATGTAGTAGACTATTTCATTTCACAAAGAAGCATATCTGGGTGTAAACCTGACTTCTCCATTCTTTTCCTAAGTGGATATGAATCTAGGGTTTAAGAGTTGATTCAATGACAGCTTGAGACTATAGTTCAGAGGACAAGGTTCTCCTATAAGATCATTTGCTGAGACAGTAAGTAGTAAGCCACATCCAGAGCTTGACTCTCCAGGGTTAAGTTAAACACATTAACAATATTTTAAAAATACCTTTTTCAATTCATTTTATTTATTTGTTTTATTAATCATTCCTGTCATTTACATCTCTAATGACGTTCCCCTTCCTGGTTACCCTTCCACAATCCTCCATGCCATCTGCCCTCTCCCCACTCCCCTTTGCCTCTATGAGGGTCCTCCCTCAGCCACCCACTCACTTCTGCCCCACTGCTCCAGCATCCCTCTATGCTGGGGCATCAAACCTCCACAGGACCAAGGGCCTTCCCTCCCATTGATGTTAGACAAGGCCATCCTCAAGTATCTGGATGGATCCTTCCCTATACACTTCTAGGCTGGTGGTCTAGTCCCTGGTAACACTGAGTGGTCTGGCCAGTGGACATTGTGGTTGCAATCCCTCTCTACTCCTCCAGTCTTTCCAGCCCAACGAGGTTCCAGAGATCTGTCTGAAGGTTGACTCAAAGCAACCATATATGCATTGGTCAGTTTCTGACAAAATCTCCCAAGGAACAGCCACACCAGTTTCCTGTCAGCAAGCACCTCTTGGCAACAGCAACAGAGTTGGGGTTTGGTGTCTCCAGATAGAATGAATCCTCAGGTGGGGCAGTCCTCTGATGGCCCTTCCTTCAGTCTCTGCTCCATATTTTTGTCGCTGTTTCTCCTTTGGACAGTAGCATTTCTGGGTAAAAAACTTTTAGATGGGTGGGTGGCCCTTTTCTCTTTTACTCATCACTTTGAACCATTTAAAGAGCATTATGTAAAGTTCAAAAGTTATGTGTTACTGTGTCTCTCATTTTTATGTGCCTTATGTCTTTAAATTTATCACCTTTATAAAATTATTTACATCTATTGATGGAATTTTACAACCAGTCTCCTTCCCTTTTTAGCATTAAAACACATTTTTTTTTCCTCTGGAGTTTTGTTGTGCTCAGATTTCTTTTGTGTATCCTTTGTCTCCCTTTGGTGTTCCTTTCAGGACACTGACATGGTTAGTTCGGACTTGGTCCTTTTGCTCACAGGGAGAGGTGGATCTACAGTTCAATTGGAAAAATAAGATGCAGCTTTTATGCTTTGGGCCACTGCTGTTTGGGGCCCTTGTGCCACCCTATTGCACCAGGCTGAGCCATCATTTGTGACTTCTGCCCATTCTGGGAAGATGGCACCAGGTTCATGGCTTTTGTGGATGGAGCAGTAGGTGTCCAAAGCTGGCGTGCTCCAAGCCTTAACACTAGTGCCCTGAGGAAAAGCTGGAATTATAGGCGGGAGGAAATTGTTCAGTTTCTGGCTGACCATAGACCTAACTTCCCTGGCCTGCAGAAAAAGGATGTGTCCCAAGCCCACTGTGCTCCTGGATCTTTAAAATTACTGCCTTTGTTTTCATCAGGAGCCACAAGAGTGCAAGTGTGACACCATTCCAGGCTAGCTCAGTCTATTCCTCAGCCCATCTCTTGGCTGGTCATATCAACAGGTGCTCCAGGTTGTGGAACTTGGAACTGTTTGCCCCTAGATGATAGCAGCCAGGTGGTGCTCATCTCTGGAGTAGATCCTGAGTCTTGAATGCCAAAAATATTAGCAATTTTATGAGGAGTTTCTTTCCCACTCTATATCACTTAGCTCTCAAATAAACTATGCAGAGATAATCAGATTTGATTTAAAAAGTTGCTGGCAATATGTTGGGCAGAGTCTGAGCTATTCTAACATAACTAGTCTATTAATAATCAGATAAATGTTCTGTAAACCACACATTGATCAATGCAATGTCAATTTCTAGACTGCATCCCGATCTTGGGGTATAGAACTTAGCATTTGAATACACAGCACACAAGAGCAGCCCCAATGGGCTCCAGACTCTGGACAAGATCAACCCCAATAGACTTCAGAGAGTATCCTACTTCAGAGATACTCATCTCTTTTTATTACCAGTCTATGCATAATAGGAAAGAAGAACAATGCAAATATCTTTAAGCTAACAAATAAATAATGACCATCTGATTCACACACTCTAAAATATTATTCAGCTATAAAGATAAGTCACAAGATAGAAGAACATTTTATGTTCTGTTTCTTCTGCACTCCCTAGCTCAAATGAGTCTTCAAATGTAATTACATAAACTTCTGTAACTACAGAAACCAGAAAAGTAAAAATGGATGCTTGAGAAGGGACAATTGAGACAGGAATAGCAGGGTATCAGTGATTTGAAGCGGGAAATAGGAACAAGCACAGGACTTTAGTTTAAAAGGCTGAGGGAAATAAATAGAGAAATGATGTCTGAAAAGGTTGCAATTTTACTTACCTAAAATTACACATAATACATAATAATGTCTTTGTATACATTTACATGTGTTGTTGATCAAATTTTCCCATCTGGGCTGACAGTACTTTCTCTGAAAACCATAAAATATCTAACCACAATAACAAAAAAACAACAGAAGGTACGAGAAGCCCAGTTCTGTGTTTTTGGTCAGAATTATTGAAAAGATTCCAGAAACAGTATAGGTATTTGCTGCTGTCTTTAGTTGTTTCCCAAGAGTGGGTGACCCTATTGCTGAAAACTACATTAACTTTGGACACAGGATCTGTAAGACCTTAGGTGATCTGACCTAAAGGCCTCCTCCCTCAGGACTAGATTTCATGGTACCAGGAGGTGCTATGCAAGCTTCCAAAGGACAGAAGAAGCCAGTTCTATACAGATGGGAACCCAGTGGGCCATATGCACTGTGATAGAAACACATCCATTACAACACCTACAATCCAGAAATTCTTTGTGCTGATTTTATACATCTGAATTGAGAAGGTGGGTTTATTGTATACTGAAAAAAATCAAATAGATTAGCTACTGGTATAAAGCCTCCTTAAGCTAGTTTAAATAGCCTAAGTAGAAGGACTTTATAATGGAGATTCTTAGGCTGAAATCATCCTAGATGAGGAAGCTGTGGTCGATAGTTTCTAGATGAATCATTATTCACAAACCCTAGCACTAGAAGCCAGAGGAAGCCTTTGCAATGGCTCTCAGTCCACTAAACATTCAGAAGTGGTTTTGCCACATCTATTGGTCTGAAACATTGGGGTCTTTGACATGGCTGAGCTCATATCAACAATCTATCTTCATACAAGACTTCATTTGCTCCTTATACATTCACTCAAGCCTTCTGCTCCCCAAATTGGTTATTCAGTCCTGAAATAATAAATATACATGTATTATTATATGGGTTGAGCAGGCTTTGCATATGGGTGCATATATTTTGTGTGTTTGTGCGTGTGTCTGTGTGTGTATGTGTGTGTGCATGAGTGCATGTGTGCATCCGTGCGTGCGCACATGTGTGTGTGTGTGTGTGTGCGTGTGTCTGTATAATGATAACTAAAGAAAATGAACACATGCATCACCAAGAGGTAAAGGTGGGAATACATGGAAGGAAAAAGGGAAGGGAGATAATATTATTATATTATAATTTAAAATAATATTTTAAAATCATTTGTGTATAGGAGCATATTCTCATAAATACACTCAGTCAGGGAGAGAACAGAGACAAAGATCATCCAAGTTCACAACTTCACTTTATGCTTTTAACTTCAAATTAATAGGCATTAAAACTTTCCCAAAATTACTTTTGTAGTCCATAATCATTTAAGCAATGTTGCCCTTAGAATATGCATCATGACAGCATTTTGGTTTAGCATATTTATTATTATTCTAGGCTATAACCTTCCACATACATCTTCTTAACATGGCAATCACCACTACAGAAAGCTTCTGCATATCTTATTAATATTGCAATAACCATTAAAGTGATGCAACATATATCTGAGTAATATGGCAATAACCGTTAGCTTCTTTTAATGCTAATAAAATATATAAACATGCCAGAATAATATATATGGCTAAGTTCATGTGCATTTATTGGTTGAGGACTTTAGCACTGTAATGGAGGAGATAAGTTGTAGAGAAAACTGCTATGACCATTACAATCAAACAGGCCTGAACTTAATTCCTGGCTCTTCGGTTTTCTAATTGAAAACCTCAGCGAGTTGTTTTTCTTGTGTTGAATTTAGATTTCACATCTTTGCAAGTAATGATAGTGGTGCCAATCAACACAGTGTGTTCGGGTGGTTAAAACAAGTGCCTTATTGGAGATTCTTAGCTCATTTCCAACCTGCTTCTAGGCTCAAATAAAGCAAGATTCCATTTCACTTCTCTTGCCACCCCGAAATAGGGAGAGAATGAAAATGTATGTTAAATGCCTTCTTCTCCTGTGCATGGGCTGAAGGGTAAGTTCTGTAGTCTGAGTAATGAAAAATATTAAAATGAGAGCTGGAAAAATTAATTATTTATGCCCAATATATTCAGATAATTGAAAGGGCATCAATGATTGACTAAAGGTTTTATCAGTTAGTATAAATCATTAGTAATGTCATATGAACTCCTTAAATAAGAAATTCCTAAAAATAAAAGATGAAAATGGCGTATTGAGAAATTATATTACATGTAAACATTATATGATAATATGCAAGTGTTAATGGGTAAATCCAGCTTTACATAATACTTTTATGGCAAACCTAATATTTATATTTGAAGCTGTGATTATTTACATCTCAGAGAAATTTTACTGGCATATGAGCCTGTGACTTTTAAACGTGAGTGTTTTGAGTTTGTAAGTTAACTTAGGTTCCTTTCCATGAAGCACAAAATGACCAAGGGGTATGCATGTTAATATGTGCCTGTGAGTGTGAGCATGTGTCATTTACCTTTCAGAGGGTGAGGAGAATGAAGAAGGCAGTTGGAGGATAAAACTAGCGCAACTGATGAATCATGATATTAGCAAGGAGCAGACAAAATGACAATATGGTAAATGACTTAAAGTGAATGTTTTCTAGCAAAGGACTCCTGGGTAAGGACTCACAGACAACTATAATCCCATGCCCTGTGTTAACCAAGCTCATAACATGCTACAATATCTGTGGCAGCATAGAGCAGTTTTCTGTTCCTACAGACAGACGCTTGAGTATTGTATTATGTTATGATATTCCTACACCTGTATGCCAGGCATGGTTGTAAGAGATCCTACTCAGTTGCACAGCACAGATCCAAGGTTTGACACATTAGTTACTGTTTCTAGGGAGAATCACGCAATGGATTGTTACATGCATGAGATTTGTTGTGAGGTGGGGAGATGGCCATTAAGAAGACATTAGAGATGGCTTAGGATTCTCTTCTGCCTGTCATATTAGTCACGCATTTTCCACCCTTAGGTGCCTACTTCCAGCCATGACGTAATCCTTATGGCGTAGCCACAAAAGTCTCTCTCTCTCTTGTATTGTCACAGACTACTTACGTCAGAAAATACAATCAATAATTATCATGTTTTCCTCTATCCCTTTAAGATCCAATCTTTCTAGTTAGAATTTTAGCAATGTTGAAATCACAGGCTTTCTAAAGGGATCTGAACCCTTCCTCTTAAAATGTAATTGTGAAAGGAGGTAGTATTCCTAACTACTTGTCTTTGTGATACAATAGGAAGATAACTTCTGTGGGTCAAGCTACTCCAGGTAGTGATAACTACATTCTAACATAAACATATGAGAAAGTTTACTTATCATAGGATTATATCCATTTCTAATCCGAAGACTCCGGAGATCCTCTGGCAAAGGTGTTTATAGGATGAATCCTGTTTCTCTCTCAATGGGCACATCTTAGATCACTTGGAATTGTCAGTCATCAGAAGCTTGGAAGTATATGGCCATAACTTCAACGTAGTAGCTGTGAGGAGGGCAGAAGTCATCAAGAATTACAGATTGAAACGTTTAAGCAGAAGAGTTTCTGAATCTTCTGACATCATTCATCCTACTTATTACTCTATGCATGTTCAAGGAGGCACTGTTCTCTCATGCTTGTGAATCTTTATATTTGGGAGGAAATCTGGAAGAGAGTTCTAATCATATAGAATGTTTATAATATTCCTGCATTTGGTCTTAACCATAACCATCCATATAATCCTTCTCTCTCTCTCCACTATTCACTTAAGTTCTCCCAACCTTTTACTATTGTCCCCTGGTTTTGGTAATATACCTCAAGAAGTTACTTCTGAGTGATCTGATCCTAAGCTATCACATATCGCTGATAGCAGGGTAGATGAACACATCTGATTACAATTACAGAGAAATATACAAGTTCTTATTAAAGGGACAAGCAAACAATATTTGCTCTTGATACTTACACATAATTTGTATATCATTATCCTCTAATGTTCCTTCTCTTACTTCTCACTTGTAGCTTCATCTTCAAAATGAGCCCCTATTGCTCTCATAGAGAATCAGGATTCAGTTCCCAGATTCTGTATGGTGGCACACAAGCTCCCGTAACTCCAGTAGGAAATTTGATGCCAGATCTCCTTGGGCACAATGTAGCCATTAATAAATATACAGCAAAAATTTTTAAAAGTAAAAGAATAAAAATAATATCTCAAAATCTTTCTGACAAACACTATGTTGTGGATATCCTTCTATATTATCATGTGTCTTTTATAATGGCTAAGTTAAATTCATTTCATGTATTTAGATATGTAATTTGAGCTAACGATAGTTTAGAACAGCATCTATTTATTTTCCAACAAAAGTAACTATTAAACATAATGATTCTATATCTAAGTTGTTGTTTTTTGGTCTACAGATAAATTTTTCTTGAAATGTTTTTTTCTTTACTTCTTTCTGTTAATCATAGATTATTTTTTCATATAAATGAAAAATGTCTGAATACATTATCCATTCCTTCTGCTCTTCCCAGTTCCTCCCCACCTCTTCTCCCATCTGGATCCATCCCTTTTTTGTCCCTAAGTAGAAAAAAACAGGCTTCTAGATGATAACAACAAAGTATCATAATAAAATATAATAAGATAAAATCAAAATCATCAAATCAAAGTTGGACAAGCCAAACCAGCAGAAACCAAAAAGAGCCATAAGAGCAAGCATAAGGATCATAGATCTACTCCATCTACTCCGTAACACACTCAGGAGTTCCATAAAAGAATTAAACTGAGAGCTATAGACATATGCAGAAGACATGGTGCAGACCAGTGTAGACACTGTGAATGCTCCATCAGTATCTCTGAGTACTTAAGAGCTTAGCTCAGTTGTTTTAGATGGCCTTATTCTTCTGCTGTCCTCCATCCCTCCTGTCTCCCTGACTTCTTCTGCCTCCTCTTTGACAGATGTATTTATTTTCCTCTGTTTGATCTATCAGTTAATGAGAATCAATGTCTTACCCTCTCCTTGTAGATCAGATAGCTTGCCATTAAGTTATGTTGTGCAATAATTTATATACTTCAACGCTCTGCTGCTGTGTAACACCAAATTTGGATGCAGTGCATATCTATGATTGACATATTTAGCATTGTTCTCACATTTATTCAAATATAAGAAAATAATAATGCATGTGTTCTTTCTCAAATACAATGATAGTTCCCACTTAAAAACTCTTAAAACTACCTAGTCTTACTGCAAATTGATATGGTATGTTTGATTGGTATCCCCGGGAGGGTTGCCTTTTCCTAAAGGAAGTTGGAAGAGGAGAAGTGGATGGGGAGGCAGGATTTTGAGGGTGGGCCTGGGAGGAGAGGAGGGAGGAGAAACTGCAGAAGTGATGTAATGCATGAATGAATATACTAATAAAAAAGAAAACCATCTACAATAATACTAAAGATAATAAAGTTACACACATGAATGAAATCTGACTCAGTATATTAATAGGGTTTTTGATAATATGAAAAATTGCTGGGGATAACTTGCCTGAAGTTTATAAGGCACTCCCCAGAATCAAATTAAAGTGGTAAGAAGAAGGGGACAGAATAATGGCAGGAGATAAAGCCAACCAGCCATGTGAGTTTTCAAGTAAATGGCCACTGGCTACTTTCCCCTGATTGGCCCTAAGGTAGGAAGGGAAGGTTTAGGAGTGCCAAGATTTTGAGATAGTCAAGGTGTTTTAAAACTAACTGGTGTGTGTGTGTGTGTGTGTGTGTGTGTGTGCTTTCTATTCCCATATCTGAGATAGCTCCTGGGCTGGTGGCCATGGGGACCAGCCAGAGAACAAAGTGGTGCAGCCTAAATCTCACCATAACAGAAAAGTAAAAAAAAATCATGCATTATGAGATATTTAAATAATAAAAGAAAATAAATTAGAAAAAGAAATATACTGAGATGATATTATCAATACACAACTAACCAAAACACTAATTATTATTCCACTGATACACTGATATGTGCTCTAACTATGTATGAAAACTCGCTTTGATAGTCATTTTTTGGGTTTATGTAAATTCTTATCAGAATCTTAGGGATTCATCTATGGAATTGTTCTGTGAATAAAGGTTTAATTACATATCATAGCAATTCAAATATTAATTAAAATATTGATATATTTAAGCAATATACAATTCCACATGTGATCTGAGAACAGGTTTATAGTTGGTCATAGTTTTGCAATAGCTCAACATGTAACTCTTCAGTGAATAACAGTTTGTTTTTGTAGGTTTCCAGAAAGATATGATGTTGTCTTTTCATAATGAATACAATGCTGTGAAAATACCTTAAGGAAAGGATTTATTAGAATAAACTGGGAAAATTTTAAATTCATTAATATTTGGTAGCTTTAATATATAAGATGATAGTAATATTTTATTGCCATAATTACTTTTGTGTATTTTTAAAAATATTTAACAAACATTTCATACTCTGTACTTAATTTTAAGATGAACAGACAAGTAAATTTACAATTATCTATTTCTATCATTGCTACTCTGAATAGACACTGAAATTCTTTTACATATATATGAAATTTTCGGATTTAATGTCCCAGCCTAGTGAGTACTGACAGTTTACTTAGATAGGATTACCTTGACACTTGTAGAAGCCTTGGAACATATTAATTCCTAGTATTGTTTAGGTAAGGGCTTTTCTATATCCATAACAATATTTCACATATTAAAATGCTATTTTATGATAATCTTTATTATTATGCATTTGCTGTTCTGTCATGTGTTTTATCATAAAAAAGATCAAATATAGAGATTGTGTTAAGTTGTCTGTAAAGAATAGTAAAGGTAATACACAAAAGAAAATATTGTAATACTAATAGAAATAAAATCTTCTAATATCTTTTACTTTTAGTGAACATCAGTTTTCATTCAAACAAATGAACTCCTTTTCTTACTCCAGCCTAAGGCTTAAATTTTTGACCATAGGCCATAATTTTTTCATCCAATCTTAAGAGGCAAAGACGGCAAGGTTAGGCTAATAAATTGATTCAAGACTAATGCCAAGTCCATGTCTCTTGAGTCTTATATTTTTGCGTTGAGGACATTTAAGATCATGGAAAAGAGTGATATATACAGTGGTGGCACTGACGACCTGCAGACGGATGTAGATATATTGAGCTATGCACTTAAAGCAATTGCCTCCAGTCATGTCTGAGGTAAGAGGTAGATATGTACGCTTGAAATGAAAGAGCTTCATGTAAATTTAAATCACGTCTAACATCTGACATTTAACTCATTTTGGTAGCACCAAAACAAACAAAAAAAGATGTATTAAGATTGAGAAACAAATTTAAATATTCACAAAGAACTTGAAAAGATTTAGAAATTCTGAAACTGGCATGGAAGATGGTGGGAATTATGAAGGAAGTTAGAGGGGAGGAAGCCAGGGTGGATTTGTTTGAAATATACTATTCGTTTATATAATAGTCATAAAAATAAGTTTTGTAAGTTTTAGAAATTTGGTAATAGAATTCCCCTTAGGTTCCCCTTAGGTTTCCCCTTATGGAAAACTCTGTCAATTATTTTATGTATTAATATTTATTTATTTATTTACTTACTTACTTAACTTTTAAATGTGTAGTCCACACATTTACTTACTTATTTATTTATTTACTTAATTATAAACATTCTAGTATCTTGAACTCGTGATCTTTCTGCTACCGATTATGTATATCCAGTTAACATAAGTAACACAACCAGCGGTAATGAGAGTAAGGGAAATCATCTTTAACATCTTTTGTTGTGATAAATTACACTAAAGACAAAATATATTCATTTATTATTAAATATCTTATCTATCATATATTATCATCTATATCATATATATAAATATATAAATCGGTAGCTTTATTATTTATAAAGTGAAGTGGCTTATGAACATAAAAATTCCATTTCTAGAGCAATTGTGTCTACTTTGCAACACATATACAGAGCAGAGAAGCAGAGGATGGGCAGAAAAGGGAAACAAAATAAAAAGAGAAATCCGTCAGTCCATCAGAGTACGGTGTACAAGTTGTAAACTGACTCTATCCTTCTTATAGGACTTTAAATCTAGATTTTGCAAGGAAATCTATTGTCATTAACTTTTTTTTAACCAATCAGCTTTTATACCATTTTAACTGCATGCAAGTATTAAGGTCAATTCTAGGTTGAGGAACTAGCAATACAATAAACGCAAATAGTCAAGAGACAAGCATGACAATAAACACAAATAGTCAAAGAACAAGCAAGGCAATAAACAAAGTCCCATTGACAGGGAACTCAGCAGGCAGATGGAAAATGGAAACTGTGATCAGACATGGAGGTGACCACTGGCTACTTCTTAGCATTTTGTACACATATCACTGGAAATTCTTTCTCAGCCTCCCATCCTGAAAAACTACAAAAAGCTGAGGGTGTTACAGTGTGCAGTACCTACAAACAGAATTGCATACACTAAATATCCAGAAAACGGACCCCTTTTCCTTCAGAGCTACTCATGATAGCCACCTCTAGCTTAACTGTAACAGTAACAGGAACCAATACTCAAGAGCAGCCTTTATGGGGGAATAATTATTCTGTCTACAATGTGTCATTTCCAGTGTCATTTGACCAAAATCAAGCCTGAAATAGAATTTTAAGTAGTATTTTGGAAGCAAAATGCTTCATACCAATCTGTTAAAATTTACAATAATTAAATCTTAAAATTTGCTTTTAAATACTGGTCATCTATGATCACCTGGAAGACAGAGTAGATATTTATTCGATTTTAGCCTTTATGTGGTGGCACAGTCCTTTAATCCTAGCATTTGGGAGGCAGAGGCAGGTGGATTTCTGTGTTTGAGGCCAGCCTAGTCTACAGAGTGAGTTCCGGGACAGCCAGGCTGACACAGAGAAACTCTGCCTCGAAAAACCAAAAAGAAAAAAGAAATGTTTAGCAGGTGGTGACAGAAGAGTAGAATCTCAGACTCAGAGAGGATGATGCAAGATTCTGAGATTATGAGTCCAAAGCAATTATGAACTATAGAAGGAGACAGTTTTCAGAAACTAAGCATGAAAAATGCAGCAGAATGTCAGAAACCTTAGCTAGCATGTAAGCTAGTAGAGACACACTTCTAATGATTTTACAGATCAAAAATAAATTTAAATGGCCTAAGTATAGTCTCTCTATATTTTCCTGTTGTGATGAATGATTGGAAAGCCACTGCCATAAATGGGGAGCATATAAAGATGGTCTTCCACAGTTTCGGAGACTGTGGTAGACAGCAGAGATGATTGGACTAAGATAAAAGACTGTATTACTCATAGAACAACAGGCAGCCTGCTTTCAAAATTATGCTGAGTTCTACTTACTGTCTCTGTCCCTAAGGGGCAATGGCAAAATAATCTTTGAATTTATTAAGTCCTCTATATCAGAGGAGCTCTAAGCCTGGGAGAAACACTACCAGGTGCTCTGCAAGAAATTTGTCAATACTTTGGCCCAGATTGAGACATTAATTTTAGCATATTCATTAGGAAACATGTGTGATCTCTAAGCCCCAAGACACTAATCCTATCTTTCAAAGTTCTTTGCTTTATAAAACTATCACAAGATACTAAAAAAAATTGTCTTGGAGTGACAAACTGATTTATAATGCCATGTGCAAGTCAAACTGAGAAGGACAAACTTTACTTATTTCTCACATCTATGATATAGTTTCTGCTTGATGAAAGCAGAAAAAAAGAAGTCTATTTAGGAAGAGGAAGGGGATTAGCAAAGATGAGGAAAGTGAACAAGAGAATCCAATAGGAATGTAAATATGATGAATGCACATGACACGTACATGAAACCCAAATTTTCGTATAATAAATATGCAACAATAAAAGGGAAAGTAAAATGGATAGACTCAGAAGTACTTTCTGAGGACAACCATAAAAGAATATGTTTGAATATCAATGTGAAGGGGGCAGAAACAAAGGACATATCCTCAACAGAAAAGCGATATCATATAGAATAGGAAAGGTATCCCATTTTTTCCTGGTGATTGAATGAACATGTTAGTAGTGATTAACACTTACTGCATAGCCTGGCTCTCACCTCATAAGTCCTTTCCTTAAACATGGTCTTGCCCTCTGCTTTGGTAGGGTATCTTCTGATATTTATTTGCACTATGGCCTTTAATTCAACTCATTAATCATGGTTTCTACCAACAGTTGTTAATATCATAGAAGTATTTTGTCACTACAGCATGCAGATTAGTGGCACACATGCTATCTTAGAAAATTATATCCATTGCTTCCCCCAAAATTTTTATTTTCTTTAAAAAAGCATCATGCAGTTTACAGGTAGATAAGCACAAACACTGAACAATATACACTCAATAAACTGGGTGAGAGATCCAGTAAATGCTCCTGAGAAAAAGTTCTCATCCATCCCAAGTTTCATCACTGTGAAAAATCATATTACCTTGCAGATTTCAAGCAAGCTTTTGCTTGTTTTACAATAGCAGATATTACCCACTTTTACTGGTTTCAACTACTGTAGATTTGTAGCTTTGACCAAAATATATGTGTTATTTAACCTTCATCAGTCTTACTGTAACTTTACTCTGTGGTGTCTCAAAATAGATTTCCTGCAATTTACAGCTACTCTGTTCGTGGTATATTGGAAGTCTCTCAGTGTACAATATTTCAAGCAGTAATTCCTATTGCCTAACAGTAAAGACCTAAGGTAAAGAAAATTCGTTGTCCTAATCAAGCAAGAGTATTCAGGCAACTCATGAGCAATTGAATGTTCCTCTAACTAAAAGATTCGGCCATCACTGCTAACATTTTAGAAAAATAGTTTGCTTCCTTTTTAAACTGATGTTAAAATTAAAAAAAAATATTTCCTTGTATTAGATATTCGATTATAATGGAAGAGTGAGTTTAACATTTAGCCCAAGTATTTTTGACCTTTTATAAAAGTTCATGTTAATAAATTGTACTGGATATTTGTGCTTATTTGCATCTATGACTGCTAAATTAATACTTACTTTGCCTTATTATTCTGCTCTATTGACTCATCAGGAGAGTTGGAGAGACATTTTGTCTTCCATTTTTTCAAAATAAAAAATGACATAATTAGTTTTAGGTTGCTTATCCTATGTATTAGTAAAATAACTAATTATAGTATCTTCGTGGTATGAGTTTATGTGATATGAATTGCTCAAATTTATGCTACATAAAGTTGATCTTACTTATTTTTTTGTTAAACACTCTTGAGAAGTTTTTAGAATCCTCTCCATACCCACAGCTACACAGAGAAATAACCAAACACTTTACAATAATACAAAGGCAAAAAAGAAAGCGTAATAGCCTTACTCATTAATTTAGAAATCCTGTTTTAAAATAATGTTTCTACTGTTGTTTTTTTTCTTTTTCTTCTCCTCCTGACATCTTCCTCCTTGAGTACTTCTTTCTTACTCAATAATTAATTAAAAATATTCCTTGATTACTTCCAACATGTCAGACAATGTGCAACCTATTGAGTAGATGTTCTTTTCCAGAGAGACAAGATTGTTGCATTTTTTTCAGTTGAAGAAAAGTATAACTTAGTTATTCCATGGAGTCCTTTGAAACCTGTGCTAGGATTTCTACAGCATGTAGTTTGAAAAGTCAGGCTACATTCTGAAGACCAAAGAGCTCAGGAATTATGTCTTTTTCCTTCATTATCATGCACTCCTCTGGTTTCATTGATTTTTCTGCTTTCATTTTAGTGAAGTCCTACTGTCAACAAAATGTGTGTAAGTAAATGGCTATGCTCTAATCAAGAGTGTACCATGATGTTTGACTTAACTGAGTTTGGATAAATGTATATTCGACTTTAGTAATGCAGTTTTGAAACTCTCAGCAAAAGAAGAAATTTGAATGGCTTAAAAATAGTAGTAGAAATAACTAAAGTTTTTCTCTAGAAGTTTGTCTAGGGATTTTAATCCAGCTGTGTTCACAAAGACCTTCTAGTTCTGTGTGATCTAGCTGGAATGCAGACATTCCCTTAGCACATACTTTTAATCCCTCAGGCTGGAATCCTTTAATACATACCTTTAGTCCCAAACAATGATGTTAGAGACAAAGTGATGTCTCAGAAAAAGGTTTGACAGAATGAGTTGAGCTAGGACATGCCCAACTCTCAAGAGAAGAGCTATTTAAGAGCAATGCAGGGAGAGTGGAGTCTGTTCATTAGTCAGTTCAGTTCACTAAATTGAGAGTTCAGTCAGTTGGAGTAAGTTCATCAGTGAGGTGGAAGTCACTGCCATGAGTGCAGTGCAGTGGAGTTGAGTTTGTTCATAAGGTCACACAGTTCACTGTAGGTCAGCAGAAGCAGTTGAAGCCAGAGAATAACAAAGGAGCCAGAAGATTAGAGCAAATTCTCAGAGTCATTTTGAGGTCAGGCAGAGCATTTCATTGAGAAGCTGAGAGAAGCCAGATTGAATCAGTCAGCTTGGAGGGGAGTTTCAGTCAGAACACCTGAGTTGACCCCACTAGCCAGAATTCAGAAAAAACTAGAAAGAGTGAGCTTATTCACAAGGGAGCTTCCAAGATGACAGTTGTATCAGGTGAATAAAATGTATTTTACAGCAGATTATTTTAATAACAGAAATGACATACAGATGTATTGATATATCCTAACTCTAGCTATATTTATAAGTCAAGTATACTTTTCCCATATACTCACACACAGACATGTACACAATTAAAAATAAAAATATGCCATCTTTAAAAACCTGAATTTCTACATGTTGTTCTGGTTGCCAACAACCTGTATTTTATGCTTTCTTTTATGACTATTACAGAGTTATTATTTTTTTTACAAATCTATTTCTTTTACTTTTGAATAATTAGGCTATGCAATATTCTTTATTAGCATGAGAATTTTATGCTTGTAAAATATAATTGAGTCATGGTAATAAGTAGGATACTTATTTGTGCCTAGAGTTAGAATTTTTAATTTTTCTTCATTTAATGACGGGTCAAAAATATAAAGCTAAGTAGAAATTTGGATAATTATGCACTGAATTTCAAAGGCTCTAAATTATCTATTGAATTTATTATATGAAACATGCTTTTATTCCTTTTGGGAATATATATAGCCCTTTGGGACTATAATTAATTCAATCAAGATATTACATTAAATAACATTTTTCTTAACCTAGTTTTTATTACACATATTTTTAAACTTATACCATTAAAAATAATAAATTCACATTATATTTTAATCATAATTTTGTTAGCTTTAAAATAATAGTATTTCTGGCATTTGCTACCTATTATTTCCTTTTAATTTATTCATCTATCCAGTACTCGCTTTGTCTTTCATACATTCAGCCAAGTGCTTGAGTGAAGGCAAATAGGATGTGTCTTTGTTTTCATTTTATTTCATATTGACTCTGGAGTAATTGACAAAAGTATCCAGCACAGAGTTTCATGTTGTAAAGAGACATGGCCATTCGTGATGCTAGTAGTACAGAAATGACACACTCTTCAGATGAATTAGCTTGTGTGGAAACTCTGTCAAAGAAATCCAGTTTTCAGCAGAATTCTAGAATTTCACATAAGATCCAGACCAAAATGCACATGCACACACAGAAAGAGAAAACCTAGAGGCATGAAATGGTATGGATTATTCAAGTAAATAATGAGCTATCACTAAACTAACAATAATAAAATTATAGTGTTGAGTAAAAAACACACTATAGCTCTCAAACTATTTTAAAAAAAGGTGAAATGTGAAAGTCTTTTTGAGGTTCCAGAGAAGAAATTGAGGTATATTTTGCGTGAATCTTGTTTATGTTCTTTAACCACTGTATGTGGAATAATAATGTGAGAGTTAGTCTGGACCATAAAATAACATGGCAGATTAATTGATTTATTATGTTATATATTCAGATACATAGAACTTTGAAACTCCATATATACCTTATATGAATTTTATAAATTTATTTATTTTTTTAATTATACAACGAGGGACTGATGAAATATGCTTAAATGTTATCAATTTCTGCTGTATCATTAGTAGTAGTAGTTGTAGTAGCAGCAGTAGTAGTAGTAGTATTGGGGCTTCTATAACAATTGTTCTTGAACTTGTGTAGAGAAAATCAATGTAGAAAGAAGACGCAACATTCTGAAGTATCTTATTATAGGATATTATGCCATATAGCCAACACAACAAGGGAAAGAGAATGATATCAATAAGAGCAGAAGCTGTAGCTCACTCAATATATTTAGTGTCTTTCACATGTCAAAAGTTATATGTGTTGTTTTTCTTTTGTATATCTCAATAGTTATGTGTGATAGTTTTTCCTCTCTGCTTTTCTTGTTCATTCTTCCTTTCAAAGTAGAACATTCAGACACCTTTATAGCTTCTGAGGTTGAATGAACAATTAATCATGATAATTATGACTTTCAAGTTGACATATAAAGTTAGCAGGTTAATTAAAATTTCGTGAGTTTTGTGATTGTGTAATCATATAGGCAGTGGTGCCAACTTGGTAGATAAATGAATAGGTATTCAAGCACCTGACTCCATGCTAAGGATTGGGTCCGTATGTGTCCTACCATCTTCTAGAAAGCAGAAGAACAGAGAAGTATTCATGCACATATATATGCATGCTACCATTAATCTTGTAAACAAAGTATCTGGTAGAAGGATTCTGAAAAAGAGTGGTAGTCGAGAATAAAGAAAGTATATTTTGAATAGATTTAACTTTGATCCTACAGGACTTTAGGCAAAGATCAACATCCTCATTCTTTAAGTAAAACTCTTTGATTAAAAAAAAATTCAGTTTCTGCTTCCTTACTTTTCAAGTGTCATCTCTGCTGCTTAAAATATCTTTCCACATTTATCTATTCATAACACCCAACATCGCTTTCAAGTTTTAGATAGACTATATGTTCTTTGTGAAGCCGGATCCTGTGGTTTCCACAGAATATAACCATGATTGCACAGTATGCACTTTGTCAATATTGTCACACGTTACAGTGATCTGCATTTGACACAGACTTGTGTATTTAACAGCACATGAAGTTCCTAGTTCCTAAAATTAAGAAGAAACCTATTGTTCTAAATGAAGCACAAGTATTTCATTTTCCTAATGTATATAATATGCTTTCAACTAGTCTGGACCATAAAATAACATTGCAGATTAACTGATCTCTTGAAATATTAGATTGATGATGAAATAATGATATAGATTTTTCTGGGATTGTCTTATTAAAAATAACTCTGTCATTAGACTCAATAGTATCCCTTTCTGATCAATGTGTCTAATATTGACTTTATATAGTCCTATGTCTTTATGTGATTAGGTAGGTTTTTTTAAAATACATCAATAATGTCAGTATTGATTATGGGGTATTTGAAGGAAATTCCAAAATAGATAACCAAAGAAAGTAATAGAACTTTTATTTATTATAATAACAAGAAAATCTTATTTTATTTAAAATCCTATTTTCTGTTTTTACAAAAAATAGACATTATCATTTCCTCCTTCTTGGCATCTAATCCATGTGTGCTTTCCATCTGTTTCCTTTATACAGGAAAACCAAGTGGCTATCTAATTTTATTTTCATATGGCAATCTGACATTTTGAGAAAATTTAAGCTCTATAACTGTGAAGTTGATATAATTCCTAATCATTAAAGTTTAATGATGGTTGTAGTGAGAATTTTGGTTTCTTTTAAAAACACAAAAATACTATAAGAATATGTTTTTGTTTTAATTTCGTATGCGGGTTATCGGTCTGCTTCAGATTTTCCTCAGGAGCTAATTATGATTTGCCTCATGTTCTAGCAGGGACATGATTTTGCACACACCATATAATTTCTGTGCTTGTGTGACATTTAGAATGCTGGGTACTTTTCAGAAGGGATATAAATGCTAGGACCCTGAGAGTTGGGGGGGGCAGGTTGTTAATTGTTGGTTGGTTACTGTTGGTTGCAGCTTTTAAAGTAGTAGTGCACAAAGAAGGAGAAGAAATTAGATATCCTGAACAGTGAAGACCAAACATACCCAAGAAACTCTACACGCCTAAACAGCAAGAAGTAGGGTTTTTCTTATCTACTCTTAGGCTTTTTGAAGGGGTGGAAAGGGGATGAAGAAGGGTGGAAGGAAAAAGAACCCACAATATAGGCACAGTCTGGTTACAAATTGTAACTTGGAAGTTCATACTTTCATCAAACTATAAAGCATAAGAATTTGTATTTTAGTATGAAGGGAAATCAACTCCCCATAAATCTGATTTATATGCTGATTTCTAATACTCTAGAGTTTCATCTGACTTTCATGGAATCACATATCAGAAAGTTCATAATTTTTGAAAGGCACACCATCATATATTCAACTTACCATTAGAGTCCTCTTACTACTTACGCTTGCATCTGTACCCACTTTTTAAGACTATGAAGAATGGGTAGTCATAGAATTTGAGCAACAAAGGTACACATAGTTACATTTATTGAATGATCTTCCATTTGAGTTCTTTAGTTTGAATAATGTTGAGAGAGAAAATTAAAGAAAGGAGTTGTATGCCCAACAACTTTCAGTAAAAATCAGTCTATGCTTCTCCCTAAATGTAACATTATAAAAACAAACCACAAAACAAACATTTAACAAACATTGCTAAAGAAGAAGCAAGAATACTCTAACAGTCAGAAGTTCAGGGAGAATACTGACAAACTACCTTCTGATATGTCTTCACTCTTCTACCCGTGAACTGACAGAAACTTGCACAAGACATACGAACGAGTCAGCCATAGAAACATCATGAATGGGAGGGACTCAGGAGCCCCCACCCCTAAGTAAGGACTTTCTAGAGGTTGCTTACTGCTAGAGAGAAGAGATTCTTCAGTGGTGTGTCGCCCAGTATAATATATATATATTATATTATATGTATATATATTATATGTATATATATATATGAAATTCTAAAAGAATAAATAACAATAGTACATTAAAAACAAGATGATCTAAAAAAAATCATTAGAAGTGGGACTTGCCCAGTGACATGATTGATCTTAATGTGAATTTACATACCTAGACAACATTACTTGTAATATTTTCGAGCTAGACAGCAGAGACAGTTCCAAAAATAAAATTCATGTGCTGCAAACAATAAAAATAAATAGATAAGTTCTTTGAAAAGGATAATGTTTTAATAGGCTTTGAAGGTAAATGCAAGTCAATTATATCTGTGAAAGATTTTCATTTAAAATAATGTGCAGCAAATTCTAACTTTAAAACAAGTATTGATCTTGTTGCATGTATTCTGAGAAGTTCCTGATGAATCACACATTTCTTCATACAATCCTTCTCTGAAATTGTCTATGCATGGTGAAGTCCTTTAGCGTTTGCTTCCTTAATAAAATAAGAATTGTTTCTAAAATCCCGTTGATACAATAATAACTTCTATTTACATCAAAACCTTCCATTTCCTGATCCATATTGCCATTATGTTATATCTCACTTTTAAAACATTTGTGTATTTTTGTAATGAAATGATTCTGAACACTCTTTCAGATTAGCCCCAGCAGTCATGTTTCATGTGTTTACCCTAGAAGCTACTAAGCTATCCTCCTATTCCTTCTACCTGAGAGGCATTTTAAGGTGCTGATATATTTTGGAGACTGATCTCTTCTTTCATTTCCCTTTATCTTTTTGTAACATAACTTATCCAGCATTTAGTGAGTGCCCACTAGATGTCAGACAATCTCTTAATAATTTCAGAAGAGCAATCTCCTGAATCTTCATATATGTTGAGAAGAAACTGGCAAGAAAGACTATAGGATGCCAAAGAAAAAATATTTTACTGTGCACTGTAAAAGTTTTGAAGTAACCAGTTTCTATATACTCTCTTGCTAGAGCTAGCTTATAACTGCTTTGCCTATAACTGTTAAGGATTTGTTAATGATTCCACATATTAGATTAGTTTAGTGAGATGACTTTTGTTATTAGCAATTATACATTGCTGAATCCATAGTTTCGTCATGGTTAGTCAATTACTCTTCCACTAAGTGAACTGATAGGCTCAGGTACTTATTTTAAAGCTCAATTTATAAGAGATTATTAATACAAAATAACATATTTTAAACAAGTTTGTAAGCAATTAATCCTTTACTCATTCTTAAACTATTACGTGTCTTCATATAACCAGTCCTAAATGCTGTCCTGTAGGTAAAACAGTACATATTTCAAGAATGTTACACTTGGAGTTCGAGAATTTAGTATCAGAAATGAGTACTGAAACATGATGTCTGTATATGCGATAAGCACAGTCAAAATTTACGCTTCACCATAAAAGTTAAAGTTACTTTGTTGTACATTCAGATAGTTTCACATATAAATGTTCTCTAAGATTTTGTCCATTTTAACTAAGCTTTATGCTTACAAAGAAAAATGTAAGTTCAAGGAACTTTGTAGAGCATCTTGATATGATATTAAAAGTAATTTTTCATATATAATTAACACTGTTTTGAAAATAGGGAAGGACATTTAGTTTTTCACTGAAATAACTGCTCACTTAGTAAAAGCTATAAGGGGTTGGAACATTTTCTCAGTGGGTTAGAACATGTACTGCTCTATCAGAGGATACAAGCTGAGATGCAGCTACCCAAGTTAGGCAGGTCAGAGATCAGAAAATCAAGATCCAGGACATCCATCCACAAAGGAACTAAAGATACATTCACTAATACATACACTGAGTGACAAGTGCATCTATACCTAGGTGGGATCCTTAGAACTTAAGAAAAGAAATGAGGATGAAGGTGGATGAGGAGGAGAAAGAGAAAGAGCAGGAGGAAAAACACAAGACAAATGAAGAGGTTGAAGGCAATCACTAAGTAAAGGAAACATCAAGTATTCTCCACTAAAAACAAGACAATTAGTTTAAAGTTATCAAACATGTAATAAAATGTTAATTTTGAAAATATGACTTAATGTCTATGATACAATGAGTTTTATTTTCGATATCAAATGATTATCTTGAAAAAATATATATAAAACTACATTATGTTTAATTTTGTTAGTTTGTTAGCATTGCTTTCACTTAGACATGTTTATTTAATTATTACTAAGCATTCATATTCCAGTCACCATCCACATTACTGTGGTCACTCTCTTGATCATATATGAAATAGACAGTCTCTGTTGCTAAGATTTATGTGCCAGGGTCTTTTGTCTGGGTCTGAGATGTCCCTAACCGGAAAATAATTAGATCCCAAGGACAATCTTTTGGGTCTTTATTCCCAGGTCTGACAGTCACTTCTCCAGCTAAGATCAAGTGTCACTATTTGTGGTCCTGAGCAGAAAAGGGAAAGTGCTAATATCCTTGCTGTTCCAATTTATTTCCGCCATTAGTCACCTTGACAACAAATATTTCCAAGCTTATTTCTATGTTGAGCATCCCTTGATTCTCTCAGCAAGGTGTGCTTAGCGATCTTATTTTGTAATAAAGATCATTTCCATCTCTTCTCTGAATGAATTTTCCTTGCCTAGCGATTTGAGCACATTTCAATCTGAACGCTACGGTTGCTCTTAATATTTCTGAGTATTCCTGACTGTGAATGAGCTTTTATTTATTTGACAAGGTATCTGTATATCTATTCTTGTTTTCCCAATTCTCTTGTTGCAGTCAGATTGCTTTGAGAAGTGGAGTGTACTCGCTTCTCAATTTATTATGTTATTCTAATGACTTCATTATCACCACCACCCAAATGCTTAATATATACTCATTAATCTGAACACTGTGCTTTATATTTTTATTATATTCACCTTAACTTGGTAATGACAGCTTTTCTTAATTTGGATGTTTGTTTCTTTCCTTGAATTCAATTGTATTCTTCAGCAGAGGGATCACTACTCTCTCAATACCTCTGTGTAAAATCTTAATGCTCTTTTTCCTTTCATCCCAACAATGATGGCTATTTTTTAACCCCATTTAATAATTTGGAGTATTTTGCTATATATATTGCTCAAAATTTCTACATTAAGGATTCCATTGCCCATTATATTTTAGATCCATTTTCTCATGACATTTCTTTGAGATTCACTTTGGTGGCCATTTCCTTTTTTAAAATGTCCACCTAATAAGATTATTATGCAGGAGACCAAATTACTTGTAAAGTACAAATTAGTCTTCATTTTCCATGAACATTTAATGACTCTGGCGAATTTCATTCTCCCTAAATGATGTATAAGCCTCTATATTTTCAGTTCATCTGTTTCTGATTCTTGGGACTTAGAAATTTACAGTTCTTCCATCTGATTATCCATACTGTTTTTAATATTCCTGACTGTGTGTACACAGATCTCAGTTGATACATCCAGTCCCTTAAGTATTTATATTAATACCTTCCCCAAATATCATTCTTCCAATACTTCTTGAATGCATACATTGGCTTAGTTAGGGTTTTTATTGCTGTAATGAAACACTGTGACCAAGATGCTAGATGAGAAACAAAAAGGTTTATTCGGCTTACTTTCCCAAACCATGGACCATCATTGGAAAATGTCAGGACAGGAACTTAAGCAGAGCTGGAACCTGGAGGCAGGAGCTGATGCAGAGGCTATAGAGCGGTGTTATTTACTGGCCTGACTCACAAGGCTTGCTCAACCTGCATTCTTATAGAATCAAAGACCTTGAGCCCGAGGATGACACTATCTACCATGGGCTGCTATGCTTTCCATTGATCATTAATTGAGAAAATGCCCTACAGATGGATCTCATGGAGATATTTCCTCAGCTTAGAATCTCTAATGACTCCAGCTTGTGTCAAGTAGACACACAAAACCAACCAGTATATACATGAAGACAGAACCCAATGATGAGAATGGAGATTTTTGAGTACCATATTTCTCCTTGATTTTTGTTTTCCAAGTGTTACTTCTGGGCATTGGTTTTTTGTTTGTTTTTTTTTATTCACAGTAAATAAAAACTTACTGGTTATATCCTCCTTTGACTCATTCTATTAACCAAGCTCTGTGGAAATTCTATTTAGTCCTCCTTCATCCTTGTAGGAAGATGAGATTCCTAATGTAAAGTTAGGTTGTCCTGTATAAACTTTTCAGTATTTTCTTTGTCAAGATAGTGTGTTTTGGTAATTTTATGCCTT
>NW_021604622.1:13462237-13563110 GCF_004785775.1 Grammomys surdaster | reverse complement strand
AAGGCATAAAATTACCAAAACACACTATCTTGACAAAGAAAATACTGCAAAATTTATACAGCACAACCTAACTTTACATTAGGAATCTCATCTTCCTACAAGGATGAAGGAGGACTAAATAGAATTTCCACAGAGCTTGGTCAATAGAATGTTTTTTCTTCTACTGATTTCCATGCTTAGAAGTGTAAAAAAAAAATACCTATGTGAACCAATTTCTTCCAAGTCTTGATGCCTATAGGCCTGGTTCTGAAAATAAAATCAAACTGAGAGTATATATCTTCTTCCTTTGCCTCAGAGTAATGGTGCTATAGAAACTAATAAGGGGAACCTGGGTATGGTCAAGGGTGTTTTGTTTTGTTTTGTTTTGTTTTGTTTCATTTTTTAAAAAAAAGTCCAAGCATGGAAATCAGTAAGACAAAACATCCCACAGAATGTGCGAGTCAGTGAAATGAGGCAATAAATTATATAATGAATTTCAGCAATTATACAAAATTTTCTTATTTAATTACATATACTTTTTTCTCTTGCTATGAGTATGGTCTTGTGTACACCAGGAAAATGCTACTGAAGTTTAAATTGGGATCCTTGGAGATCAATTAAAATATAATATTGAATTTAAAAGTATTATAATAGTTGAAAATTTTTTATCATTGAAATAAACATCTTCTAGCTTTATTTTAAAGTCCATGTTGCTACATTTTAATTTGATTTCTTTAATTGGTTAAGTAATATAAGAAAAAGTCTCAGTGATAATTATCATTTAGTGTGCAACTTCAAATTTGATTACGCAAGTCCATTTTAGATTTTCTCTAATAATATCCTATGTTTTAGATTGTTACAATGAGAGAAAATATTTGTCTGTAGGTTTCTGTTGACAACAGGAAGGAAAAAAAAAGTAGAATTAAACAAAACTTAAAAAGAACACTGAACTGCTAAAATTTCTAACTTTATACATTAGGAAAATACAATTAAGTGTAAAAATACATATGTATAAGTGCTGACAAATCCACTGTGAGATTTATAAATATTTTAATTTTTTCTTACAATAAATTAGCAATGAAATAGGCATAAAGAAAACTCTGTTAAGAAGAAGCATCTTGATTTCCTGTTTTAGATGATAGTAGAACAATCACATCCCAGGGAGTGAAATTTGGAGGAGAGTTTGACAGCTTTTTATACTATATTATTATATAGCTTGAGATATTTGAAATCTTTTTTGCTATTATTATTTTTCTTTAATCCTTTTTTACAGTCCATTCATTATCCCCCTCCTGGTCTGTCCTCTGACTATTTCTCTTTTTTTTATTGGATGTTTTATTTACATTTCATATGTTGTCCTCTTACCCCATCCCCCACCCACCCAGGAACCCCCTATCCCCTCACCCCTCCTCCTTCTTCTCTGTGGATGTAACCCCTACCTAACCCCCCCACTCCCACCTCCCCACCCTCAAATTCCCACCCCCTGGGCATCCAGCCTTCATGAGGTCAAGGATCTCTTCTTCCATCTATGCCTAGCAGGGCCCTCCACTCTTAAGTATTCAGCTGAAGCCCTGGATCCCTCCCTAAGTGCTCCCAGGCTGGTGGCTTAGACCCTGGGAGCTGTGGTTGGTTGGTATTGTTGCTCTCCTCATGGTGCCACAAACCCTTTCAGCTCCAATGGCCTTGTCTTAAAGAGGATGTCCCCAACCTCCACCTCCACCCCCACCCCTACCCCACCAGAGTTCCCCACTCCTTGGGGCATCTAGTCTTTTGAGGGTTAGGTGTATCTTCTCTCAATGGGGCCAGACCAGCCAGTTCCCTTCTGTATATGTATCTTTATATAACTTTATGTACAAGGTAGGTTATTTTCTTTAATTTTAATAATTCTATCTATGTAACTAATATTCAAATATTAGTATTAAATATAACAACAGAACACATAAATTTAAATGTTCATTCTTATTTTGATAAAGTTATACCTGCATGACTTCAGATGAATTCATCCCATCTATTTCTTTGAAATTGTATAATTAAGTTGACATCAGTAACTTAGAATAGGTCAACTTTCTTTATTTTATTTATTTTTATTGTGTAGGCATTGCTGCTTTGCCTGCGCATTTGCCTGTATAAGGGTGTCATATCCCTGGAACCGGCATTACACAGAGCTGCAAGCTGCCACGTGATGCTGGGACTTGAATCTCGGTCTTATCTATGGCCCTGTGCACTGGGAGAGCAGCCAGTGCTCTGAACTTCTGAGCCATCGTCTCTCCAGACATACATAAATTAACAAAAGTCAGTCTCTATGAATCACTACTTTACTCGAATATATGATTTAGTTCATATGATAATTTTAATGAATATGGAAATACCATTCTTAAGCAATTCAAAACCCAGCTATATATTGGGTATAGAAAGTAATATCACCAATATTACGAAGAGTATTTCTAAAAAAATCATATCTAACATTATGGTTAATAGATCATGTATCAATCTTAGATGAAAAATTAGTTATTATCAAATATATTCATTTCTATTCTCACAAAACAGTGTGTCTCTATATACAAGAAAGCAAATAAAAGAGTAAAGTAGGCAGATACAACTCTGTTTGTAAATCAGTTGATTTTTAATATAAAGGTACAATGATAGTGTGTTTGGCAAAATAATGAGGGCAGAAAAGCTTAGGCGGGATGTAAGTGAATGGGTATCAGAAAGGAACAGATGCTGGAATGGGTTAATCAAACTAAAACACATGAAGAATCATATGAAAACCTATTGTTGTACAATAATTTTAAAATAGAGTTTAAGAAGATAATAAGTGGATCCTGATGTGTCCAACAACTACAGATTATTAAATTATAGTCACATAGCTAGTTTTGAAGTATCAGTATATGATTTAGTGGTTATGATGGTCCCAAAGGTATCAAAAACTATACAGGCTATTACCATCATTCCTTGTTGACCAACAGAATTAGACAAGAAAGTATTATGCTTTGATTATAGGACATGGAGAAATCAAGCTGAGAGTTAACAGGAAATTTCTTCCCTTCCGGCTACCTTGCAAAGTTGCTGGAAGGTTCTATGCTAGCATGTAGTGGAAAGAAATGATCTGTGATGCAACTGAGCTGTTAGAGTTGTTAGCAATAAACACTAAGTTGCCAAATAAGGTGTACCACTAGTGTGATAGTGGCATGAGTATCATAAGGTCACCAACTGCTCTCTGTTTATATTTGAGGCCTCCTTCACCATGGAAAATTTATAGATGCTATTGTAAACTTGATCAAAGGTCCATAACCTGGAGGTGAAAAGCCTAGGTACAACCTGCTGCTACTTACATAAATACTAGTGTTTCAAATTAGCTTCTTAATATTTATGTTTATGCAAATATAAAATTGTTGACTATCATGCACAGGTGTTAATGCAGAACCTTTAACTCATCCAAATGCAAATAATTCATTACTATTAACCATCATCAGAGAGGCTTCTCCCAGAACTGATGGAGACAGATAAAGAAACCCACAGCCAAACATTAAGTGGTGCTTGGGGAATCTTGTGGAAGAGGAGGAGAAAGGAATGTAGAAGTGGTCATGTATGTCCCAAGAAAATTTGCAAAGTTATCCAGTCTGGCCCCATAGTGGCCTACAGATACTGAACGACCAACAAGGAAGCATGAATGACCTAGGCCTTCTGCACATATGTAACAGTTGTTCAGCTTGATCTTCATGTAAGGCTCTTAACAACAGGAGCAGGAGTTGTCTCTGATTCTGTACTCTGCCTTTGGGACTCTCTCCTCTCATTGGGCTGCTATTTCTTCATTCCATAGGCGATGGTGTGCCTAGTCTTACTGAAATGTTATATGATAAAGCTAGTTGATATCCATGGGAGACCTTCCTGTTTTTGAGGAGAAAGGGGAGAAGGGTGAATGGGGAAGGGGAGGTGGAAGGTCAAAGAGAACTGGAAGGAGAGGAGGAAAGAAATTATGATCTAGATGTAATGTTAATTAATTAATTTGCTGTTAAACGTTCATCCCTAAATGGGACCTCTATACCATCCCCTCCAAGGTTCAGCATGCCTTGCATAAGAGGAGGCAGGACAGAGTGGGCAGTGCTGTGAGATTCTGATTCTGAACAAGACATTACTGCTACATCTCTGAAAGGGTTGTGTATCTCCACAAGATCTGCACAAGACAGAAGTTATCAAAATTTCATCAGAGTTGGGGAGTACCTCGTTAGGAGCCATACTTTCTTGAGGAAATGTAGATAGTTTGATGCTGCTAGGTGACATTCAATTATATTCCTTTATGGTGTAGACAATGGATAAGTTACCCTTGTTGAAATAGACATTGACCCATGCAGATACTAGCAATTCTAATTAAATATAGTATATAACATCAAAGGGAAGTGGCAAAGGTAATGGAATTCATTTGGAAGAAGTGGCTGGGATTAGGATAAGAAGAATTATGAGGATGTGTGAATTAAATTTCTATTGCTGTGATAAAAGGGTGACCAAAAAGATCTTGTGCTAGAAGTGGTTGATTTCATTTCACCTAAGGAACTTGGGGGTGAAAAGAGTCTAGTTCATCTTACGTTTCTAAGTAAGAGTCCATAACTGTCAGATAAAGAACTCAAGGAGAACAGTAACCTGGAAGTGAGTGCTAAAGCAGAGCCATGGAGAAACACAGCTTACAGGTTTACTCCTCATGGCTTGCTCAGATTTCTTTCTATGAAACTTAAGGATCAGATGTCTGGAGGAATTGAACTACCCCTCCCCTATTCACCAGTAGGCTGGGCCCATCCACATCAATTGTTATCAAGAAAATGTCATACAGGCTTACACACAGGCAATCTGATGGAGGCAAGTTCTCAGGTGGGGTACCTCTTGTGTCAAGCTGACGGAAGATTAACTACCACCGTTGATATCTTGCCAACATAACTTACACATCACCTATTAAGTCATAAAATTTCTTCTTTTGTTGACCCCCAATATTTCATATTATTATCAACAGACTCTTGTGTCAAAAGTCTTCAGAACATTCTAAAAACCTCAAATAAGCTTATGTCTCTCCTTTATGTTGAACAAATTGGATTATTTGAAGCATAATTCAAAGTTAAGGCATAGAAAAGTTTATTGGAAAGGCTAAAAGAAAACTATCAAATATTTCATAATTACTATTTATCTACTATTAGATTCATCAGAAAATAGATGTAAAGTGGGCAATAAATACAAATTTTTACCAAACTCTGGGACCAAAGTGTTGCAAAGTGATATATTTGTCCAAATGGTCCCAAGGAAGCATTTTGAAATACTAAAGATTCAGTTATTGCTAATGAGTGTTTCTTCAGGATTCTAGACATACATATTTGAGTTCATTCAAACATATATAACTGTAAAATTTTCTGCAACATTAACTAGAACAAGCAGTAAGACTTACAAGTATGAGAAGAAAAACAAGGCTCAGATATGGATAGGACATGAACTTGGATAATAGTGTAGATTCTTTGGGGAAACAAGAAATGTGAATTACAGTGGAGCATGTATCTATAGACATATAGGGAAGCTAAAGAGATGAAGACAGGAATTTACCATGGTGATTCACCCATACAGTTAAAAGGTAAAGCATTTCCATAGTCTATCATCTGCAAGGTGGAGAGATGTTGGTTTGTTTGTATTATTTAGTTTGTTTCTAAGAGTCTAGGGAGCAGAGAACTAATGCTTAAGAAGATGAGTATCCACATTTAAACAGAAGCACATTTCTTCCTCTTCTGAACAGGCAGGCCTTCACTGGTATGGATGAATCCTACCCTCAGTGGTGAACAAAGTTTATTCATTTGTATTATATCCAACTTATCCAAGTACTCTTTTCCTCAAAACACTTACTCCTGGACATACCCATAGCTCATGTTTGTGAGTTCTATGCAACCTTCAGCTCAGACATGTTGACCCATGAAATTAATAAGTACTCCTCATGATTTGGTCATATTACTTTCTATGAAATTTAAGTATCACATGTCTGGAGGAGTCATACTACCCCACCCTTACCCCACAGTGGGCTTGGTCCATCTCACAAGGATTCTATATACAGTATAAAATAGATAACATTCAACAGAAACTATGGAATTTGGAAAGAGGAAGTAAATGACTTTTGTGTATGTAAAAGGTGATCACAGTCTATGAGAGCAGTACCAAGCACAGTATCTCTATGTAAACCAGCCATAAACCATGAGTGAAATTATTGTTGCTATAATTTGAAAATGGTGTTAAGCAGACACATCTTCCTGTAAAGCAAATTCTTAGCGATACTGACAAGAAGAGGGTCTAGTTTTACTTAGGAAATTCCATGCACTGACCAAAGGTCATTATCTTTGAAACAAGATATATTATTCTTTAAGACCAGCCCTTACAAATTTACACTATTTAATTCTGTGCATAAAAACTAAAATAAGGCAATTAAATAAAAATTATTCTAACTTATTATAACACTCATTACTACAACATTTAGTACCTTAAAATTAAATGTTACCCAACTTTTAAAACATATCATTCATATACTTTTCAAATAAAAAAATTTTAAAAATTCCATAGTGTTATCCTACACAAAATTATTTTAACATATTTGATATGTTAGAATATTAACAAAATCTATGTGGCAGAATAAGAAGTAAATTTACAAGTTAATTAGAAACTATGAGAGAAAAAATTTAATTATTATAGTTATAATAAGTTATATCTAATTTTAAATATTTTACACATTTTCTATAATTCAGTCATATTTTCTGAAAGAAAAATCTCTGGATGTCTGTATACACTCATTCTTTAATATGATTTTCTCTCCTGCAGGAAGCTATCAGGCAATACTCCATCTCATCTTAAACAATCAGCCTACCTCACTGTTTTCCATCTATAATACTCAAAACACAAGCAATTGTAAGTCAGTATATGCTCATACAATTATGCTATCTCCTAAATATTGTAATGATGAAATATTCAAATACAAATTTCTCATCATTGTATGAAATATAAGTTCAAAAACCAAACAGTATCTGCATTTTCCCCTTATGAATTCATAAACTGTGGAAGTAAGAAAAAATCTATATTGATATAGTATACATGAATTATATGTTTTTGTAACATTTGTATTGACTGTTTGATAATTTCACATCATGAACCCTGATCCCATTCACTTCCCAGTCCTACCAGGTCCATTCTCATTCCTTGTGACATCCTTTTTGCTCTCCCCAAAAGAATAAGAAAAAATCCCAGTGTTCGAAATCCCAGTGGTCAACCCCTTAACGAAACTGAATCGTCTGTACACACAGCCTGGCCAGCAGCCAGTCATTATGGACTGCTGCACTTCAGCATTCTTATCAGACTTTTAAGAGTTCTCTTTTGGCTGCTTTCTGTCTAGAAGTTAATTTTTTGGCTGAAGTAGTGTGGGATGAGGGTAGGGTTTGTCACAAAGTGGTCAAAATCAAGTATAATTTTAAATGGCCAAAATTAACTGTACTTCAAATTCCAAGTTTAATGATTCCCTATCAAATCAAGATCACTTTTTTGATGAAGTGGTTGTTACGAGGACTAGGAAGCCACCCTCTTATTAATATCTGTTTCTTGGCTTACTTTTTTTTAATCCAGGAGAGAATAGAACTGAGACAGAGCCTGTCCTATTTTCGTTCTGAATATATTTCATCCCTAAATAAGTCTCCTAGTTCTCAGTGATCTCTTTACTTCCTGGTCATGATCCTTCAATCTGGCATCAAAGCATGGCCTTCTCATCAATAATCATCTTCCCTAAAGAATTAATTTAATTTTAGGTTTAATTTCCATAGATAAGATGGGATTAAAAGCCTACTGTATGGAGACAGATGGCGGGCTAATGCTTAAATCCAACTCTGCATTTTCATGACAATCATGATATGGGAACCGCTATTTAAATTCTTAATATTTCAATTTCCTCATTTCTGAGAAAGAGAGAGAGAGAGAGAGAGAGAGAGAGAGAGAGAGAGAGAGAGAGTCAGAGACAGTGACACACAGAGAGACGCAGACAGAGAAGAAGGAGAAGGGGAGAGCTGTGGTGGTATGAATCTGTCATAATGGAATAAGCTGCGCTAATGCTTATATTTTGGCAATGTTTCCATTCTAATCAACTGAACTTTTTTGTTTTTGGAAGCCTTTATGAGCAATGGCCTCACCTGCCTGAAAAAAAAATTCTAACTAACAAAAGACTAGTACTGGAACTCACTGTGGTATATAAAATTATATCTGATAATGTGAAATCAGGAACAGACAAGAAATGTGCAGTTGTATTTCAAAAGACACAGTCAGAAGGCACACTAGCATGAGTTTAAGTAAATGCGTTATTTCATCTGGGTAACTGAGTAGTTTCAAATCCTTAAATTCAGAAGGCTTATTATTTGATGATGTTAAATACATAGAAGAAATAAATGGAAAATTTACGTTGAAACACATGGTAGTCTTACATACGTCTTTCAAACACAGTAACCAAATACAGGTAAAACACACCTATATATTCATATAGCAGTAATTCTTGTTCATTATAGAAATTTATCACTATCAGAAACTACAATTTCAACACCTTTTAACCTAGACACACTGTAAGAGGTAGCAAGAAGCACTCAGTGTAGAGATAAAATTCATCACTAGTGGAGAAAATGTAATCTTAGTTAAAACATTGCTGAAGTAAATAAAACAAGAGAAAACTGCACACGCTTCTCTATAATCCAAAAATTAAATTCACTCACTATATTGGTGTGATTATATTATTATGATAAATTTTATGTTAATAATCAGTTCTTTACTCAAGAAATGAATCTTATTTTCTCTATTCTCATCATAGAACTGCCTTAAGTTCTTCTATTTTTCATATCAAATAATGTTAGGAGTTGCAAAATAGGGCTCATATATACGTATTTGCTTAATGCCTTGCTCCCATATCAACACAAAGATGAAAGCTGATTTATAATATTGAAGGTCTAAGACACACACTAGCAAATTTATACTTTCATGAATTGTTAACTGCTTTATTAAAATAAAGGAAAATCATTTGTATTTAGAATATTTGCATGTATTTTTGGTGTATTCACATGGGTACAAATGTATTTGAAGTACACATATCTGTGAGCAAAGGAAAGTTAGAAGACAAGGATGAATGTATTTTCCACATTGGTACAATTACTCCTAATTTATTAGCCATTAAAGGTTGGTATAAATGTGTCTAATATGATGTTTTACAATCCCAAATGTTAGATAAACTAAAAACATATCAGTAAAACATCCGTACTACTCTGTGTTGGTAAATGCATATTTACAAATGTTAATTCAGATTCAGAAACTAATATACTATAGATATTGGTGATTACAAGGGTCATATGCTACCAACTTAAATAAAAAGTCATTCTTCATATTAGCACTATTGACAACAATCTATTCATTGTCATTCATATCTTGAGAGATAAAGACTGACTTTTAAAAAATTCTCCCAGTAATAATGTAGGTATAAGAGATCCAGATCTAGAACTAAATCAATTTGACATCCAACTCCACTTAAAAGGGGCTTGACTTGCCGGGGAGTGGTGGTTCACAGCTGTAATCCCAGCATTTGAGGGGCAGAGGCAGGCGTATTTCTGAGTTTGAGGCCAGCTTGGTCTACAGGACAGGCAGAAATGCACAGAGAAACCCTGTCTCTAAAAACCAAAAAAAAAAAAAGAAAAGAAAAGAAAAGAAAAAAAGAAAAAAAGAAAAAAAGAAAAACAAAAAAAGTGGCTGGACTTTAAGCAATTTCATTTTACTTCCACTTATCATATTTTCTACCTCTATAAAATGAACATAATAGTATTGACCATATTGAGTTATTGTGAGAATTACTTGTATCATTTTACAAAACACAATTCAGATTCTGGAACAGAGAATGGAAATAAATGTCAGCTATCATAACCATTACCATCACCACCACCACCATGGCTATATAGCCTCACTTGCTTCCAATAAAATTGATTAGTCATGAAATTCTGAGTGCAAGTTTTCTAATCACACGTGTTGGTGAGACTGTCTGTCATTGATGTTTATCTCATCCCTAAGGCAATGCATTATACTTTTAAAAAAATTGGATTGCACCTTTCGTGCTTGTCTTCATTTCACATTCATTTTGAATATGAAGAGATATAAAATTGGACTCTATTATAAATATACAGAAAATTCTGCTAAAACTTAAGTTTAACTTTAAGTATTTGAGGCCACTCAGTGGTTTATTTTAAACAACTTAAAATTTAACTCCACTTTTTCTATCCTATATTAAAATAAATAGTGTGTCAAGATTTTTCTTCCTCCCATCCATTCCTTACACGCTATCTTCTCAGGCTATCACTTTTGGTAAAATGATGTAAGAAAATTTCGATATATAGCTGGCATAATTGCGCATAGTTGCTGTCAAGAATTCCTAGGCAGAGACTGTCATCTTTAAAGGTTGCTGTGACATTTCTAGAATATGCTTTTTCAAATATGAATGAAACATGTTGCCTTTTTGGTTGAGGATGGGGAAGGTATGGAACCTGACATTTTCCAAACTGCCAAAATTAGAAAACAAAGCATTGGAGTGCCAAGATTAATCAGTCACTCAACGAGTATTTATGTAATAGCTATTTATATGCCCAACGTTTGATGGGGACTAATGTTTTATCAGCTTTAAGTGTTTAACCAAATGGAAGGGAAAATTCGGAGTTTCTTTTATCTAAATTATATAGACCTGTCAGTATATGGTAATGTTCATGCACTGGAATTACAAATGCTCCTACAACCTAAGGGATGCTCACAGCAATCACAAATGCAGCCAAATTGCAATGATAAAAAAATTTAACTATTTGAAAGCAAAAAAAAAAAAAGAAATTGAAATGTAATCATGTATTTAGATGACAATTTCTCACAGTGATTTTTAAAGCTAAAGCCCTATTCTGAAAAGAAAAATAAAATATCAGCAAATATAATTGCTAGGTTTATCTAGCTCTTTATATGCTACATGTTAGCATGTCTAGCCATGTTAGCCCAATCTTTTAGAAGAGATCCCTTTTGAGAAAATGAAATAAGAAAATTTCCATATATTAGTAGTAAAAGTGAAGGAAAAAAAAAGCAGTGCAGTAACAGTTATGCCGGCTGTACACGCTGAGAAGAAAACTCAACTCCAATCTTTTTTATTATAAAAAAAAAAGAGGCAAAATTCATGCTAAGAATCTCAGGCCTACTTCTAAATATTTCACAATGTGTAGGAGGTTTGTTCAGATAAATTTGGGGATGAAGTTGCTCTGCTACCTTCCTGCGGAGTTGTAAATGTCACGTTCCCAACTCAGGATAATTCTGCAGCTGGAAAAAAAAATCACAAACTGTCTACCAGGTTTCCAATATGTGCTCCAAAATCTTTAAACCTTTCCTGTTAAGATCACTTAATAAAGAATGTCCATTTTGGTCATTTGCATATATGCTCGAGGAGAACCAGTTATAACAAGAAGAACAGCTCGTATCTGGAAAAACTATTTTTTGTTTTTCGCTTTTTAGTTTCATTACTCATAGTTGTAAAAAGTGATTTTCTCTGTCTTCTGTCTGTAAATAGCTCATTCAGCATGGTAGAAAGTATTATATTATATATATATAGATATGTGTGTGTGTATTATATGATATATATGATATTTTATATATGATAATATATGATATATATATAATATGATATATATTATAATATATTATATAAAATATACATTATATATAATATGTATTATAATATATAATATATGATATATATTATAATATCATATATGTATATATATGATAAATGAATTAACTGAATTAAATTGTTGTATATATTTACATATTTATATGTTATTTTTATGACTTAAGATGACAGATGTTTAAAATATATTACTTGTTATTTCAATTTATTTCAGTATTTTTAAAATTAACAGTGTCCTGATGGCTCTGAGCATATTTATGCATTGCTATATATGTGGTCAACTCTGTGCCACAATTTTGTTTTGGATCTATAAAATCAAGAGAGTCTCTACAGTACGTGCCTAGCCTGTATATCTTTGAAGGTGCTCCTTAAATGTCAATATCTGAGTGGATTGTGGTGAAATTAGTACGTAAAAGATGTACAGGATCATATATAAGATATAATGTATGAAGAATTATGGTTTGAAGGAAATTACAAATTTTAGGGGTTACTTCAAAGTTAAACCTTGTCTTATGGAAGGAGGGCTTTGGTTAAAGTCTGTGGATCTTGCTTCATTTCAACCTCCCATTTCTTCCTGACCTTATCTCACACTTTCCCTAAGCAACTCTGCAGCCTTTTCATGATTTTCGTGTAAGTTCCCCAATCAGTGACACAGGCTGCAAGTCACCAACACTGTCAGCGAAATGGTAACCATCTTCACATTTAGCAGTTATTTTAGTAGAGTTCCTAGCAATATAACAATTGGTAGTTTGCATAGAGTTTAGACACATTGTAATATTATTTTACAGAAAACAATTTAACTTGTGTAGAAAATATTTTAATTTGTGTGTATCCTGTAAAATCATTGCACGTTATTTTATTTCACCAAAAGCACAGTTCTCTACTATATATTATTCTTCCCCCGCCTTTTTTTTTCTCAGTTTTGAAGTCTGAACTGAAAGCGTTTCAAATGTTAGGCAAGGACTCTACCACTGAGCTACACTTTCAGTCATTTTCTATTTTTAATTTTACTATTT
The DNA here is from genome assembly GCF_004785775.1 of Grammomys surdaster. NCBI lineage: Eukaryota > Metazoa > Chordata > Mammalia > Rodentia > Muridae > Grammomys > Grammomys surdaster. The sequence goes on along the minus strand of NW_021604622.1, from coordinate 13,550,384 downwards.
TTTCCATTTTGAGACAAGGATGCCAGAGTGACTTTGAACTCACTCTGTAGACCAAGCTAGTTTTGCTCTTGTGATCTTCCTACCTCAGTAGTTGGGATTAAAGATCAGTTGACTTGTATAATCTTAAAATATGTGATTATACTAGTGTGTGTGTGTGTGTGTGTGTGTGTGTGTGTGTGTGTGAAGAATGGACTCACTAAGCTTTCTCCTATCAGAGTGAATAGTTCAGTGTAGGGAGACACAGGGGTCCTATAAACCTTTACCATGTTATGTGCATTCTTAACAACTTTCAAGTAAAATAATAGCATAATTTTTTCATTCTTCTGACACATTTCTATTGAGCATCCATACAAGCAAACAGCTCTATATCCTGGAAAAGGGGATAAAATTCATGTTCTTGTAAACTTATATTCTGTTTGGATGAGTAAATGCCTGTAGGAAAAAGTCATTAAAATGTGAAAGAAAATGCAAACATCTAAAAAAGTAAGCAGTTACAATCAGGTTCAATCCTCCTTGCTATAGCATTAGAAATACTATAGGTTAAAAAAATTAATAGATGTCAATTAAATCTTATTTGAACAAAACTTAAACCAAGTAAGAAAGAAGGAGAGGCTAGTATTAGCACAGGATGGAGGGAAGCGATGGTTAGCAAATCATGAAAGTAGGTAAACAGCTGTGGAGACTCATTCTGGATTGAGTCTTGTAATCCATTCTGAGTAAAGTCTGGAATCATGACTGAGATTAGAAAAATGACTCACTTAGCAAAGTCAATGAGAAACATTTTTCTGACCATGATAACTGGATAATTAGATAAAAGAAAAGGGCAATGTTAGGGAGATAATTAACTACTTCTAGCAATGGAGAAAGCAGCTGTTGCTTTGGAGAAGAGAACCAAATACTGAGATGTAGAATTTTGTTTATTAGACCAAGTCAAAGGATCAGAGCCAATATTTTCAATACTATGCAAGATCACATTAGATAGGACACATTCAAGTGGTATGATTTCTGAATGTTTTTCGTTTTTGTATGTTTGTTTTTACTTGTTTTGAAAGAGATAAGGAGGAAAATAGAACATAATCAGAAGAGTAGGAGGTTGGGGATGATGTGGCAAGACGTGGTGGAAAAGAAAACTTTAAATATATTGAATACATGTTTTTCATTAAGAAAAGGAAAATAGGATACAAGAGCAAAAAGAATTCCAAGGACTGGGAATGAGCATCTCATGGGAAAGCACCACTGCCAAGAAGCAGTGACGCAGATGGCAGATGCAGCAGGCCTATGTGTTTGGAAGAGAAGTGCGTGGCATTTTTCTTGATGTGTTATGTATATGTTATTTTTATTAAGTCTTATTTAGAATTTCCAGAGAGCCTCAGGCATAGTGGGATAGCCAGCATTAAAATAGCAATAAAAGTTCTCATCATAATGAGGAAGAAAACATAAAGATAACTAATTTAAGGTTTAAGGACTTCTGGTTGGGCGATATATTTATCTTTAGTCGTAGTTTAGAATTAAACTTCAAGATATGGTGGTTTTAGGGGAGAATTTAAAAACTATAATATAACATTTTATATTACCTTTTAAGTTTAGAAAGATGAAGACTCTTGTATGAGACTAGAGTCATGGGTAGAGAATTGATACTGGATACTATACTTGAGGAGGCTGAGAGCTTTTGAGACAATTACCTTAGTAGCTATCATAGAGAAAACTATGAGATCAGCTACAAGAAGGACACATCCTTATAAGGCAGAACACTGTGAGTCTGCTTATAATGCATTTCTTGGGGAATATTAAAATGCTTAGTAACTTAATGTAGTGAATAAAGATAATCTGTGAGTTTGTCACCAAAATGTGATGAAGTTACTTAATACTGGTGACCGGCTAACTGGAAAAACCTTGGTAGATCCTGGGAAGAGTGATGATAGAATTCCATAAGTCCTGTTCTATTTTGGGCAAATGTATTTTACAATAAGGTAATTTTGTAATGATAAAAGATAAATATGTGACTGAGTACTGCAGACTAGGTAGGTGTTGTGAACTGAAGAAGTGTTGGACAGAAAGCCAGCATCATTCTTCAATAGCAGAGTCGGACATATGTTTATCAGTTGTACTCATTGTATTCCCTTTATTAATCTTATATACCACTTTGTCATACTTACTATATATACGTACATATATTGTTTAATTTATATAATGTATATGTACATATATTGTTTAATATATATTGTTGAATATGGCTGTTGTCCAGGAGAAAGACCATTACTTACTCCACCTTTTCAGGATTCTTTGAAATTTTATGGATTTTATTTCATTTTATTAGTAAAACAAGCTTGATATGTAACTATTAATTAACATCTAACAACTGAATTTTGAACGTAGAGATCTCCCATTCTTGCTTCATGAAGATACAAGGATTCATTGAGTAAAAGAGACTATGGAAAGTGACTCAGTTCCATGTGCATGTTTAGATAACATCATTTAATGCATAAATTATACAGAAAGACAGATACATACACATTAGTTTTGTGTCTTACTGTAAAATTTAAAATATATGACTTCGTTGGATGTTTTATAAAATCAGTCTATCAGTCATAATTAATATACATACATATACACATAATATAAAAATATATCCAGAAACTTATGTAAATATATTGACATGATAAGATATAGAGTTCTAATATTAGCATCCTCTGTTTTGAAAGACCCTAGATATTAAATCGGTCATAGTATATATGTGGATTAACCTACTAGTACATGCCCACTATATTTGCAGTTATGTAACTTCATATGTGTATGGTTTTGTGTTTAAGCTTGTATATGCATGTGTGTGCGTGCATGTGTGTGAGAGCATGTGTGTGTGTGTGTGTGTGTGTGTGTGTGTGAGAGAGAGAGAGAGAGAGAGAGAGAGAGAGAGAGAAAATCAACAATTTCAATCTAAGACCATTACTTGTAGTTACATAACCATTGATACATTGCTGCAGGTGGAAATGATACTTGGGTAGCATTTCTAATAATCCAAAGTTTAGAAGGCAATAAATAATAATATATTCTGATTATATAAATAATGGAAAAAAGAGAGCAATACTTCTGTTCTTAGAAGAGTTAATTTTAAGAACTAAATGATTTATTATAATTTCAGTGGTGGTCTTCATTACAACATAGCTTTGCCATCTCTTAACTTTGTAAGTAAAATAAATACACACTTATGAATAGAAGAATTATATATAATTTATTACATCTCTGGGTTTCAAAACATTCCTTGTTTATATATATATATATATATATATATACTCAATAAACAATTTATGTTGAAGTTATATATAAATGAAAAAATGAAAAATCTACCTACATTGGTTCAATTACATCAATATATTTTGACAGTAGCCCCATTGAAACAAAACACTAATTTCGGAATAAGGGATATCCTGGGCATTCTCTTGGGCAAGCACAATACCAAAATGTGATGGAGAGACTTTAAATATATTTTCATAACATGTTTTGCATTTCATGGCTACCAAGAAATAACTTTAACATATCATTGCCATTAACAACAATATCAGAGTATCTGCTATTGACCAATTTCTCCCAAGTTGACAAATAAGCCTGCCCATCTATCCTAATGAACATTTCTGGAACTGGTTTGGGTTATACTAGAGAACACTGTCACAACTCCCGATTTTTAAAATAATGGATGATTAAGTAAATGCCAGAATAATTTAGTGTCACTTGACATTTCTGAATGAAGATAATTAAAAGTCTCCACATAAGAATTACATTATAGACATAAGAATTACTTTATTGACATCTAATATTGACTCAATATTACTTGTGTGGAAAGGTAGAAATAATTCTAACAAAAAATTGTATTTTAAATTACGACCAATTTGAAATGCTCTGAGGTCTTTTTTTCCTTTTTCTTTGTCAACGTATTCTATTTTTAATGACTTATCTCTCCAGGAAACAGCATGTTCCTCATTTCAATTCAGTACTGATGAGGAAAGTTCCATTTCTTATACTTAGACTCTTCTGAAAGCCAACTTATGATATACATTAGTCAGTTCTGTCGTATTAAGTGTTAATATTGAGTCTGATATGTTCTTAGCACTATTTGGCTGTGATTTTAATTGGGCCTCATGGGTTGTCTCTCTTTCATAATCAGACTATTATACAAACTGAAGTATTTGTTGGTAGAGTGGTGTGGGGCTTTCAGTCTTGAAGTTAGAAAAAAAACACCATGGATTGAAATAATTAATTCTGCAATAGGGATATATTAACATAGCACACAGACTTATTCAAATCATAGAACATCTTCACTAATTAGCACATGAATCTTTGGTATTGTATACAACATACTCAGCAGAGATTGTGACTTCTGCATCTACTACTAAAGTATTCCTTTCACAAATAAATTAGTAGAGGGACTTGAACAATTAAGAACAATATTGTTCCCACATCCAGGATTCTCAGTAACATTTGATGATTGACTGCTGACACTTTAAAGTTTGTATTTTAACTTGTTCTTTTGCTTTCTATTAAATTATTCATTTTATACACACACACACACACACATACACACACACACAAACGCATGTTGCAACAGTGTATGATGCATCTGTGAAAGCTGACATAAGTAGGGTGGGAAGGTGCATCTTAATGGAATATTCCCTGTTAGTGCCATTACCAGGCATTCTCAAAGTCACCATGGGAGGTAAATATAAATCCAGTCAATGATTATTCCAGCCTGAAAACTGTCTGGACTCATACTGCCTATAAACTTCAAGAGTAAAAATGTCATTCAAGAAGAGAGAGAGAGAGAGAGAGAGAGAGAGAGTGTCTTCGCAAATATGAACGTGATAAAACTGCTGTACCTCCGGGTGTATTTAGCACAAGACCCGAGAACAGCAATGATTTCTGTGTGTGGTTGATTCTACCGCTCAAGGGGTTAGAGCACCGTTCTTGTCAATTTTTCAGATGATAAATGTTAAGTGGTTTATAATTTACAGATGCTTTCAGTATAAAGAGGTTCGCATATATTACGGTGTAAGAATGGATCGCAGAAGAGCAGCGCTTACCTGTCATCATTTTGGTCAGGGCTTTCAACATTGCTTAGAATGGGATTTTTTTTTTCTTCTCAGGTGCATTTAATTCGATTAGGTAAGAAGATAATTTATGGAGAAAGAATTTGCTCCTATGGAAAGAGAGAAGCTAGAGACAACATAGTTGTAAAAACTGGTTTATTTTTTTAAAAAATAAATACAAAAATATAAATATAAAACATTAGCAGATAGAATTTGATGAAATGAAATTGCACAAATGCTTGTATACCAGGCTGCATATCACACCTACTAACACCACATGTACATTTTTTTTAAACTTAATGTACAGAACAGGATACATCTTAAATGTTTTCTTCGTCTTTTCAAAGCTTCATTTGCAAGGGCAAGACGTGTATCTAACAGAAGCGGCTTGTTCGTGAGGTTGCTTAAGGGAGAACTATCCTGCTCAGGTTTCTTTTATTTACTAAGATGGACAACACTGAATTTCCATAGCTTTGGCTCTTGGAAGTGATTAAATAAAATGTCATATATATTCCATGAGTCGTCCTACAGGAAAGAATTAATATAATTAATGAACAAATTAAGAAATAAGTGGGAAACTTGTGCTGAGTGGCAGGAAAACTTTCTCCTGAATATCAAATATTGTGATGTGGAGACAATGTCTGCAAAGTTACTTTATCTCGTTGAACAGAACTCAGGTGCCAGGCTAAGCGTCTTTGTCGCTCTCGCCACCACCGTACATTTCTGCTAGTTTATTAAACCGAGGTCCCCATTCTCGGAGGTAATCGTAGTTTTGGTCTCCTTCAGTGGTACCTGATTCTAAGGAGCTCAGGGATTCGGCCACGGAGTCGTTTCCTTCATAGGCATAGGTAGCCAGTGAGTCGTAGGGAGGCGCAGTGGGGTCCAGGTCGTGCTCTTTGAGGCGCTCATTAATGAAATCCCGGACATCTGTGTTATCCGGGGCCGTAGGAGTCCTCCGTGGTATAAATAACGTTTCAGGAATTATATCCCGCCGGAGCTTTTTCTCCTCAATAGCTGCAGGATTCCTCAAGGTACCGATATCAAAGGCCTGGGTGTCCTCCTCTCCACCACCTTCGTCATTATAGCTCACGATGTTGTCTCTGATGTCTTCTTTGGATAGAATCAGAGGCTCTTTCTTCCGTTGCCTTTTCAGGGCTGCAAAGAGGACTACTATAACTTGAACAAAGACAAAAAGATGCGTTAGAACTTCCTTCACAAACTTCCAATCCAGAGCACAAGAGCATACCAGGCAGAAAGTGGTTTATACCTTGCATGGGAAGCCAGAACTTGAGATTAATTTTGTATTTTTCTTGAGAAGCCTAGCAGGATTTAGCCAGGTTGGCTAGTATGGTGATTCTGATTTAGTTCTACTACAAACTAGAGTACTCCTTAACTGCAATGTCTACTTTTTACTTCTTTTCCTAAGAACTATTTAAAGTAAGTTCCTGACAATATAGAAAACAATTTTTAAATGAATATCTTTCAGTCATTCTGTGGTACAGCATTCTCAAGGTCCTGGGTTCAATTCCAGGCACCAAAGTTTTGACATAAAAAAAAATTAGCCAAATTGAAGGCTATAACATGTCCACATATTTCCTTGTAGCCTTATACAATAAGCAAAAGTGATGCTCTTCACAAAATGTAGACTAATAACCTGAGTTCCATGGCTGTGCTGATGGATTTACACAGATTTTTATTTTACTTTATTGAAAGGCCTTCATGATTGGGTAAAAGGTGACTCTCTTGTTTAAAAACTGGGGAATTTTACTTATACCTTCCTTGGAAATAAATCCATGCCTTGTAAGAGAACTTACCACAATATTGTTAACTCAGGTGAGTTCAGACCGGAGAGTAAATTCACATCACATTGAATTAACTCCAAAACACAAATCTTTTCTTCAGAGAGACTCATTTCAAATAAGTAAAGATGTGCAAGGAGGAATATACGTCATTAAACTAACACACATACACCTACCTGTAGGAGAAAGTTAACGCAAATGCCATGGGTGGAGACAAGGCTTTCTGCCTACTGTCTTTAAACATTTTTATTATTGGTCATTTAAGATATTTTGGAGAAACAGATGTGACCTCATCTCTGTCTAGGAAAAAAAAATGTTTTAACCAAGTAGGGATCACTATTACTTTGTTGTCTGTTGATTTATATTAATCAACATTAATTGTTTTGATTGTTTTAATGTTTGTACTTCGGGTTTTGAGAAGAGCTTCCTTAGATATATTCATACACACAACACAATGCGTGATGTAAAGATGTTCAAACCTTAGGCTTCATACTATCAGGGAAATGTATCTGTTCAGTAAAAGCTTCCAATACAGAAGATAATGGGACCTGTGAGGCCAGCTCCAGTCCAAGCTAACGTCCCTGCTTCCTGAAATAAAGTTACAATATCTTTCAACTCTACTCAATAGAGAGAGCAGGACTCAGCAGCGAATAAATACATTATTTTTACTTCAAGACCAGTTAAAAAACAATCTACTCCTTGTTATAAAATCAAGGAGCATTCCTGGTGGCCGGTTCAATCAGGTGAATGGTTGTTCGACCAGATTTCATGGAAAATATTAGAGGAAGGCCCTTCATGCACTCATTAGGAGAAAAAAAGATGAGGGCAATCTGCAAATTTCTCTAGAGAACTGAGCAACAACGTACTCTGGCTGCCTGGCCTTGAAAGATGTGGACAGTACTTCTGATCTTCAGACCCATTATGAGTTAGGATAACAAATTTCAACAATTTGTGCACTTTTTAAAAAACAAACAAATTGATTTAAAAAAAACTTGTGGTAGTGTTTGGTACACTGTTTGGTAAACAATAATAACTTAATAAAAACTTGCTATTAACACTTTGTTTTCGGTACCCTTTTTTGAGAATACTTTTTTTTTTTTAATCATAGACTGTATTCTGTGTATGGATTCTCCTCTCCGAAATTTTCCAAGATCCTTCTCACCTCCTTACCAAATTCATACTCTTTCTTTCTCTCATTAGAAAAGTCTTCTAAAATAATAGAAAAAAACTGGAACAAAACAACAACAACAACAAAAAACATTTAAAGAGGGAGAGAGAGGAAAAAAGCACAGGAAGCACACAAAGACTCTGGGGTACATAAATGTGCACCTAAAGATACATGTGCAAAGAACAGGCACACATAAAAACAACAAAAATAGAAACCATAATATATAAGTAAAAGACATGTAATGTTAAAAAAACTGATAACCCATTATGAGACAAAAACTTAAAAGATTCCATTGAGTTCTTTTTCTATTGGCTATCTTCTTCTGAGCCTTCTCTCAAGTGTGGTCAGTTGGTTACCATTATTGCTTTTACTATAATACACTCTCATGAAAGATACATATTTGGTGGGTATTTTTATTTAATTCCCACAGATAAAATTCTGCTACATCAATTACCATAAAGAAGATTTTCAGTCTGTATATACTATGACTAAATAAAAATGTTTCTAGGTTACTAGTAAGCTTCAGTTAACTTACATGCATCTTTAAACTTTAGCATTAGTTAAGAGGTGGTGTGTTTTGATAGTGATATTCCCTATACAATTTCAGACTGCATTAGTCTTCTTGGAAGACCATCGCCTTCCTTCCACACTTCTTACCCAGCAGAATAATGATGCAGAGGAGAATGGCTATCAAGGCACCAGTGCTGAGGCCAGCAGGAAGGAGCAGGGCTTCTGCACTGCAGGACTGCATGTTGCCTTGGCTGTCACAGGCGCACACACGGATCGTCAGGGTGCCAGTGCTGCTCTGAATTGGGTAGTCATTGTCAGATATCACCACCGGCAGTAGATAGGTGCTTATTTCATGACGGTTGAAGCCATTCTTTCTGGTTAAAATTCTGGCCGTGTTATCTAAAATTAGGATTGCAAATGATTCAGAGCAGTCAATTTGTTTCAGTGTTCACTGTGGTTTTAAATAAAAAGAAATATGAAGTTTTAAAACTTATAAACAATGAAGTTTTCTATTCAATATTCATAATGCAATTTAAACTAGGCAAGGCATACTAAATAATAAGAAGACTCTAGTCCTATGCATTGGTCTTTATTAATTTTGGGAAAGAATCTTGCTATGTAACACTGGATGGACATGACTAAGATCAGTTCTCCTGGTCCAGCGGCTGAGCATTGTGATTACAGAAATGCAGCCCCATGCCCAGACTCCATTACTGGGTCAGTTTCAAATGATTATTATTACATACCGATAAATATAAGAATTCGTTTGTGAAATCTGTACAAATGGTAAATACCTTAGCAATTTCAAAAAGCAAGCTTTTATCAAGGAAAATAGTCATTTAAATTGTTTAAATTTATATATAACTTGGGTGTGTAATTTCACATAACAAAATATGCTTTATTCCAACAATTATGAAGAAAATATGATCCAGAAAGCACATGAATCAATAGTTATCTAAACCAATTAAGATTCTAATGTATAATCAAAGGTTAGCAAATATTGAATATTTCTCAACACTGCTTCCAATTGTTAAAAGTATGAACATATATATATATATATATATGTATATATATATATATAACTATCAGTGAGCAACTTGCTATAACTGTTATGGTAACAACAGTAACAAATAACATTTCAAAAACTACACAATTTTAATAAATTCAATCATACAATTAATTACTAATCAGCTGGTGAAGAATTCCCTATTCAGATAAGTTACCCAGTTTTCAATATGAATTATAGGTGAAGGTAGAGGTAGTTTATTCTAGACTCAAATAACCACCATTTAATGACCATGAAGTACGTAACTTTCTATCTCGTTTTATTGTCAGATAAATGTAGATGAATGTAGTCTTGATTCTCAAAAGGCTGTCTACATGGCCAATAGAGAAACAGGAGTCAATCAGTGGTTAAGTCAAACAAACAGGACAGAAAATGAAAATTACAATTGTATCCTGGATCGGTAGGTGAATATAATAAAAAGTGTTTCTAGTTTGTTAGAGAGATGTCAACTATCTGAGGAAAATCTACCCCTCAAGCATTAATATCTCAAATTAAAATTTGCATACATATTAGCATGTTTAGTCTATATGTCTTTTAACTTCTTGAATCTTTTGAGTATTTTGCAATATTTTTGTCATATTTAAGAGCCAGTCATTTTTGTTTTAAAATATCTTTATGATTCAAAGTTTTATGAAACAATATTTTTGAATTGTGATATACATTTGATTTACCACAGAAATAAATTAATTTAAGAAAGGATTATCATTAAATTTTAGATGTATAAGATCAACGTATGGACAAACATGAGGAAATATCACAAAGGCTGTATCTTTTTATAGATTAATATATAATTACAACTTCTTTAAATCTTGACCCAATAACAAAAAATAATAATGTATATAAAATAAACTTAGATCAGATATTCCACCGAATTTAATGGAATACTACCAAGTGAGCTCTTAAGGTTCTCATTTGTATAACTTTATTCCTTGTTTTGAGTAAATTATAAAGGATCAAGAATTCTTTCTAATATAACAAAATGATAATCTATGTTAAAAGTTAACTGAGGCGAGTCTTAACTGTTTTCTCCGGGAGGTTTGAAAGGCTGCGCCATGACAGAACCAGTCCTAACCTATCTCTCTTTTTAATATCTAGTTCTCAGCTTCACAAGAAAAGAATCTAAATTAAATAAACTCAGAAATAAGTATTGTCAGTTCATTCCTGAGGATTCAATACAGACAGCTCTAATCCAAAATCTATGTATAGGTTACCAGGTTCAGCAAATTGAAATTACGCTGGATGTTGTTCATCTGAAATTCAGAAACAGTGCAGAAACAGTGTATATTAACTGCCAAGTCCATGTTACACTTTTCTAATCCAATTACTTTATGTGTCTAGGGTGACAGAAAACATGGACACTTCAAATCTTAAGATTTAGTGAAACGTGTCTCAAAGGGATAATTTCTCTTTGACTCACTTATTTGTTATGTGAACATTCAACTGGATGAAATCTCTTGGTGAGTAGCTAGCATGATGTAAAATGGTACAAGGCTTTAAGCTATTTTATGGCACTTTGGAACCACCTTGAGAGAATACAGCCAACTGGCTTTGCTAATACATCTCAAACACTATGAAGAAAGTATTGTATTTTTGCCAAGGTGCTTATAAGGTTTATTTGACATACATCGGCAGCCACAGTAAGGCAACTCTATCTTCTTCCATCAGAAGCAGAGGTTATTATTTGCCACTAAATGTATTAAATATAGACGGGTTCTAATAGCACACTAACCCGCATGTTCGTGTGGGTGAGAGATGTGTATAGTTTAGAGTCCCATAGTTCTCCTCACACGTATTTGTCAACATTTTAAAAATCATAACTGTTTCCACATTGTGCATCTAAAAATGCTTTATGCCTTTTATGAGAACGAAAAAGAAATAATTTCAGAGATATGAAATTTATCTTTTACAAAAGACAATAGCACACTTGCCTCTGTAACAAGAAATATATGAATGCTTTCTCAGGATCCTATGCCTGTTTTTCCTTCCTCACAATCATCTTTTAGTTCCCAGTAAATAGGATACTATCATGTTCCATCAAAGTTTGTATAATAGATATGCACATAGTCTTTCTTTCCTATAGCCATTCATGTCCTATCACGTTTGCAATATTAACAAATTATTTGTAGCCTTTCTAATGATTTCAACATTTCACTTTTCCTTGAATTCTTATAGTTTTATAATTCATTTTATTATTTAAAATTTAAGGGAGCAAATAACCTCAAACGAGATATTATTATAATGCATTAATACATATGGATAGGAATAACTTTTTAACTTTTTTTGTAATATCTGTTCTTATCAGCTTTTTAACTTTTTAACCATACATCAAGTTTATACATAGCATAAATAAATGAATTGATACGTTGCAATAATCCCCATCTTTTCCTATTACGCATGAAAACAGTACAAAAATGACCTTCATTATCTTGTACTGTGAAGTTCGGATTCACAGCAGCCAAGCTGAAGAAAAACTTCTGTCCACCTAAGGGATCATCTTTGTCAACTGCACTTATGGTCTGTATCAGCTGCGGGAAAGAAAGCATTACAGTCATCACATGTCTATGAATAGAACAGGAATCATATGTGAAATTTTGAAAACATATATACAAATAACATTATAATGTCTGAACAGGCTTTATTTAAGAATACAAGATTGCACACAAAGGCGTGCACACACACACATACACATTTTAAAATGAATAAATATATTAAATGAAAGGGAAATTCCTTGTATTTCAAGTTAAAAACATAGCACCTTATCTTGCTATGGACGTTACTTGTTACCTTCATTATGGCTTCACTATACATGTGAAGATGGATCAAGCACAGACATGTATATACTCTGATGTTACTTTAATTCTTTTCTACTTATATGCATCATGTTTTAAGAAATTAAATTTCAAATAACATCCGAAGCCTACATTTATTGATGCTTGTCTTAACATTCAAACTTATTCTTAATTAAAAGAATACAATTTTAAAGCTTTAGTTTATCATTATATGCATATTTGGTTAAAATATTTTCCTGAGTTTTTGTTGACTTAACAAGGAATTTCAAGCTTAAAACATAATGTAAGATAATTCGACACTGAACAAATTATTATCACATTATATTAAATTACTTTCCTTTCAAAACATGTTTTAGCAATAGCAGTAAAAATAGCCTACTTATTATACTTCAAATTATTTATTTCAAAGCCATTCAAAAAATTTAATTAAACCACACAAAGCAATATGGTATTTTCTAGACATAATGAACAAGTATAATCATTTGAATGTTGAAATTATTTTAAAACACTATTAAATCATGGTTGACTAAATATTTATTATGATAACAATAAAGAGAAATAAATTATAATAGAATCAAATAGCACAGATATATGAATGCATTCAAGACAATAATGTAGAAAGAATAGCATTTGGAAGGTGCTCCTTGAAACTTTTTAATTTATCTGTTTCTTCTCCCCTAACTCTCCTTCTTTAACCATGCTTTACATTTTTTTCCTTTTAAAATAGTGATTCATTAGTAGTATATTGAAGAAAAAATAAAAGACATAAATAAAATAACAGAGATGGACCAGTAGACATTCTCAGTCACTAAGATTAATGCTAATACAGAGAGATACTAAAAAATATTTAGAAGCAATGTAAAAGTTGAACAAATGTTCCTTTAAAGAAAAATTACAAGGTCTCAAAATAACATTTGTAACTGTTATTCCAAATTACAATTCCAGTCTAGACCAAGTTAATTTATTTTTAAGGACCAATGTCTAGTTGTTTATATATATGTGTGTGTGTAGGAAATTGTGAGATATACCTGGCATCTGCAAATGAAATATATATACTAATTGAAGATTGTAGCACCAATGCATTAATGATTAGTTGTTAATTGAAGCACTTTTTACAACTCAGTGCTATCGAAAGGGGAATATGCTATTATTAAAGGGACAATAAATAAAATGTCACATAGCTGCCATTCCATCTCTCATTCCAGAACTCATGCTCATTACCCAGCTGAAAGTAAGATTTCCTCTGGATCATGAAGCACCCATTATTTTATTCCATTTTAATGCTAGGAAAAAGAAATAAACAGACAAAAGCTAATGCTGTTGGATATGTGTTTGATAGAAAACATGCAGTTCAGTCCTTTAGCAGTAACAAGGTTGACTTTTTATTTTATTTTTTTATTAGATATTTTCTTTATTTACATGTTAAATGTTATCCCCTTTCCCAGTTTATCTCCTGGAATCCCATCCCCCTCCCCATGGTTCTATGAGGGTGTTACCCCACCCACCCACCCACCCACCCGCTTCTGCCTCTCTGTCCTGGCATTCCCCTACACCAGGTTATCGAGTCTTGACAGGACCAAAGACCTCTCCTAACAAGGCCATCCTCTGCTACATATGCGGCTGGAGCCATGAGTCTCTCCATGTGTACTCTTTGGTTGGTGGTTTAGTCCCTGGTACTTCTGGAGGGTCTGATTGGTTGATATTGTTGTTCTTCCTATGGGTTTGCAAACCACTACAGCACCTTCAGTTCTTTCTCTAACTCCTCCATTGGGGAACCCATGCTCAGATCAGTGGTTGTATTTTCACATTCTACTGAAACTTCAAAGCTATTTCAGTGATTCTAATTGTGATGGTTTGTATATGCTTGGCCCAGAGAATGGCACTGTTGGGAGTAGTTATGGCCTGATTGGGGTAGGTATGTCACTGTGGCTTTGGACTTTAAAATCCTCATCCTAGTAGTCAGTCTTCTACTAGTAGCCTTCAGATCAAAATGTAGAACTCTCAGTTCCTCCTGTACCATGCCTGTCTAGGTGCTGATCTGCTCCCACCTTGATGATACTGGACTGAACCTCTGAACTTGTAAACCACACCCAATTAAATGTTGTCCCTTATAAGACTTGCCTTGGTCATGGTGACAGTTCACAGCAGTGAAATTCTAAGACACTAATATAATGAAACAAGGGTAAAATATTGGTGCATTGTTTGATACACAAAGAAAACAAAGCATTTGCTACATTTGAAATATTTAACTTTTTCTGTGAGAAAATTAGTATTTTCAGTGAACATTTTGCTTTATTCTGATAAAACACACCATTCTTGGTGGTTAGACATGGACCTGAATACCTGAATATTGGTGTTTGTTTGTTTATTTGTTTGTTTGTTTTTGAAACTACATGTTGGATATTTTGGGTCTGATAAACCCTTGGCTACCACTTTACTTCATGTGTCATGTCATTTGACAAATTGATTTAATAACATCCTTAGGTACTGAGGAGTAAACATAAGCCCCATGCTCCCTGGAGATCCTTTGAAAAGACTCTCTGAGATGTATATGCTACTTTGTGCCCTTGGACATGAAAAATCTAACCATCAGCTAAAGAATTTGATATGAGTGAAGGAAATCGATACAGGAAGAGCCAGATTAATCTTCCCATTTCTGAAGACTATAATTTCTGAGGTGTGGAGTATGAGTTAAGTAGCCCAATTGAGGCAAACAAGAAGAATCCAGTTAACTTCATATCAGTGGCAAGATTCACCCTTTCTAAGTAAAATGCCCTTTCCTTATATCGAGAAACTCGCGAGACCATAGGCAAGGGACGCAAAGGCAAATGTGAAGGCACGCAGTTTTATTTCTGACTGACCCATTTGTCAACACACCCAATGAGCATGCTGTACATCTAAGCATTATTTAAAGAACACTTAAATTATAGGGCCACTGTCTGGATTAAGGTACTCAATAAACGACACAAGCATGCCCAGAAGTCCAAATGCTCAAGGCTTAGTGAGGTAGTTTAGATAATAACCAATTTGCTTTTGCTCATTTAAATGTCATGACTTCCAATCCCGAACTCATAGACTTCTCACTTCCACCATGGTTTTGTTTTTGAGAAATAAACACTATGTAGGTGGGAAAAACTTGAACTCATGATGCCCCAGTCTCTGTCTTCAAATTTTTTGGAATACTGACACATGCCATAAAAGACCACTATTGATTTCAGTATTCATATGTAAAAACTTTGTTTAAACAAAACCATTTCTATGCAATCACACTAAAACTAATCTGAAGAAAAACTGTCAATATGGACATATGTGCAGATGTGGGCAGCTAGAAAAGACTTAATCATATTCTTAATATTAAGGTTGTTAAGACTGGCTAAATCATTTTAAGACAAATTTTTGATAATTTTCCTTCATTAACTATTTTCAAATATTCAGAAAATCTTGGAACATTGGGTTAGCTACAGTGAATGAGAGAGAAAACAAGGAAATATGCAGCATTTCTTATTTTGAATATTTTGAATATATCAGTGTATCAATGTTTATGACTCAACTTTCCTAAAAGATATCTCTTTAAAAATCAAATTGAATAATCATGGAGTCGACAGTGTATGAAGTAGTAGCAAAGTGGATAATTCATCACTTACAGCAAAGATTTTAACTTAAATCATGCTGAGCCTGTTTGGCCAAGAACTATTTGGAATAGTACTTTAACGGTAGACATTGCTTCATTAAGAAGAAAGTTTGAAGCATCCAAGTTATTTAAATATTCAGAAATAAACATTTCCATAACAGTTCGGGTTAAAAAAACCCAATTACAGTAATTTTACTCTTTCCAACAATAGACAAGCTATTGAATTCCCATTACAATATTCACGAGAACAACTTGAGTTATTCTACAAGGTAATTTGCATAAAAATATACCGATGACATTGATGTTTATAAAAGCACTAAATGATGTCAAAATACGACACAGTTTCTCAATGGCTTCTCTATCCCTAATAATATGCTTTTGATTCCCAATTATTATTTATAATATGCAGCTTCCTTCTGTGAAGATAGCACTCAAGCCAATTAAGAGCATTTCTTTCAGCTATATATGCCAGAGCTTTTCAAACAACAAAATGAGTCCACTGAGGAAATGATTTAAATAATTCCAAACAATGCTGATGTAGAAAGAATGCTTCAAAGGACTAAAATGAAGTCATTAAGTATTTTATGTGTTGCCACACTAAGGAAAAACAGAAGAAATCCTTAACAGTGGCTGAACAGGGCTGCACTGCTTCATAACTTTCTCATACAACCCAATACTGATTGTTTCAGTGATCCTGTGTACTTGTCTCTGGCTTTCCCTGAGTCTCACTGTCACCAGCCTTCAGCAATGAGGATATTCTGAGGAGTTATTTGTACTCCACCCTTGGGCTATTAGACTATTGAAACAAGAGATTAATTTGGAAATTTCCCAGGAATTTCATGTTGGAGAAGAAAATGTTTTCTTCTCCCAAGCTAACCACCGAAGAAACTGGTCACTACAAAAAAGAGTTCACATAGTTAGGACAATCTCACAGGCCACCTTAGATAAGAAATTGAAACTGAGACAAGGTCATGTCAATGGCAGGCAGGGCCACTCTTGACCAGACTGCTTGGTTATACATATTTCCCTAAGTTTTGTTTAACCAAAATCACATGTTAGGACTCCAAAGGTGAACCAGGTGGACATTGGTGGCCCTTTTTATTAGTTCTTTATTTCAACAAGGCCACACGAAACAAATCTTGTTCTTTTGCCTTTCATTCTTACTTTATGAGTTCCAAATGAGTGCCAGAGACCAGATGGCTGATGGTATCAAGGTCCTGTTTCTGACATTAAAAACTATTAACACCAACTTCCATTTTACTAACTAGTTATTAATATTGGGTCAGTGGCACAGAGCAGATTCCTGTGTTTGCTCTTAATTCTCAATGTTTTAAAATTTAAACCTATTACCCACACCTCTACTTTTGTGAGAAAGACAATATATGATTGTTATTATTTTTATTATTTTACTATTAGAGAGTAAGATCTCATTATTTTATTGCATTATAACTTGGCAAAGGAATTGAATAACGTGACTGTTAAAATGCTTTCAATTTCATAAACACCAACCACTTTCTAAACTTCTAATGAGAATATATGTAAATATTTCTAACTCTGCTTGTTTCATCGTTTTCAAGATTTTGACAAAAAAAAAAAAACATATCTACACACAGCTAAAACAATCCTGAACTGGAGTTGTATAGTTGCTCACCTGTCCTGGTCTCGCATTTTCACACACAAATGTGTCATAAAATACAGCGAATTGTGGAGCGTTGTCATTAACATCCAAAATCCTCACAAAAACAGACACACGTGTTGTCTCTTTAGGATTATCTGGAAAGAGGGTATAAAAATGTTTAGAAAAATACATTTGTGTGCTGGATTCAATTTAGATAGGCATCTTATGGACACTAAGTACGTGAGACCTACAAATAAGCATCACGTCTATTCTTTTACATAATGAACAAATTCAGTAAAGAAAATTACTACTCAGCCTAATAAACAGTCACAAATTCCCTTGTTAGTGAGCACAAGAGTACTATTATTATTTTAAAATTTTCCTTTAAAAGTACAATACAGTCTAATTGAGTTCATATTAAACATGTGTCTCTACCAGCCAATTATGAGATGGGATTATATAATGATTTATTAAATCTTTGCTAAGTATGGCAATGCCACTTAATATTTTTTAACCATATTTTAGAAGAAGAAACACTTTGAAACAAATTAGATACATGACCAAGATCACCAACTCCTAGAATCTACCACTTTGTTTAATTCTATAACAAAAATAAATTTTAATTACTTTATTTACTTTAAAATTTTCGTTTAGAAATGGGACTACCTGATTGTTAATTTATTGAGCTGATTAGAAAAACTAGAGTGAAATACCATTGTGTAAATATTATATTAACCTGACTTTATTTTTATGTATTTTATTTTTATTCATTATTTTGTGTGCATGAATGTCTATATGTGTGACCACAAGCATCCTACAAGCTGTGTGGTGCACAGAAGATAACCTGTGGTAGCCAGCTGTTTTCCATCATGTGAAGCCCAGAGATTGAGCTATGGTCATCAGGTTTGGCACTACATGACTTTTTTTCTACTAAACCATCACACTGGTTCCAAGAGTGACTTTGAATATCAATTCATTCTATACAAACAAGGTCCAAAAACACAGAGTACTAGTCAATTTGCATTTTTTTAAAAAGGTGAAATTAAGACCATCAGATTTGTCCTAAAGAAATACAAATTGCATTTATGATTTTGACTAATGAATAAATTTTTAAAATGTTTATCTTAGCCTTAGGTCTATCCTTGTAGTTTTCATAATGGCATAATCTGTATCTTGTGTATTCTAGGCAGTTCTGCTTGCTATTCACAAGAGTCAAAAAAAGTAGTGTCCATCAGATTAGAAATAGAAAGGGAAAACAAGGCACACAAATACAACAGAATGATATACAGTTATAAACATAATGGATTTAGACATTAGAAGACAATGTGGATAGATGTGGAAATCATTATAAGTCAGGCAAGTATAGAGACAGGTACCACATGACTGAAAGTACATGTAGAGTGAAAGTGCTGATGTCATAGAAACTGACCAAAGCATGGTGGTTTTTTGAGGCTTTGGAGAAGGGAGGATGAGGAAGGATAAGCAGGACTGATTAATATGTCCTAAAAGAAAGGTACAGTCTAAAGTGATATTCCACACCAGGGCTAATACAGAAGATAATAAAATAATGTGTATTTCAAAAAGCAAGGATTTTGAAAGTACATAAGAAAGATAATTAGAAGTGCTTTGGGAAACTGTTCAAAATGATATGTCATATAGACAACATATTAATGTGTGACATTCAAGTTCTTATGTAGAATAAAACAAAAAATTAAAGACAAGATGAAACAAACAAAAAATAAAATAATGGTTTAGCACTATTCTTAAATATCTGGGCAAAATAAACTATGAATATAAATAATGATATGTGTCTTATTGATTTTCTAATATTTTCTTTGTCTTTTAAAAAGACAAATCTAAAAAATATTACCCAATGCAAATGGAGCCTATATTAAAATTTGAAAAATTTTACTACCTTTTCGATATACTCTGTTTTTATTAAATTAATGATTCTATAAAAGTAAAAGCTGGAGTCTGATCTGGTGGATTTATAAGGGTAAAAAACTATAAAGGAAAGGCCACAGCATTATGAATAATGTGAAATATAATTACTTTCCCTTCTTGCCATGAAAAAACTATTAATTGAAATTCCATCTCCTTTTCAGTCTTACCTGAATCTTCTTAACTCTTACATATTCAACCAGCAGAATTTACTTTATGACTTTTCAAACTCTTACTGTACACAGTAGGGCATTGTATGCATGAAGGTTTCGGCTGCAGATTCAGGGTGAGCTTTGTTGACACTAAAGTTTACCATTCATGTATTTTGACTTTGGTCAGTCTACTCCAGCTTTCCTCTTCCACAGTTTAGGAAACACATATCAAAGTAGAACTAACTCATAGGAGTTAGTTTTGATAAGAATAATTTTAAGAAAGTATCAGTTGTCACACTGGACCTCAGAATAGTTTAACTATTACCACTAAAATCACCTTTATAATTAGAGCATATCTTGTTCATTTTTTTTTGACTACATAGGATTTGGGGCTAATTTTCATCACAACAAAGTCGACATACAACAAAAAGGTACAAACAAGGCTAACAGTTTCCCTCCATTTACATGGATCTGATGAATATGTGGATAAAAAGTTTAAAAAAAAAGAAGCTAGTTGAAGAAAGAAACAAAAAAAAAAATGCTGCTCTTCATTGTTACTACTGCCCTTACTCTTAGACTGTTTGCTAATACTTAGAGGTATATGAACGTAGGAGTGGACCCTCATCCCCTGATGTTTCTATGGAGAAGAGTGGAAGGGTATGCTTCTACAATATGCTGGTTTACCTATCGATAGAGTGAGACACATGCAAAATATTTATTTGTATTGATTCATGTTGGAAGCGCCACTTTCTAATTATGCTAATGGCATTGAAAAAGACAAAAAAGTTTCATAGGTAAAAAATTGCTTTCTGAGACCCTTCTCAAACACAATAGGAAGACTTCAGCTTCTTTCTAAATAACTCAAGGTTCTTTGAATCAAAAGCTAAATCCACAGGGATGAATGTGCTTTATATAAAGCATAAGGCCTGGAGTCATCTATTCAGAAAACAGTGCTTACGCTAATCTTTTTTGCTGGCAGATGCTACAGCTTCTGTATAAATAAAAACATAAAGCATTCCAAGGAAGAAGAATACTGAATAGCAGCTGGCTTATATTTACCACCTGAATCTCCCTCAGAATCCTTCAGGGAAAATGTACTATAACAACGGTGCATGAGCAATAAAGGATGTATGTCCTCAAGTAAGGCCGTTCCTATGCATGCATAAGCTTTTCCAGTCATCCAAAAAGCAACAAGCTTGAATCATTTTCTTAATTCTCGGGACTTTCAAAAAATATAATTTTTCTGGTTGCATTGAACGATTTTTCCTCAATATAAATTATATATATATTTGCATTATCATATGCAATAATGGTCAGACTTCGGATATAATTATTGGAACTCTGTCTTCCTGTGTGTTCTAAAATCCAAAGTTTATGATGATATCACTGGTTGTGACCTTAATTTTAGAGTTTTGAATTTTCCACCTGGCATTTTAGAATTTTTTTTAAAGAAAGAAAAGAATTATGCCATGGAATGATGCACTGAATAATTACCCGAGGCAGACCGTGTTTGTCACATGCTGTGGGTTTTGCTGTGCCATGTAGAATTAAGCTGTTAGAGGAGGGACCTGGAAACAGTTCTGTAAAAGGTTCATTTACACACAGCATTGTCCTGCTCAGGGCTTGGTGTGGGACATATTTACCATCCAACCAGTGTTTAAAGTCTAGTGAAACAATCCTCTGTATGTTTTTTTTTGTCCTTCCATCCTCATGGCATTCAATGCCCAGAACAGTATAATGGGACCCTAGCTACATGTGGTTGGCAGGTGGGCATTTCCAGTGCTTATTCCACAGATTGATTTCACTTAAGGGCAAGAATAAGCTTAGCACTTAAGAAGCAATTGGCTTCACTTTTTACAGAATCATAATTACTTCAACTAGCTTTAGAAGTTAAATTTCTCAAAGTATCTGAAATAGAAAATGCAATTCCAAGCTCACTGAACTTGAATAAAGATCTTGAGTTGAGCAGACAGCACAAACAATCAGATTCCAGAAGCTCCAAATTGGATCTCATTAGATCTGGGTGAAGACAGAGAAATAGAAGTTTTCCTTATGGGGAAAAATGCTGTAAAATTGATGGACTCAAATGACACTGCCATTTATAGCTCTCTAAACAAAGCATGGTCTTTGGAGAAGACATGTGTGACTCTCTATTTCAGATCTCAGCGAGGATGATGAAGCTCAATTCATTATTTTAGTTAGAAGCTTTTAAAAGTTAACTGACTAGACTGCTCACACAATCCTGAGACTCTGGGTGACTCAGACCTGGTTTGAGTCTGTAATAATTGCCTCCAATATCTCTGACTTGATGGTTGTGTTGGCTCAGTATTATATGTGTGAAATTTTTAGGCAGTTTCCAAGCATGGCTCAGTTGAAAGTTGAAGCTTCTTGTTAAAAGTATGCAGAGCTGCTTTGCGTTAGCATTGATCCATCAAGGGATTGGATACTAGGAGAAGGTTTACAGAAGTGTGGCTATGTGCCTTTTTTTAGTTCCTTTATTGTGTAACAGACTGTACATTTAATTTAAGGCTCTGTTGCCACCATCTCAAATTTCTTAATGATTTTTTTTCTTTTGTTGATTCTTTAGGGTTTGATAATATTCTTGTATTCTGAGGCAGGGATTCCCCAACATCACTCTGATTCAGCCTTCTGGTCTTCTGAGCGTTGGGCATCTGATGTCACATCTGTCACATCTGGTTCCATAATGATTTTCAACAGTCTACTAAACAATGACACAGGCCTCCATAAACAATGACACATTTCTCTCTTTGGGAACGATATCTACTGCAATTTTAAAAATGTATTCATCTCAGACTTTAACTTGCCATTTTCTAATTGGATGAACTATTGATTTTTTTTCTTTAAAGCAAGCACAGAATTAAGTGTTAGATCTAGAAATCAAATAATCAATTTGATTCCCAGTTTACTGCTTCTGGCAACGTGACTGTAAAATTACAAAAATCTCCACAGACCAAGATCTTCAATAAGATGCGGTTAATAAAAATATTAGCAAGAGAAATTCTAATTTAAAGATCTTGAAATCAATCTATGCCTCCCTCCTGCCCTGCTGTGGTCATATGAGCTTGCAACTTGCTACTTACTAATTTTAGCTCTTCTGTATCAGGTGCTATGAGGAAAGAACAAACAACATATTGAAAGATAAGCCGTGGCTTTTATGATATGAATGAGAAACAGCTAGCACTGGATTTTGCTTGACAGAGAAATAAAGTGCCCAAGTTCTTCATATCTCATCATCTTTGTATTTGCTTTTTCCTCTACCTAGACTTAGCTTCCCCACAGTGCTGTGACTCAAATCCAAGAATGATACTCCCCCACCGCAAGATTCATTATTAAAGAAAATCATTAAGAAGATCATCATTAGCCGGTCGGTGGTGGCGCACGCCTTTAATCCCAGCACTTGGGAGACAGAGGCAGGCGAATTTCTGAGTTCGAGGCCAGCCTGGTCTACAGAGTGAGTTCCAGGACAGCCAGGGCTACACAGAGAAACCCTGTCTCGGAAAATAAAAAAAAAAAAAAGAAGGGCATCATTTTATAGCATAAAATGATGATAATCTCAAGATATGAACATTCTCAATATAGAAATACAAGACAAATGAATAAACCCTACAAAAAGTTACATGAATTAAGGCAGGCAATACATCTGAAAGGGAGCTGGACAGACTTCCAAGAAAATATGACACTGTAAAGGTCAGAGAGAAAAATTATTCGACAGCTTCAGGAAGAGATTAGATTATGCAGATAAAAAGAGTTCAGAGTTGAAGAAACATATTTTGAATTGTTAGTGTGAGACAGAAAGAACAAACAACCAACAAAGCATAAAAAGAAAATGTAGAAACTGTGAGGGACCCTTAAATAAGCATTTCACTTACTGGTATACCTGAGGAAAAAAGGTTATAATTTAAGGATGTTGAAAACCTCAATAGTAAAACAGAATCAGAAAACTCCCCAAAGCTGGAGAAAAATCACGGCTATCCATGTTCAAGAAGCATTTAGAGTCTAAATTTAGATCTTCTAACTTATATGATCATAAACGTACTTCATCATGACATAGTTAAACTGTTAAAAGTTCATGACAAAGAATATTACAGTCTGCAACAGAAAGCAATGTTAAGTAAATTTAAAAGCAAATACACTAGATTAATAGAAGATAGCTCAGAAAGAATTCTAAATGCCAAGAGGACTTGAAAGGTAATGTGTTCTCATCCTGATAGAAAACAACTGCCAATCAAGATCAAGATAAGGCTCGCCATACCCAGCAAAGTTTCCTTCACTATTAAAAGAGAAGTAAAGACCTTCCAGAAGAAGGTTGAATTAAGAGAATCGCTGACCATTAGACTAGAGTTACAAGATAGTTATAAAAATCCTATACTCAGAATAGAAAGAATTTGGTAAATGCTGTCATAAAGAACATGAATAAATTTCAGTAGAACAAGTGATATGATGCTAAAAAATTAGAAGAGAATATTAAAAATAGAGCAAACTTTCAAATTCATAAGATAAGAGAATGAAATTACCAAACTATAATAAAAGCAACTTGAATAAAATCAGAGTAAAATAATAAATTTATTTGTCCTGAATGCTGTTACAACATCTAACTTTATAAAAACAAAACAAATAAAAAAAACAAATATGCACCAAAGATAAAAAAGAGATTTAGGCAATTCAATACTCAAGGCATGTTACAATACTCAAGAGCACAGATAATATTTTACTATAGCTGGAATATGTTTAGTTATGTACCTCAGTTTAAAAATGAAGGAAATGATGAAAAAACTGACATTTTAAAAAGTCATTTTAAAAAGCACATTGAAATTTAATGTGTATAGAGAGAATTATTTCAACATAAAATATACATACAAATATATTAAAATGCAGGAATAAAATTATTCAAAAAAATTGAAATATTCATTAACTATAATCCCTTACTGATCTCGGCAGCTATTACAGTAAGATTGTGCCATTGTGATAGTTCACGATCAAGTGGCTTTGATGTATAAAGTGATCCATTTCCAGAATGAATGTTAAAGATCCTGTCCAGGTCAGTGTGGCGATCCAAAGTAAATCTGAAAATAGGTAGCAAAGAAAACACATGGAATAATATTGATCATTTGCAAGAACAAATTGTATAATGCAAAGTTATTTTATTCTACTCAAAATTATAGCAAGCCACAGAGCTGATATAGAATATAATCTGTTTCAGCAATTGAAACAGATGTACATTTATTACTCCAGGCATGACCTGGTACTTTATTTTGCATAGATATACAGGTTCTGCAAATGTTCATTATTTAAACTATTGCCTGTTTATTGTTATTATTATAACAATAGTACTTGGCTGAAATTTAACCCTCAAAAACAGTGTCTATGTTTATAGAATGTAGCATATTTGAGCAAGGTTCTTGTATTGCATACATAAAGTTCTGAGTTTGAATCCAGAACTGCATAGCCTAAGTCTAAAATCATGGGCCAGAAAACCTCCAATTAGAAAGGTAAAATCAGGAAGATCAGAACTTTAAGGTCCACACACACACACTGTATAGTGGTGATCACTATGAGCTACATGAGACTGTTTGAAAACCAAGAGGCAAAACCAACAAATCATATTTAAAAATCTGTTATGAAAGCTGGAACCAAGAGCATGGCCTATACTAATTGTACCTCTGGCAAGAAAATAATAAGTATCTAGTGGGAAAATTAAATATCTAATCAGTAATTTTAAGAAAATTTAAAGGAAAAGAAAATCCATAGGAACACATTTTTTTATAAAGCATCTAGAAAAACAAACATTTATGGCAAAGTTAGCTGGCAGATGGGAACACAGATCATCATGTACACTTATCTTTTTTCTGCCTGTACATAACTTGTGGTGGAATGTATGAACATAAGACAATGTATTTGCATAAACTATATGAATAAATCACATAAAGAAATATATTACTTTCTCCCTTTTACAATTACTCTTGAAGACTAGCAGAGAAAACAGAATTGTTCACTGGAGAACACTCAAGAGTCCCATGAAACATGAAACTGAAGGTTCTTCGCATTTTAAAGCTGAATAATGCATACGAATTCACTAAGAAATTACAAAACAAACACTTGAATTCGTACTTGACTGGGTCATACGGATGCAAATTTCAGATTTCTGTGAGTCAGGTGGAAGGATGAAATCTCAAACCCACAACAGACTAACAGATTAAAGGAAATGATCATTTTCATGCTGAACAGTGAACACAGATAATTTAATATATCAGCGAAACTACCAATGAAGTCTAGTTCACTCTTATATGTCCATCCCCCTTCATGTGCCTTTAAAATTGCATAGAAAGAAAAGCCAAAAAATGTACAGAAATTATTCTGCAGTTTCTGGAATATTCAAACATTTTTAAATAGCTGTAAGAAAGAAAACAAAACTACATAATAACGAAGCAAAACTAGAAGAAAATTTTCCTTTAAGCTATAGATGGAGTAAGCCTGTCTATACTGTATATTCAACTCTGTATCTTTCCTCTGTATCAGTGATCAAAATAGCACTTTAATGACTGAAACATATGACATAAGTCATTAACATAATGGAAAAGGCAAAACCTAGAAAGCCATAAAGTTGGCATATGTGCTGCCCATGACATTCAATGAAAACATCCCCTCACACTGTGAACACCATAATTAGGTAGAATTTACAGAGAAACTCTTGGAAGCAATGAGAATTTCTTGGTCTCTCTATGCCTTTCAACTCTGTTTCTTATAATCTTAAGTACTGACAGTACTGACAGAAATACCTGATGGGACTGGATGTAGAGTCTGGGTCTCTTGCCATTACAGTACCAATGATTGTGCCCACTTCAATATCCTCATGAACCTCAAACAGATAGGAGGATCGACTGAAAACAGGAGGTTCGTCAACATCTTCTATGGAGATTTTCACAATTGTAGTATCTTTGAATGGCCCTAGATAGTAAAAACGTGGATCCACATGGGTATTTTCCGCTTCTACCTTCAGAGTATATAGTCTGCGGTTCTCATAGTCAAGTGGCTGTATAAAGACAAAAATAATTAGATTTGGGGCAATGGAATATTCCAATTCCCAAGTTACACCAGGACTTTAAGACCCTGCAAATTGTTCATTAGTAAAAACTAAAATCGTAGTCTCAATTTCTGTAATATTGATAATTGTTGGTGTCCAATGCTTTGGAAAAAAGAAAAATATTTTGATTATTGTAGAAATTTGGATGAATTTCAGATTTATCTCATAAAGGCAGTAATTTCCTCCAAAAAAATGGCTTGATACGTTGTGAACTTCTGTGTGTACATGTAAGACTCATTCAAGATAAACAAAATACTATAAAATGAGGGAAGAAGTAGTTATTCCAACTTTATAAGAATACAATTTCATGATGTATGACAATAAATGAATGTTATTGAGATAATTTAGACATCATAGATTTTTAAATGTAATTCCTTGACTCATAAATATTGCACAGAAACATTCTTTGCTCAATTTCCTACATTTTTATGCAAAAGAAGGCAAGATTCTGTGTGATTACTGATACCTCCTGGTTAGTTATTGCTACTTTCTGCTTTTGAGAAAAAGTGGCTTTTTAGCATTGCTAGCCACTTGGAGTGATAATTGGTTTTGTTTCCTTTGCCTTCAATAGCATCCCAGGATAACTGTATTAGTTACCAATAGCCCAATGGTTACTCTTCTCATGACATTTCATTTGAATCTAAACAGAAATTCCCCTTATTTTTCTTGTAACAACGGAGCCAACTGCAATAAAACCTGGCTACCTCTAAATTCTATCATTGAGCATATGTTAGCAGAAAAATTTAATTTATATAGCAGAAGGGAAAATGTGAACAATTAAGTTATGTTCCAATCCATTCTGTCTCTTTTTATTAGCAACTCTAATTATTGGCTCATACATCTGGATAGCATGCTATTTTTATGCCCCCGACTGTGATGATATATTGCCATTATTAGCTATTAACTGCTTTTAAAGAAAACATTGTTTTTCCGGTTGGCTTTTAATAACATAGCTAAGAAATATAATTACACATATATTAACTTGCCTGTTTTCTTTTCAAATCTCAGGTTTCATGTTACAAATAGGACATATACTCAGAATGCTCAAAGAGCTCTCTCATACTAGAACCTTCTCATTCACATGTACTGCAAAGCCCAACTGAACACTCCCGTGTAGTTTCCTTCCTTAACTAATGTAATAAGAAATAGTACACAATGAAATGTCTATTCTCTCAACAGAGATATGTGTTTTCACGAAATCTGAACACCTTTTTCACAGTGATGATGCCTTCCTGTGTGTCCTTCTCAGTTATAATGTCAAACATATCTGTGCCATCCCCATCAATAATGCGGTAATCCACTTCAGCATTTTTCCCCGTGTCAGCATCGGTGGCTTTTACACTTCCCACAGCCGTGCCAACTGGAGAGGATTCAAGAACTCGAAGATGGATGGTATCTGTAAAGAACAAAGAAAATGTATAAATGTTAATATGCATATCCATATATGTGTGTGTATCATATATATACATATTACTTCATTACCGTATACATATATGAATACACATACATGTATACACATCTGTTTATGTAAGCATATATACATATATAAAATTTTTCTAGAGAATATTCACAATAAAGTACATGTAAAATAATATTGTAGAATTTATACTCTGTGTTACATGTTGATAAGTTAATACTTTGAGTACACTTATGAAAACTAGAAGAAAAATGTGGAACTTCATGGGTATTCTGAATACTATCAACTGCTAATAGTGTCAGGAAATGTGAACTTGAAAATTAATTTATTTTATTTCAATGAGTAGTGTTCGTGTGCCGAAAGGCACCTGAATGTGTTTACATAACCAGAACAAATCACCTGGTGCACAGTGAATGTTTGTACTTAATATTTTACCATGCTCTGTGAAGTTATTTACATCTCCTCCTTTAGTTGGAGATCAAAATAATTCAGAACAGGACAGAATCAGTCACAATGTATAGGGATCTCGTTTGTATTTGTGACAACAAAAATAACAAATGTCTCTGTTGGAAATAAAAAGATGCCCTTCACAGAGTATATACACTTGATTCTGAAAAAAAGCCTTTTTCATTGTGCAGCAAAACACGGATATACCTAAGTCCTTGGTGTACCTGCATAAGCTTTCTGCATGAACCTACCACTAATGAGATTTATATTTCAACACCTGGTCGTAAACTATAATTTCTGATGGGTTAATCGGCTGCAAGCACACTCCTGATTACAGCACTCACGTGCCCGTGAAGCTAAATTCTCTTTAGTATACACAAGGTCCAGACATATTAAATTATCCTGGTGTTGCCTTAGTATTCCTTTCTTAAGGTCTTTTACCTTTAGTTACTTCCTTGAAAGATTTGCAGAAAAGAAAGCCTTAATTATTTTTTGGCTAAAAAAAAATTTCTATGTCATTTTTTGTATTTCTCTCATATGAACTCATATAGGATAAATTCTTTCCAATCTATCCTCAAATATTATCATTGAGGTTACCAAATACAAAAAGATGTCCTTAAAATGTGATCTTTCAGGGGCCATGTAATTCTCTAAAAGGGGCCTCAGCACAAGTGACTTTTTTGTTGTTGTTTTTTTTCAAAGCTTACCTTTTTAAACACATTGCATCTCAGTTGCAACCTCCTCTCTCCTCTCCTCCCTGTCTTGCTCTTACAAATCCCTCATTCCATTATCCCCATTCCCTTCTCTGAGGAGAAGGGAAACCTCACTAGGTTATCATCCCACTCAGGACATCTAGTCTGAGCAAGACTAAGCACCTTCTCTCTGACTGAGGCCCAGCCAAGCAGTCCAGGTAAGGGAAGGAGATTATATGGCAGGCAACAGAGACAGCCTTCCTCCCTTCAGTTGTTAAGGGACCCAAATAAAGACCAAGCTACACATTTGCTACAAATGCTTGAGGGTCCTTGGTCTAGCCTGTGTATTGTATTTGGTTGGTGGTTAAGTGTCTCAAAGCCCCCATGGGCTCAGATTAGGCCCAGACATGTTAAATTATCCTGGTATTCCCTTAGTATTACTTTCTTAAGGTCTTTTACTTTTAGTTACTTCCTTGAAAGATTTGCAGAAAAGAAAGCCTTAAATATTTTTTTTCTGGCTAAAAAAAAATTTCTATGTAATTTTTTTGTATTTCTCTCATATTAACTCATGTATGATAAATTTATATATTCATATGTATAAGTCTTTTTTTGTGGTATTCTTGACTCCTCTGGCTTACTCAGTTCTATCTCTTTGTATCCCCAAAAATCCAATAGTAGTTGATTATTGTATAAAAACTTTATAGTTTATGGAGCCCTATGTCTTCCTGAATTGAATCAACAGTTAATATCTTAAAGTCCAACATGCAGTCCACATTGCACAACTTAAATTTTGGTGTGACTTACTGGTTAAAGTACTTACAGTACACAATAGAGACCAAGTTAGGGAGAGACAGGATTTTAATTTAAGACATGCTCATATGTGCTTATTTCTCCTCATTTTAAGTACACACATATGCACATGACACACAAACATGAAAAGAAAAGTCAACCTGAACAGTTTAACACAATAAAAAATTAACTTCTATATAGTGTGGATAAGGCACCAAATTAGAGGATTAAAAATCCAAACAGCAATTATCAGAAAATTCCAAACAGCTTATGATGGATGCACTAAAGGAATCTAAACCCACTGTGCAGAGAGAAAACAGGACGAAAGAAGAGAATGTATTACTTTACACAATTATGAACAGAGAAAAGAAAAAATGAATGTCTTGAGTATTAAACATAAGATTATGACGTAAAAATCTAACTCAACACCCAAAGAAATGAGAGTTAAAATAAAAACAGAATCATGAAGTTGTAAACAGATAGACAAATACCACAAAACTAGCCATCTTATTTTTAAAGACTTCTCTAAACAAGCAGATATTTAACCATCATGGTCTGACCTGTCTTTGCTTTCCCTTTCTGATACTTCTAAAATAGCATTTTAGGACTTACTCCCTTCCGGAAAGCATACTTTTGAAATGTAAATATTTTCAACATTTTCGTCTACTCAGTTGGCTGTATCATATGGTGTTAAGTTGCTTGTGACTGAGAAAGTGTTTGCTGATTATTTGCTTACTCTGTCCCTGCCAGTTTTCTCTGTCAAGTTAATATGCATTTATTTATAATTTATGCAATTGATAGCTCTCTTATGGAAAATGCCTTGAGCTTGTACAAATAAGTTTATGTCTTATCAAAAATCGTCATCCTAATTTCTGCATCAATTAGTGACATAGCCAACATAATTAATTGGGATGAATGATGAATTGGGATCTTGATTTTCTATAGCTTCATATTATAATTTGGAATTCTATGAAAGAAAGCTTTCTTTTACCCCATTCATTACTGATTTTTTAACAATTATAGAGATTATTAGTGACCAGTTTGGCCTCAAGAAGAGTTGCTTCACTCTGATTTATTTTTTTCATTGTTTACCTCTATAGAATACTACAATTTCCTATTAGAGTTCTTCTAGATTTGACATTGGTAAACTGCCCACTTGTCTTCAAGTTTTCTTCTCATATTTTTCCATAATTACCAAAATCTTAGGAAGAAGATTTTATTGTTCTAATAAGTTTTCTGCCCAAGATGTGAAATCAAATAGGTATTTATACAGTTTTAGTTTACCAGAAAAATAATTCAGAAAGTTTTCATGAAGTACGGGGTTCTAGAATCACAGAGCATTTACGGCAAGAGCCATAAAGTGTAAATATGTTAAAGACAAAAGGAAGATACCTATATCTACCGAAATAAAAAATCAAGTACGTCGTTGAGATATAAATTCAATAGCACTAAGTTAATATCTCTCAGCACACCATCTTATCTTTCAAAAAGGCCATGTGTACATCTCTGCAAAAAAGGATTTTCAATGCTATGGTTAGTAATAAGTAAAAAAGCTGATACAATCCAATGACAGCATATTCTTAAGTCAGAATACTGCTACACTATAGCTACTGATATGTCTTGACTTTTTTATTAAATTAAATTTCCAATTTATTCAGTTTTTCTTTTTTTATTTATTGTTCTCTCATATACTACAACCTGACTGCCATTCTCACCCTGAATTTTCTCCTCCCAAGCTCTCTTCCTCAGTCTCCTCTTTCCTCAGATCCACCTCTCTTCATCTCCTCTCACAAAAGATCATACCTATCAGGGACAACAACCAAATATGAAATAACATGCTACAGTAAAAATGGCACATATGCTCACATCATGGCTGGATGAGGTAACTCAGTAGGAGGTAAAGGTTCCCAATGGCACATGCCTTGACTTATAATCTCATGTATGAATGCCAGTTATACCTGTTTCTGAAAGTTATTGCTGAGAAAGGTATAGAGTTCTATGATATTAACATTCAAATCTTTTCTCCCAAATATTGTTTACTATTGCTGGTATTTTTCCACTCATACTATGAACATAGTCTTGGCTGAGTGTTACAGTTTTAAATCTTTGGATTTCCAAAAAATAAGGCAAGGATTTCTTCATAGAACAGAACTAAATGAACTACTAGAGAGTATTTAGATTCTAGAATAATAAAAAAATTAAAACCTAACCAATTTGTAGCTATAGGCTACAAAATTAGACAAATATTAAGGAAAATAAAAGATTCATTCAATATGACTATTGAACTGGGCTTTTTTTTGTTTTTACAATGTTAGCTTAATAAGTTAGTCTGGTCTTTTAACTGAAGATGTGACTAATTTCTTTATGTTATGCAAAGGCATATATATGATATATCATATATATGTATATATGTATATATATCATATATATGTATATATACATATATATGATATAGTTTTCAAACTGCAGTGAAATGATGAGCATGAGAAGGTAGGCAGACTATTTTTGTCTATGGATATTTGTTATGCTTAAACACAGTTATCTTAATTTGATATATCCATGAAGCTATAAAAAAACGGTGGTCAAGTCCTTAAAACATACAAGAAAGTTACTGAGCCAGAAAATAGAAATCCATAATAAAATCAGAGTAGCTGGATATCTCGTATTACAGCTATAAATGGAACACTTTGGGGGATGAGGTAAGGGGATTGTCATGAGTTCTAGGCCAATTTAGGGTACACCAGAGAGGACAAAATGCTTTCTAATAAGTGTAAAGAAGAATCTTATGCTGACTGGTCCCTAAATGCAGCATTTCAAATTCACAGCATGGTCTCAGTTAACCTGGTCTACTAGATTTTTCCAGACACAATTTTAACCTTGAGGGAAGCAGAATAACTGTCACACCTACAATAGGTTGGGAGCAGAGTTTTACAGCAGTCTAAAATTACTTCAAACAGAACCTATGCACTAGCAAGAAAAGACTGGTGCCAATGTCACCTGGGGGTCCTCTCTTGGTGGTTTCTTACAAATGTGTCTTCATGAGCTTTCTTTTGAAAAAGAAATGAAGGGCATTTATAAGGTGGGAGAAGTATATTTTAACTCTCTGAATGTTTAGTTAGATATAATTCAGCCTTAAAGCCAAAAAAATAAAGAATTTCAACACACACACACACAAACACACAAACATTAGATGGGATATCAAATACGGAAAGACTAGAGGCACTAAAGGCCATGAATGCAAGAGAGAAGGAAGGGGAGAGAGAGAGAAAGAGAGAGAGAGAGAGAGAGACAGAGACAGAGACAGAGACACAGAGAGAAACAGAGACATAGAGAGAGAGACAAACACATATGCACACATACACACACAGAGAGAGAGAGAGACAGAGACATAGAGAGAGAGACAAACACACATGCACATTGAGAGAGAGAGAGAGAGAGAGAGAGAGAGAGAGAGAGAGAGAGAGAGTGGGCCTGGAATGGGCTCTAGAAACCACAAAGCCGACCACCAGTGACACACCTCCAAGAAGGATAACATGGAAGGTGTTGGAGAAAGACGAGAAAGGAAAAAATAATGTAATTATATTTTGAATTCCAAACCAATAAAAAATCTTTAAAAACTATGAAACCATCAAATAATAAGAAATAAATTTTAAAAAGAAGAAACAGTTTTAAGATATAGAACAATAGGCTGAATTCTTTTTGAACACACACATACATTCAAGTATAAACATACATAACACACACATGTGTGTGTACTTTCATATTCACTTAGATTTCTAAAAGTTGATGCATCCACAATTTTAGTTCATATTGTGCCTGTCTTTTGCCTACAATAATTCCATCTGCAACAATCCAACAAGTATATATATCAAATGCTTCTAAAATGTGTAAATTAATTTATAAGTAAATATAAGTCAATGCATTATTGATTGTCAGTCATGAACGATTTCTGAAATAAGAGAAGCAGGTAAGATCTGGTAAAACAAAAGGTAAGAATATGAATAAGTCATCTACACTCAAAAACCTTTAGAAGTAAAAGATAATGCAGAGATATAAAACATGTTATACATGATGAGAATATAGTTTAGTGCCTATATTAACAAACATATGCTAAAAGCCCAAAGAACAACCAACACAGATGGTTGAGTAGAAAAATTAGGTTAGATGTGGAAAACCATTTTACAGAGGCATAAACCATAAAAAAGATGTAAGTGTGCCAAATCAGAACTATGAAATTGCAAATTAAAAATCATGATTTGAAAAATTTTTATACCTATTGAAATTATAAAAATCGAGCCTTAGATTTTTATAAGTATATGCATCCACATGTATAAAACATACTTGTGTGTGTGTGCAGATAGTCTACACATCTGTAAGTAGATGCATCCACTGACAAAGCTAACATGAAAAGCACCTTGTACAAAAGTTCCCTTGTATGGCCTCCCAGAAGGTAACTTAGGCACAGGGATTTTGGTTGTATGGCTTCCTGAGGCTCCCAGCTCTGTCAGTTCCCTGTGTACTCATTACCTGAGCTTTGTGCACATTGTCATGAGGCTATAAGTACTATTTGCAACAAGAACCTGGATATTGGGCCCATTATTGTGATGAACACATGTTACTGAGGGTCTAAGTTACATATTTCAAAGAAGGTCCCAGTTGACATCCTGGATAGTAAGAGGCTTGAATTCAACTCACAACAGGAAAAGACAATGGGACAATATAGTGTGGAAATAAATACTGCCCAAATACCAAGCATTGATATCTGCAAAGATGCAAATGTAGAAAGAAAGCAAAGAATTGTTGTTTTACAAATAATAGTAAAGCCAAACCGAGAAAATGCAAATATCAAAATCAAGTGAATGAGAAGCTAACCACATAAATACACATCTTATTCCTATCCGGAAGGCAATGCTTTCTTCTGTCTTCATGTGCAAAAAAGGTGAATGACTAGTAGGTACATGAATCCTGACATGAAAGCTCAGGTTTCTGAAATTTATAAAACTTACACAACTATTCTATTGTGAAAATATCTTTGTGTATCTTCAACAATAAAAGAAACTTGAAATAAAATCTGAGTGCATTAAACTGTGTATAGTTTGACCTATTTGATATAGATGCAAAAATACTACGGTAAAAACAGTGATCATGCCAATAAAGCCCAGATAGCCCCAACTCTACACAAAGAGGTATAGGCAACTGAAAAAATCTGGTAATGGAAGAGATGCCCTTCCCCCGGGAAAACCACATCACTAATGTCCAGCGCCTAATAGCCCTGAAAGCGTATGTACAGTTAGAATTACATGGGTCAAAGTATTGATATATTGAGGAATAATATGTCCATACAAAGATAAATATGCATACAAATAACTAGTAAAAGAAAAAGAAAAAAAAGTCCCTGAAGTTTAAAGAGAGGCAGGTAAGGTATATGTGACAGTTTTGAATGAACAAAGGGGAGGGAGAAATGTAATGAAATTATAATATCAAAAAAATCACTGAAGCAGAAAATAGCAGATGGTCAACACAATATTAATTGTAGGCAATGAGAGAGTAAGTGAGCCAGAGGGTAAATAAAACTAATATATAACTTAGAATTACACAGAGGGAGTGAACTCAACTGTCACTGGGACTTTTTTTTAAAGCATGCTAGAAAATTAGCAATGTCATGGAAATTTGATGATAAAATTATTTTGGCCCTTGAATGTTTACTCTAACCACCATATTAATTAAATTTGATTCCCCAAGGAAGACAGTTACATATTCAGCCAATTCCTTCTGGTTGTTTTTTAAGGAACTTGGAGAGGAATGTATCCCAGGAAACAGAGAGCTAAATCAAGACCTAGAGGTCCAAGAAATTCATAAGTGTACTGTCTACAAAGAAAAGAAAAACTGCCTGAGACATGAAGTTTCCTCAATTGTAGAAATTTACAAAAATCATTCAGCCTATGATAAGATAGCCATACTGGGGGTTCTAGGACTACTGCTGTGCCCCTGACCTGCTCAGTGGAGAAAAGGAAACAGCAGTACGCATGAATCTAGGTATCCATTTTGCTAAACTATCAGGAAATAAAAAGAACATATGCTTCAGAAACCCACAGATTAACCCTATGTCACTTTGAATAAAGAACAGTTTAAAAATACTGTTTGTGAGGATTCAAACTACGAGAT
Source organism: Grammomys surdaster (assembly GCF_004785775.1). Lineage (NCBI taxonomy): Eukaryota > Metazoa > Chordata > Mammalia > Rodentia > Muridae > Grammomys > Grammomys surdaster. The sequence goes on along the minus strand of NW_021604622.1, from coordinate 13,514,020 downwards.
TTGAAATATGGAGAGGTCACAGAAGTATTTTGTTTCGATGAAATTAAGTTCTCTTCCTAAGGAGTCTGGGAAAACGGTTTAGTGGGTCAGGGAATGTGATGAACAAACAGAAAGGATGGAAATATGTGAAGAGCAGTAAGTCCAAGAAGATGAGGACCAGAGACATGAGGCTCACTGGGACATTTTGGCTCCCATTATAGATACAAGCTCAGAGAATCCACGTCATAGAATAAGATAAAGAATAAAAACAGGGAATCCCAAGATCTATGCTCACCTCCTTGTGAGCATAACCCTTCCAGAATTCGCAGGCAGCTTTAACACATGCACAGACACACACAAGTATACACCCATATGCATGCCTGCACACACAGACACACAGAGTATACAAACAAACACATGCACACATAGGCATGCTCACACACTAAAGTACAAATAGAGATATTTTGTTCTAGTGATATTAGGTTGTAAGAACTAAAATGAGATGAGGGAAAAGGCCAAGAGAAAGAAACAAGAGAGTATGTTCTTTGTTCCATTAATTTTAATTTCATGTGGATTTCACTGGGAGTATGTGTCTGAGCCTTTGTCCTACATTTTTATTTTTGGCTTGGATTTCTTTGATTGCTTAGCAGCATGTGCTTAGATCTGAGGGTCTGTTCACTTTTAACTTGGTATTGTATGTCTGTTCAAGTATTGAAAGTTATCACCTCATTTAATTTCTAGGTTAGCTTACAGACAATATTCATTATAAGGTTTGATATTGTTGAATTTGTACTATTCATACTAATTTTTAGTAGCTTCAACAACTTAAGAAAAGAGAATAGATTTTATTGGTTTTATATACACCGACCTGTTTTAAGTTCATTGATGTAAGTATATTGACTATCATCAGTTCTTGTTCTTTAGAAAGTATTTATGTAAATGGATATACAGATACGTTAATTTTCCTTCTGTACTGGAAGGATCTGTCTTCAAAGTGTTCCAGAGTTTTCTAAAGAAAACATGACTGGGTTCACTCATTGAAATAGTATAAATTCAGTTCTGACAAATAAATCAATGAGTTTCACAAAGAGATCCACACGTTGACCCTCACTCATCATAACAGCCTTTTTGTATGACGTAAGTCGTTAGTTCCTGGGAAGCATTTTTATTCATTGTTCTCCAAATATAATTTTAGAATGCCTTCTTTGGAAACATCTTTTTTTCATAACCAATTTTAGGTCAATCTTTATTTGGCCTATATCAAACTGTAAAAGTTCATTCGCATGCTTTACATGTAGGAAAGGGTGATCCATTAACACTTTACTATTTATTTCCTAGTTGCTTATGCTGAGTACAAATATCTCGGTTTTTCATACAAGCTGATACTGCTTTAGTTGAAAGCCAGTCTGTTCTCCTTCCTGGGTTAATCTCCAATGAGTGGAGAGGTAGAGAACTAGAGCAAAGCAAAGAATCTTATGTACACACTGACAAAGGCAAAGGAACAGAGCCCTGGCATCCATCTCTTCTCATTTCTTTTTAAAGATATCTATTTGCATGCTATTTATTTTTTTATCTTACAGTTGATGGAGCTTTAATTATGTGGCTAGCTTTTCTATCAATTCCAATTTATAGTTGTTTGAAATTAATTCCCAGGTGTCAGCTTGAATCATCTGCTTCTCTTTTTAATGATTAGGGCACGTAAATACTTCTTCCTGGTGAGTATACTCTTCCGGTGGTTGTTAGCTTAAGCACCTGGGCCTGCCTGTGGGAAGATGTACACTGTGCACATAAAAATCTACAAGGGATGCTGCAAAGAGGCCTTCCAAAGAACCAAGCAACCCATGTAGTTCCATAAAGTAGAACACTTCCAGGCTGAAACTGAAAACCTCCCACGACACCAGAATTGTCATTATCAAAGATTTCAGTCACCTTCAAGGCATTTCTAGGTTTTCAGTATTTCAGAATGTTATCCAAGGTCACGGGCTCTACTGTACATTTCACTGACAGGGTTTCTGTATTGCAGGATTCAAAATTTTGCAGATTTTTTTAATCCAAATTAAAACTAATTGACAGTTCAGTTTAAGTAAGGGACATTAGATAAAGCATAATCAGACTAACAGGTGTGACAGGTGATGTCCTTTAAAACAACAAATGAAATGCCAGAAATCAGCCTAGAGAGGGACAAGGGCAAATTGCTTTTCTTCGGGTTTTGAGCTTAGGAACAAATAGCTGCTATTTTGTTTTGTTGATAACAACAACAAAAAAAATGAGGTTGAAAGAGATAATTTTTCTTTATCCTTTGTTCTCTGCCCTTGTTGCTATCACATTTACATAAGCACTTTCCACATTCCAAGGTGAAGGTTTTTCAAAATGCTCCACATATACGAATCAACAAAATAATTTAACATTAGTTTAATTTTTTTTATTTGCTTTGTGTGTAATCTTGTTGCAACATCTCAGTGCTGTATAATAATCACGAACAATACTTGCTTTAAGAAAAATGACACAATTATGCACGTTTATAAACCATTCCATTGTATAATGCTCAAAAGATGTTTTTTAATGAGCTTAACAGGAAGAAATTAAAAACAAGATAAGGCTCCTCGGAGGCAATGCGGAGTAGTTAAGGAAATTATGCAGTGCTAAATGGGCGTTTAGGAGAAAGCAGAGGAGACTTGAAAGTCACACTGGAGACTGACAAACTACTAAGGCTTCTGAATTGAAGACTCTCACCAGAGGAGACAGAAAACTAAATCTGTGAGCACAGGAGACAGGATCACCGGCTTAGTTTGGGGCATTTAAAGTTAATTTGGAGCAAAAAGCCATGCTGGATATTTTCGTATCCTCCCTATGCCCTTGGGGAAGGCATCATGACAAAGCTTTAGAAGACTACCATTGATCTCCTGAGTCTATAGAATATAGCTTGACATTTCATTGAAATTGTCTGTCAGTATGTTGCAGCAATACACAGGACTGCAACACATAGAAACATAAAAGTACAGAGACTGGGGAATGTTAGGATAAACTTTAAGTTAATTTACCGTGAACAAAGGATTGCACTGTATTTACTGAGTAGTCCCTTTACATTTCACCTGAAATTTACCTGTATTAAAAATGCCTTAAGAGCAGCCTAAACATATTCGCACAGAAAATTTGTACTCGTTTTGCAGAAACACATTTGTACAGGAAATCTATATCCATATTTCAGTTCTGAGGGTATTGTCGAAGTTAATTTTGTAAGACAGTACAACACAGGGACACTGATTCCCATTATGACCTAGGATAACTGCTAAGTAGGTTAGTGTAAGGCAATTTCCGTGGGAATAAGTAGGATATTCCAGAGAGACATCGCTTCTTCCATAGACTTCTCTTAAAGAATTATATTGTTTCATTACACGTGAAAAATCGGGTACTTCCTCCTCTGCCACCCTAAACGTGTGATTTCACTGACATGTTACATGGTCGTTTATTTAAATGACATTTATATCTCAGATTCCTATTTCTCTCCAACTATTATATGTTTACAATCCATATTTGCTGCAACATAAGATTTCAACTGGAAGTCTTTCTCTCTCCCTCCTTCAAACTGCCCTGCCTGGCTTCCTCCCTCCGCCCAAATAAGCTTTTCCAGTAGAAACTTTCAAAAGCTTCAAAGTACTTCTTTTATTGGTACCTTTGCCTTTTATCCCTCAAATCTTTTCTTGACCTGGTTACTCACTCCTGTGAATCACACACTTAGAGACGCTGTGATCTCACTTCCCTCCTCCCTCCAGCATTACTTCAGACACAACTCAGTTGCCTTGAATTCCCGGGTCCAGCCAAGTCAAATTACAAACTCGATATTGAACGCTACCTTTATTTATTTTGTCCTCCCTCACAATCACAATGACAACACCATGAAGAGCCATTCTGTTGTTGATCTTCTGCTTGAAAAGCTTTAGTATAACTTAGAAGGAATAGAACGACTTTTAAATAGTAACTGAAAATCAATAATAATAGATTGATCTTTTTACATTCAAAATAAATTATCACTTTGTGCTTTTGGCATTAATCAAAATATAGCATGTATATTTTATTAATTTCTAATTGTGTGTACAGGCATAAATCATGTATGTACTTATGTTTGCAATATGAATATACCTTAAATGTATTTGTATGTGTGTGAACCTTCTTGTAAAAGCCCAAGGATGCCATTCTCTTGAACAAGAGTTCCAGGCAATGTGAGTCACCAACATGTGGATATTAGAAACTTAAAACTGGGCTGTCTGAAAGATGAGTAGAATCTCTTGATCATTGAGCTATCTCTCTAGCTAGAAAAGTAGTGAGAGGAATTAATATTAGCGAAAATATACAATAAATGTGAGGGAGGAAAAAGATACAGCATCTGTAAACTTATCAACATGCAAATGATTTAGAGTCCTGTGTCACATTCCAGAATTTAAAATTATTACAATTACTAAAATTCACTGCATATATCTTGTTAGGTAGCCAAGGGATAGACATAGGACTTAATCCCCTTTCCATGAAACAAACGCTTTACTGGAATTATTTCTTTCTAATTCATGAACCGCAAGTACTTAGACAGAAATATAAATGACAGAAAATAAACTGACAAATATTTGAACATATTTTAGTATATACATTGCTGAAATCACATTAAATGTAGCTAATCCCATTACAGTGTTTTAAATATAGATATATTTGTATTTCTTAGATAATATAAAAGAGAAAGGAGACCCTCTAACTTCATGTTCTGGAAGCATCTTCCTGGGACACACCTGACAGTTGTTCTTGTTAAAAACTCCTTGATAACTTTAAATATGCAGATCAGCCTGGGGCCAACATTACCTTGGGAGTCTCTGTAGAGAAGAGGTTGACTCTATTTACAAGGTGAAAAATCAGCACTTATTAAATCAAATCTCTCTTGTACCAGGCAGGGATTATAGCAGTCTCACAACTCAGCGATGTACCTGCCTTAAATCCCTATGCACGTTATAGAAAAATTCCTTGAAAGATCTTGCCTACTTATCTGTCAGCCTAAAATATATGGAGAACCCAGAGGTGGTTTCTTCATTTTGGTTCTCTAGCATCAGACAGCTACCATCACCAAAATATATTTCCATGTTCTACCAAAATGTATCAATATTTAAAAATGCTTGAGTGTCGTGTATGAAACTGACTATATAAGTCATAGATTCGGCATGGAGTCAGGGGTTCAATTAAAGGTACAATGAACAAAAGAAGTTAAAGAAAGTCTCTAATACACCAATTTTGGTGAATTATTTAGAAGTACTAACTTTAATTTCAAATTAAGTGGCTTTTCAATATGTTTCTTATATCCGAAAAGTAGAATCATGATCATTTTACAAATAGAGTAATGTTAGTTTACAAATTTCAGTTTTCAAATCATAAAATGGGTAGGAAGTTACAATATCCACCTCATATAGATAATGAAAAGATTAAATGAATGCATTTACAGGAATCCATATATGCTGTACAAATGTTCTTTATAGTTATTTTATTCTGTCATTCTTTTTTAAAAAATACCTATAACCCATATTTAAACTAATAGGCTAACATCATTAGTCAATAAGGAGAGTTAAAATAAAGCACACAATCATACTTGCTATGAAATTGTTTCCAGACTCTGAGTGGTTCTGTTACCAATAGCTAGGGCTTTTCAATTTTCTATTGCTATATATAATATTTAAAAATAGCTATAACAGAAATATTTTGAGATGGTTTAATACTCTTTAAATTTATTTTCACTACTGAAAAAATCTATTATGTATAATTTTTCTAAATAAAAACTTCCCTCTGAGATACCTTGCAATCAATTTCTGAACTGATATTAGTGAAATAAGGAAGGTCAGCTAACTTTGTTACTTAGTTAGTTAATAGTTAGTTGTAGGGAAAAGTGGTACAGAGTGTAATTAATTCAATCATTCAAGTGCATTTATCACAGAACCAGAAGTTAATATGATAAATGTAGCATTTCCCATTAATCTGTGGTTGTTTATATAACAATATATGTAACAAAGAAACCTTGCAATTGTGCCATGAGTGATCATTGGAGTTCATGGTTCTCCCTTCTTTAATTTTAGCTAAGCTGGTACAGCATAACATAAATTTATATGTTAGTAGCCCTTGATTTGTCAGTGTACAATGTGTGCAAAACTACCTATAATTCATTTGTATGTGAATGACAGCATGATTTTGTGAAGCCTGGACTCCTAGAATCCTGTACTCATCATTAAGAAGGATGTGAGAGTATTCACATCCTTCGTCTTCTGTCTGTGTAGTAACCGTGAGTAAAGGTTAGAGGTCTTTTGAATTATGTGGAGCCATTTGCAGCACATGGTGTGAAGAGTAGTGTTTTTCATCTCACCCCCTGATGCTTTGTCCTGCTTTCTATCTGAGTCTCATTGCTGTCCTGGCATGTCTAGTCTCTTCAGAAACTGTACCATAGACCACATAGTGATCACTCATTCAATTAGTCTCTGGTATTGAGCCCTCCTTTCTGCTGCCCACCCCAGAAAGTGGAAGTGAAAGTATTAAAGCATGCACTCTCTATCATTAAAGAATGCTGAGATCAACCTCACCTCTGTAAGTAAAATCAGTATCCCTGCCTACTGACTCTAGTCTGCATGAAAATCAACATTAAGACATTTTTACCATGGTGTGTGTTTGTTTATAGTAAAACCCATTTAGAAACAAATCCTTTTGTCTCAGATCTTTCTTTCTTTCTTTCTTTCTTCCTTTCTTCCTTCCTTCCTTCCTTCCTTCCTTCCTTCCTTCCTTCCTTCCTCCCTCCCCCCCCCCCCTTCCCTCCTTTCTTTCTTCCAGTCTGTTCAATGAAGAGATTCTAGTAATTGAGTGTAAAAATCTTGTTTCTTCCTAAAGATTTAAGTGAATCAGGAAACGGAGGGGCAATGGATCGGGTGACAGATTTGAAGGGGAGCTGGTGGGAGTGCAGGGAGGAGAAACTGTGTTTGGTGTATATGGTATGAGAGAATTTATTTTCAATAAAAATTTAAAAAGTTTAGAGGAACATAAAGGAAATAAGATGAATAGGCCTGACGTAGTCACATGTAAAGTAGGTATAATAGGGAAATAAAAATGGAATGAAGCTTAAGTCAGGAGCATTACTGAGCAATTTTCTAGTCTTCACTAACAATACTCATAATTGGTAATTATAAGGCAGTTATTTATTACTGTCCTAATGGCTATGGATCTCAGCAGGTTTATTGTACCTTCATTGTATCATCATTTGGACCTCACTGAATAGCAGGGTTCAATCTCAGCAAAAGCACAGAATTTGGAGTACAAGGAAAAACAAAAGGGAGGAAATCCCCATGCCTGAAGACACTGTGTTATGTTACCATGACTACTAAGGACACTTATGTGTCTTTGTCTTTTAGTTGTAATGCCATGTGAAAAAAGCAATATATGAGGTCACAAAGGGGTCTCAAAAATCCAAACTGCCAATTTGATGCATTGTCATTTTCTGAAGCCATGTGGTGATCCACAGAGATATCTGTTTAGAGAAATGAATTTGTAATTTTATTTAAAAAAGAAATTGTGCTACCTAATGTTAGATATCAAATTTGGTTATAAAATTTAAGAGGCGTTTTAAGTTTTATCTGACTTCTATATTTAATGCTAGCAACAAAGTATCACTATTACAAATAAACATTAGTAAACACATGTCTGTACCAACTACCAATGCTGCAAAGATACTTATTTAATCTTACATCATCACTCTAAAAAGAATACACTACGACTCAGTGTCACGGATGATTATGAGAAATATAGAGGTCAGTTTAATTTACCACAGTAGAAAGCTACTAAGCGAATTACATCATTGAGGCTCATGCAGGGTCTGTTTTTGAGCTGTCTACAAAGTAAACCGCTACACAAGCCAGGAACCCTCCAGAAGTCATGGGCTGGAAATACAGTTAAGCTAAATGGATTAAACATAAGTGTTGCAAGGTTCATAAATGACTTAGAGGAAAACAATTTTACATGTCCCAGTAAGTTTTATATTGGTTCCCCACCTTAAATATAGTATTAGATTAAAAAATAGGGTATTTAAAATGGATTTCTCAACATTTTAAACATGACAAATAGAATTTTGTAAAGATGAAATAGAGGGGAATTGTATCTAGGGGAGAGGAGAGATGAGGAAAGGCTTGGAAGAATGGAGGGAGGGGAAACTGGTTGGGTGGATTTTATGAACAAAGAATCTGTTTTCAATTAAAAGAATACTAATGTAACCATTTTTTATCTTTTTTTTTGGTTTACACTATAGTTTGCTGGGTTTTTCCCCTTGTTTTATATACTGTGGAAAATATTAAGGTAGTAAAACATATATATACATATATATATATAACATATATATATAACATATATATATATGACAGTCTTAAGGCTTCAATGATCTGTTATGTATGAAAGTGCTCATAGAACAGTGTTGCAAATGTGTATTTGACCTTGGCATAATGGCTGAGTGGAGAGTATAGTAATGAGTTATTATGATCCAATAAGTCAATAAGATGTGGTGTCAAGTAAAATTTTTCTTTAGAAAATTAAGTGTATGCAGCTTTTTCCTGTTTCTATTAATATCATGACAATTATTGTTGCCATATTACTGTGTTATATTTTGTGTAATAAGCCTCACGGGGCAGTCATGAATTTCAAGTGAATAAGGACAAATAAATGTGTATTGACTGAAGGACTTGCACGGAAAATGCAATGAAATAAATATGGGCTTATTGATCATATTCTCTTGGAAATGTCTGAGTTTTTTCATTCAACTAGCATTTATCAATTACTTTATTGAATACACTGAGAACTTTAAATTTGATACTATTCCAAAATGACATATGTTACTGATGAAGCATCTTTTTTTCAGTGGTTGCTTTGTTTATTTTGAAATATAGCTTCTATTAGATATGGTTCATTCCTCTCAAAATGTTCAATTTTTTAGACAAATATTTTATTTTATGTGTATGATGTTTAGTTTGCATGTATGTATGTGGAAGTCATGCATGCCTGGTGCCCTCAAAGCTAGAAGAGAGCATCAGATTCCCTGTGACTGGAACAGTCAATTGTGATCCACCACGTGGATACTGGTAATCAAACAAGTGCTCTAAATGACTGAGCTACCTCTCCAGCTCAACATGTTCATTAGTTCAAGAATACATGTCAAATGTTAAATCTAAATTTTACATCGCATTATCTAGTGAGCCTATTTAAAAAAATTAAAGATTACTATATGTTTCTTCTTCCTTGATGAATAACACAACATTAAGGTATAATATGACTATCTGAAAAGGTGGTACTTGGATACCCTCTTTTTTGGGGGGGTTATATATATGTATATATATAATAAAGATACGCACACACATATACAAATATATATACAGACATATGGCTAGCATGTTCAAATAATTCTATCTGATTTTATAATCCAACATACATAATTTTAAATAAATTAATCCTAGTTATACACTTCTGACAAGAAAATGTAGGTTATTAGCCCAGAAAGAACTACAGTCCTTCTCATGAAGAGCAAAACTACATTAAAATATTAGAAATCTGTCCAAGTAACAGCTGTATGAAGTTACAAATGTGATAAAGACAAAACCTTTGTAATTCCAAGTTTATTTTATCACAAAGAGATTGACGCTGAGGTCAGAAGTAAAATGGGATCAACTTTGATGGTGACAACCAGGAATAGATGAAAATTAAGAACAGAGATCATGGCCACCCCTAGAAATATATATATTCTCGCAACAGTGAATGGGTTCATCAGGTTGTATTCGTATGTTGACTTCTTCTTTATGTATACATGAAACGAGAGGTTACCTGGGCATCCATTCCATTAGTCACCAAACTCAGACACTGTTGTGGATGCCAAGAAAGGCATGCTGACAGGAGCGTGATATAGCTTTCTCCTGAAAGGCTCTGCCAGAGCCTGACAAATACAGAGGTGGATGCTCACAGCCAACCACTGGACTGAGCACTGGGTCCCCAATGGAGTCACCAATGGAGGAATTAGAGAAAGGACTGAAGGAGCTGAAGGGGTTTGCAACCCCATAGGAAGAACAACAATATCGACCAACCAGACCCCTCAGAGCTCCCAGAGACTAAACCACCAACCAAAGAGTACACGTGGAGCGACCCATGGCTCCAGTTGCATATGTAGCAGAGGATGGCCTTGTCTGGCATCAATGGGGGGGGTGTGGCCCTTGGTCCTGTGAAGGCTAGATACCCCAGTGTATGAGAATGTCAGGGAGGAGAGGCAGGAGTGGGCAGGTGTGAGGGGGAACACCCTCATAGAAACAGGGGAAGGGGAATGGGATGGGGGATTCCGGGGGTGGGGGGACTGGGAAAAGGAATAACATTTGAAATGTAAATAATATATAACGTAAAAAAAAAAGGAGGCCTTGAATTTGGGGTTGTTGGACATTGGAGGGGTGGGCTAGAGGAGTGGAAAAGGCAGCAATGATATGATTATATTTGCAATTATTTTTAAAACAATATAATAGGATGGAATAGAGATAGCTCTAGAGTATGATTTTTTTTGTTGTTTGATTCATAATAGTGCTAACTTCTGTCTTGAAGTGAAGGGACTAGTGAAAGAGATAAAACTAGGTAGAGGCTTCAGAGTTCAGTAGCATCACTGTCATCAAGTCCATGTTTCACACATATAATCTACAAAGTTTTGTAAGAAGAGAGCGTAAATAGATGGTTAATACAATCATTATATATTCAGAAGACAACGGCTCTTAACTGATCCTTAATTGACTCTTAATTGATTTGGAAAATTTGGAAAATGAATTATTTAAGATGTATTTATTTATATGTGGACCAGAAATATTAAATATTTTAGGAGGACTGCCTTTCCACACATAGTGATAGAAAATAGAATTTACATTACTTCCCAAAGTTCTGACTACATTGGCATTAATTGTTGGGTTCTTATGATTCGATGTTTTATTCAAATTTTATCTTCAACTTAGGATCTTACTCATTAATATCTAAGTAGAGAAAAAAATAGTAGTTACAAATTATTACCTTCACATACCTTCATTAAATGAGGGTATTCCTTTTACTAGATTAAACAGTTATTAGGTAATTATTACATATTTTGTAGGGGGAGAAAGAAGTAGTTGAGATATGGAGTCTCCAATTCTGTAAGAGATTTACTTAAATTACTTAATTTTTACCATTTACTGTAAGGTTGCTCACAAACTATCACAGTGTTTTTAATTAGCTAATTAGTAATTTGTTAAGCCTGTCTTTATACTCTAGCTCGTACGTTCTATAAAATGATGATTGAAACGCACTTACTCTGGGGGAAGCGAGGTGGATTGTCATTGACATCTGTCAAAGTGATGTTCACTGTGGTGGTTCCAGACAAACCTCCCATCTGGCCACCCATGTCCTTGGCTTGAATAACCACCTGGTACTGTTCCTTGTTCTCTCTGTTCATGTTTGGTAGAGCTGTCCTGATGATACCTATGGGAAAATACAAATGCTGTCTCATTCCACTGTGTGGTACCCTCCGATTTAATCAATTATTACAGTTATGATATCAAATATATATATATATATATATATATATATATATATATATATATCCTTAGTGTTTGTTTTGTTTGCTATTTCCTAGTAGTATCAAATGCACTATAGTATTCTAAACTTATATAAAACCTCAAACAGTTATATGTCTATTAGTTATTTGAGTTTTTAAATACATAATCATCAGGCTGGGCATATATATTAATAAGTGAAAAGCTTCATATACAAACACAAAGACATTAATCCTCTGCTCCCAAATAATTGGCAACAAGGTCCTGCTATCCCATCTTGGGAGTGGGGTCGAATGCATACACAGCAGGAGGATTTCTGGGATCTATTGTTTTAGCTGTTTAGGCAAACTGTTGGAGCTCAGGTTCACTTGGCTTAAAAACAACATGTATATCGACTGAAAATTACACCTTATGTCCCACTCCTAATGCTTAGCACCTCATACTTGCAAAGATCACAACCATGGTAACTTCAGCAAACAGCAGTTCATTGATCCTGACCTGTTTCTGGTTCCACAGAGAAATAAGGCTGCCCTTGAAGTATGCTGTAAATGACTCTGGCGCTGTTTCCATATGAAGGGTCATCCGCATCGGTAGCTGTGACTTGCACCACAGAAGTACCTGAAGTATCCAAATTCAGCTTAGTTCTGCACAGTACCAGAAGGAGGAGCAAAAGTGCTTGTTTTCAATGAAGACTTGAGTGACTTTTGGCTTTAAAAATGACCACTTTAAGGAACTGTTACATAGAGTTTGGTGATAGATAGAGATAAACATATATAGTGTTGCAAAGAAATCGTAAATTCAACTTAACAATTACTATTCAACTAAAAGGTAAGTTCTTATGGACAAATAGATAATGCTGCACTATTTCAGAACATAACAAACATGATCCCTTTTTAAACATGGAGACCTGAGGTATTATTAAAATCAATTTTAAAATAATAGACTTGTTTAGAGTAAAGGGCATATCTAAATCTCGAAGGAGTAAGTATAATCTTTCTCCCCTTGCACTAATTAACTCAAAAAATAATTAAGATCTGCTCTAGAATACAATTTTGTGAATAGATTGAATTCCAAATTTAGAAACAATCTAAGATGACCCCCATGTTCCCAGAACTTCTAAGATATTTCTAACATGCTTTGCTATATCTATGGACTTTATGCTTGATGATCACCCAAAGTCCTTGGAGTTTTGCAAAGTGCAATAACACTCCCAAAACAAATGTTTTGAGAGAAGCATGAGTTTATAATAATATCAGACTTACCACTTACCAAATGTTGCTATTTAATAAAGAATTTTATTAATTTACACAAATTCATACACATTTGAAAAAGTGTTTTAATGAAATTCAAGTATATCTTACTCTAAAAATGTTACTAGGCATTCCTGAAATTTGGGTACATTATCACTATTTAGTAAAAATAATGAGATAGATTATGTCACCAATATATCACACAGTTAATGTTAAAACTATATTCCATTTTCTTAAACATTACACTTTTTAAGTTTTATATTTCACAATCCAGTGCTGCTATTCTAATTATATGAAAGTGAGGTTTCAGTGGAGTTACTTAAATATGACAATGATTACAGAAGTTTTATATGAAAATATTATAGCACAAGGATCTCTCAATATTAACAAAATATTCTAACCAGAACGTTTGCTTGAATAGGTAAATAATCTAAATAAAATCTGATACATTGTGACTAGCATTCATGAGTGAAATCATTTCTTATCTCTGGTACTCTTGCTGTACCAATCTATGGTCTGTAGGTCTGACTGTCTCTCTAACGGTCTATAGCTTCAGTTTTTCTGTTGGAGAATTTAAAATGTTTTTAAACTATAGGCCTGTTAAACAGGTATAGATATTTTTCCTTGTTGCTTTCAGTAAACAAAACAGTAGAGTAAATGCTAAAATAGTTTTGTTTTATTAGGTTTTATAAATAATCTGAGGAGGGTATGCATCAATCATATGCATATAGCATATCACTTAGAGGACCAAATATTCAGTATCTGTAAGGGTACCGTATCTAGTACACTGTGGATCGCAGAAAACTCTAACCTTAAGATATTTGACTTCAGGATCTTACATGCTCACTGTTAAGGTTAATATAATAGGTTTGATTTTTATCCTTTCTACTGAAATTTAGAGGTATTTTCTGGGTTACTGGGCAGGTCTACCTGAATGTGCTGTGAAGATCTGCAAATCCACAAACCATATAAAATGCAATATTATCTTTTTTTCTTACTCACTGCTTCTTTACTAAAACATATATGCATTTTGAGTGAGGAATAAAAAGAGTGATTTAAGTTAATTAAACACAATATTGCAAGAATGACTTGAAATGACTCTCATAGTCTTCATACATCATAAATGTTGTAACTGCACTTACCTACAACGGACATTTCAGGAACACTAGCAGTATAAATTTCTTCTGGGAATGTAGGCTCGTTGTCATTGATATCATGGATTTTGATCACAAATTCTGACTCTGGTTCTACTGGCCTCAGAGTTCTTCTGTTAATAGCTTGTGCACGTAGAGTATAAAAGGCCTTTTCTTCCCTATCAATTCTTCTTGTGGCATGAATATCACCTGTTTTTTCATCAATAATAAAAAGGGTACCAGCTCCGTCTCCAGACAAAATATATTTGAGCGATCCATCTCCTTTATCTTGGTCTGAATGAAGCTAGAGGAAATAAAATGAGCATATCCATGATGAAGACTGAAGATGCACAGGAGTAAGAGTATTCAAAGATGGCCCTTCAAATCCTATCACACATCACGGGCTCAGTAATCTCAGTTCTTTGAATCGGAACTGAGTACCTTCTATCATACTCAAGGACCAGCAGAAGCTTTTCATGTAGCACTGTGCATTTTTTCCAACAACAAGAACATCAACAAAAACCTCCAAAGTTAAATTAAGTTCCCCCTTCCTGCTCTGTACATAATTCTTTTTATCAAAAAATAAATCTTGATAAAGACATCAGCCATGAGGGTGTATGCTTTCAACTCATCCTAGAAATATGAGCTTATTTTACTATTATATTTTACAGGAACATCAGTTCTGATCAATTTATTACTGGTTGTATTTCTACTTTGTAATTAGTAACATCTTAGGATTTATGTGTCTTTCAGGCATATATTAGACAGACTTCAAATGTGGGAATAATAAATATAATATTTGGTTGCATGCAAAGATGGCTCCTATCCTGAAAATATTTGTAGGTCTCAGATCAGATAGGTGTCTATGTAACACAGGTACATATATACTAAATGAAAAATAATATAAAATACGACATAATATAAGTTCTAGTATTGTATCTTGTCAAGCTACCTTCTTAAATTCCGCTAAGGGGCAAGACTGTGACTGCCTTTCCTGTGCCTATAGCAGAATTACAACAAATCTTTCAGAATTATTTCAATACAGTTGTATTTGGGACCATGTTTACATACCAGTGTATGTACACAAGTTACTGTAGCTGAACTAGGGACACAAGAATTCCTGTATCAAAAGAAAATTCTACCTGAAGTGTTTTTCAAAGGTATTCTTAAAGCAAGCCAGACAGGATCAGTAAGTTAAGCCTTTGGGAGACTAAACAGGAAATCCTTCTAGGACTAGCAAGTAAACTAGATTGTTGAGTCTGGGAAAGTAATGAGACCCAAGCATCTTTCAGATAATGTGGCAGTCTACAGGGCTACCAACTTATCATGGGATTCTTAGCTTATGAAGGAAACAAATTTTTTTTGGAATGACCAGGATTATAAACTTATCCATTAGTATTATATATGCGATTATTACAGTTTCAATATATGTAATAAAATGTAATTTTTAAACTTAATAATACACCTACTTGCATTGCTTTGTTAATTTCTATAGATCATGGCCTACAAATTTCATACGCAGGGGAGAAGTGCAGAAGGAACTTTAACTGGGGAGAGAGATGAGAGGGCAGGACTGAGAAGAGACAGGGAAGAATAAGCAACTGTAAGGATGTTTTTTAAAAGCCATATGGAAACTTACCATTTTGAAAGCTTCATTCATGAGTATATTCATACAAAAGTGTCTAATCAGAGTTACCCAAAGGAGGGAATTGTTCATTGTAGAAGTCACCATTTGCCAATTAAAACGCCCAGTGCCTAGTATATGATAACTCCCAAGGTCTTTGTCAGAAATATCCTAGAGACTCCGAAAGCAAGAAAGGCTATTCATGGTGCTCTTACTTTCCTCATGAGAATTTTATAGCACTGTCTTCTGCTGAAGACAACACATGCATTACACATCGGACATTGAGAAATCCAGCTGGTAGACATGGGAGTTTCTTCCCTGCTGGCTAGCACTCTTAATACTGGAACTTCTAAAGAGGAGTAATGTGAACAGCCTTGCAATGCTCTGTACCTTGTGAACAGAAATAATGTCGAGCATGGCAAGATTGCACCCATGGATGCAGTCCATTCATAGAGATATGAATCATAGGAGGGTAACCAACCATTTCTGATTAAATTTAAGACCTGCTCCCCAGCGGGGAAAAACCCCACATGTCCAGTATGGCAAAACTGACCAAAACCCCTTGGTCAGGGTGTCCATAGGCCCAGGGCTGACCCTAACACTTAATTTGATAAATGGATACGTTGTTACATTGTTCTCTAAATTCATTTCTCTCTACACACAGATCAGTGCGGCTCTCAGATTTCATCAGAAAAGTCTATCTACAGTGTATGATGATTAATATGGAAACACAGAACTAAAAAACCTGCAGACAATAAGTGATGGTGGAATGCTCAGCCACAGTGAGACATCTTATCACATTATCTCCCCAAGGATGAGATGCCCTCTCAGAAGAGTGAGGTTTTAAGAGGCCAGAGAAAAATATTGTCTTCTGGACATAGTAGGATCTATATACACATGAATGCAAGGGTAGATTTGGTTGCCTTTGCACAGCCTATACAACATCAAGCCATATAATACCGTAAAATGGTGTTGGAAGTGGTTCATGAGCCTCCACTATTAGCTGAGGAGCCGTGAACAGTTAATGGTCTGTTGGAGAGGGAGTTTAAGCTTTCTTTAAGGGTGATGGCTTCTGGTAAGTCATGTTTGCATAGCAACTGCATGACCAGTTATCTGCCTAGCCCCCAAAGTCATTATATGAGCCTAAATATAAGCAAAAGTGAATATATTTATACATGTGATTTTACTGCTAGTTATAGGTATATTTACGAAAGTGGTTTACTTTGTTGTGATGTCATATATTTATTAGAATTTAGCCATCTGCTCTGTATATAGCTCCATTCTCAACTTAGAATAAATGATTACTCATTACTGGTATAACGGATACACATATCTGAAATGTATAGGCACTTTAGAGATAAAAGAAGTTGGGGAACAAAGAATGATTTATTGAATGTGTAGCTATTTGAAAGCAAGAATATAAAAGAAGTAAACTCAGGAAGTATCAGTTATTAAATAAGAAACTCTCAAAAGTCACATATGAATGTGTAGTCCAGGAATCACTCTCAAGCAATCTACAGATTGATGGTTATTAGTATCTAAAATTGTACCTGGTTTCTCAGAAACTCTCAAATTATATACATTTGCAACACTGTGGTCATCATACCAGCGGCAGCTCTAAGCGTTACACATTGCTTATTCAGTCTGAGAAACATAACCCATTGCTATTTGTGTTATCAATCACTTGACCAGACAGTACTGTGGTTCACAGTAGACAGTTCAAGTTTTATTTGCTATTCATTCAATTACATTAATTTGAATTTTTTTATATAGTCAGGTGCTTTAGAAGCAAATGCAAAATTCCATCTGTATTCTATGGAAGACCCAAAAGAGACATGTAAATCAAATACACAGGGAAGACTCTAAACAGCTAACAGGAGTGAATGTGTATCTGTTTAAGCATATAATATCTAAGCTACCAGGTGAAGACTGAATACAGCTTAGAAACTAAAGAAATTCTCCCTTTTAAAAACTGTGTATCTTAGGACAATGGTGAATACAGAGCATAGAACTGAGGTGCAGAAATATGCAAGGCAAGAAGGTAATGATTCAAAGTGATTCTGCTGCTCAACTCATTAAGTTTGCAAAAGGAAAGCTCTTGAGATTGTACGTTTATACAGTGGGATTTGAAATTTTATAAATCTGAATTTAGGATAAAAATCACAGCTGGATTTATACCTTCACTTAGACTACAGAGTGAAAATTAAATCTTGTAATTGGACCACATACTGTGAGGCTTGCTGTTGAATTTGAAAATTGAACATGGTAGCAGCAAACCTAAAAGAGACGGCTACAAGTCAGACTGTGGTTTTAAGAATCGGAAAATGAAAAGATGTCTGCTTTGTCCAAAAGGGATATAATTAAGAGAAGCAATTGACAGCTACTATTGTAGCATTTTACATGGCAAGAAGCTGCACACTGAATACGTTTATTTTTCAGAAATCAGGCTTTACAATAGTAATGAGCTACTTTTTTTTTAAAGCCCTTTCTTACAGTGTGAAAAACTGAACATGACTGACCACTAAAACAGGAATAAAGATAAAGATGAAGGTAATTAAGGCTGTAATACTAGCTTATGATAATAAACTTTATTCAAATCTACTTGAATAAATCAGGCAGGCTTGCAAGTACTATTTTGGTTCAGCTGAATTATTATATCTCTTGAGATGTTGGTAACTAACCCATTTCATAGATAAAAACTCACGGGCTGCCTAGCCCTCTTCTAATTGGTAAATTGGTGGCAATGTTTTTATTAGAATCAGAAGAAAAGAAATCAACAAAATTCTTCAATTAGTTCTTATCTAGTCTTCTCATGTTCAAGCCTCTTATTTTTAGTGTTTCACAAAAGTAGGGTTTTTACTGTTTGTTTCCTTTGACATATTTTTATATCAATTATAATTTGCTGTTGAACAATTTTGCATAAGTACACAATGCATACTGATCACTCTCCCTGCCAAGCCAACCTTATCTTTGAGTCATCCTTTTACGCCACAAGCTTCTCTTTCTTATTTTCAAGTCTACTGATTTTGTTTCCTGGCCTACTGGATTTAGCCAGGACTGTCTGCTTGACCATATGTTTGCATATATCCTATGGGGCCCAGAAGGCCCAAATGTTGGTACACAACTCCTCATCATAGAATCCATCAATAGCCTGTAGTGTTTCATCAAAAGATGGGGGCCAATGCGTCCACCATCATTCCATAACTAAGTGCTGATGGGGCCATGTGTCTGTGGGTCCAGAGTGAACAACTGATCAGCTGTGAGTTAATGGCTACAACAGTTAGTACTGAGTCTAGAGGGTAGCATTAAGCAGCCACCTTAATTAGTTTACTTCACTTCATGTGTGTAATTTCTCCACACTCTCCCTGGTATTGCTTCTTTGTCTTAATATTATACATCAGATAAAATACTATTTGACATACCAACCTATTTACTGAGATAGGACATTAATTATTTCTTTATAACTATTGCTTCTTCATTGTTCTACATATTTGCATATTAGGCATATTTAATTTATATATTATTATAAATTAACTTACTTAATTTAATTAAATCAAGTCATGTATCTATGACACAAAGAGACGGTGTCAATTAATCATCTGTGCAAAAACATATAGCATTAATTTTCAAAGAAAAAAAGTATTTTGCTATTTTATTATGTGAAACAAAGTTTTCCTTCTTTTTATTTATTAATCATTTTATTTGTTTACATTTCAAATGTTATCCCCCTTCCTGGTCTCCCCTCCATGAACCCCTCACCCCATTCCCCTCCACTTCACCTTCAAGAGGGTGTGGTGCTCCCCCACCTACTGAACCACTCCCACCTCACTCCTTTAGCATCCCCTTCACTGGGTATCAAGTCTCCACAAGCGCCTCCCCTCCCACTGATACCAGATGAGGCAGTCTTCTGCTACATATGTATCAGGAGCCACGGACAGGCCCATGGTTGGTAGTTTAGTCCCTGGGAGCTCTGAGGTGTCCAGTTAGTTCTAATTTTAGTATGTGTGCTGCCAAAGAAAGCACATAAAGTTTTCTTTCAACACATACACAAAGAAAAAGAAAATAAAATGAAAGGAGAGGAAAGGAGAGGAGGGGAGGGGAGGGGAGGGGAGAGGAGAGGAGGGGAGAGGAAAGGAGGGGAGAGGAGAGGAGAGGAGTGGAGAGGAGAGGAGAAGAAAGGAGAAGAAAGGAAAAGAAAGGAAAAGAAAGGAAAAGAAAGGAAAGGAGAAAACAATTCTTGTGGTTTTAGCTCTGCAGTAACACCTGTTTTCCGGTGTGAAACATTTGGCCACAAATCTTTAAGAAGAATTTTATGTTAATACTGACCTTTCCTTTCCTTGAGGAAAGCCTATTAAAAATTCACAACCTGCTGTGCTCCTTGTAAATTCCCCAGCAGATAAAGGACATGGTAGGATACATGACAACTAATGAAAATAGGACAACAGCTTCTGTACTGCACAGTTAAAAGTCATCTCTATGTTCCTTAACTTTTTAACTCAGAAAAAGTTTAATTAAAAGCTATTATTACACTTGTTTGTATTGAACAGTTTTAATATTTTAAGTGTAAGCAAGCTGCAGAGGGTAAAGAAAATTCTCAAACAAAATTTGAAGAATGTTTGGCAGGTGGAAATGTAGCATATTTCTCGTGTAATGAGAAATGTAATACACTCATCTTAAGTTTGTATGAAATAAACTCTGTAACACAAAAGGGATGTGGGGACAAACCTTGTTTGAAAACATCTTTTTCATATAAGAGTTAGGGAGGTAAATGTTTGTCATACAAAGGTTAAGATACATTTCAGGATTGGTAGTGTGTTGCTGGAAATTGTTTGAGTTTGTTCAGTCTATTATAATCAAGAACCATGGGTTGGATTACTTCCAAACAAAAACAAACAAACAAGCAAACAAACAAAGAATTTCAGTTCCAGTTTGGTATAGTGTCTTTCATGACTTATTTCCTGCATAGGCTCCCATCTCTAAATATTTGGTCGTCAGCTGATGGTTACGGGACCCTTAGGAGCTGTATCTTTGCTGGAAGTGCATCAACTAGGGGCCTTCTCTGAGGGCTGAATGCATTGCCTCCACTTCCACTTGTCTCTCTGAATCTTAGTTATGGTTGAAGACAGGAGTGCTCAGCTTCCTATTCCAGCAGCCAAGCCTTTTTTCTGCCAAGCATCCCCTTCCTTCATGACTATGTCTCTGGAAAGGACCTCAGCAAAATCAACTCTTTATAAAGAGTTTTGGGTCACTGTCTTACAGCAGTAGAGAAGAGGTAGTGGATACTCTTTGAAAGTCAAGGGGCACTGTGTCAGATTAACTCATTGTTCTGGAGGTTTTTTGCCTTGAGTATGTTAGTGTCTTCTAGCTGCTTCTCTAGACCAGTCAGAAAGAGAAGTCTTTCTTTTAGGACTTGAACCGAACATTGATTTGTGTGTTGAGAGTTTGTGTGACCTTTTTAATCACTGTGACAAAGTACTTAAGATTCTTGACACTTCAAGCATTGTTACAAAATGCAAATTTACAGTTTTCTGAGACTCAGAGAAGAAATTAGCTGTAAGCCTCTAAATACATCAAAAATCTAGTTACGTGCCACTAATGTACAAATGGTGGAATAGCAGATACAGTAGAATAGCAACAAAGCATTGGAAGATACTAAAACGAAAATCCAGAACAGAAAATGAAATCCTGTGGCTATAGTGACATGTCCAACATCTGAAACATAGGGTGGCATGAGGTGGCTTGAGTCAATCTGGTTATCATACAATTAGTAGTAGTTCATTGTAGTCAAGCTTGCCTTTCTCATGACTGTATCTACTAACTGTCTTGTGCTTTTTTTTTTCTTTCTTGTTTTGGCAGATATTTCATATTCCTGACATTTTCAATAAGCTAGAGTTTCCATTCAGTCTTTGGCTTCATCCCAGCTTCATGCATTACCTTCTCAGTGATTCCTGTTGCTACCTGTTTTCACTGAACTTCCTTTAAAGTCTAAGGTGTCATGAATTGACACTTTTAACATTGTGTATATTTCCAGTATGAGCAGAACATGAGTACTGTATGCTGTCAGATGCAGTGCTAGCTTCATTTCCTTTGAACATATTTCAATCCTTTCCTAAGTGCTTTGTGTAGAAGTCATAGTGAATAGGGTTATAGGATACAACTTCCTTCATAAACCTCTGTGGGCAGTTCACTGTCGAGCTCTATAACTTTTAATTGAGTATGGATTTTTCATACCCTTGAGCCTGACATGGGTAGGGCTTCACTGCATTCTGAAATGCCTCTTTTCCATTGTGGTGTTGTAAATCACTTGGCATCTACTAAGGAACCCAAATCTCTTCAGCAGCTACAGTTTTCTCGGTCATAAGTTTTCATGGGCTTCCTTAATTGGAAAGACATATTTTTGAAACTTTTGTATTCTGAATTTCATCCACATGCTATTGTAAGTTTTACGAAATCCCAGTAACAATTACGAATATAGTCTCAGAGTTGGATTACAATAAAATTAAATCCACCTTCAAAATCCACTTCCTACGAAGCCTTAGTACATGGATAGAGTGTAGAAGTTCATTAGCACAGTGTAACCTGGATAGCCTGGTCTACTTCACTGTGTATTTATTCTCATCTGAAACCCTATGAGTAGTATTTATTGTCTACATTTCCATTATATTATTTTTCTAAATTCCTTGGAATCACTCATTAAGCATTGCTTATAATTTTCTCTACATTATCTTAGCTTTCATCTCAAAAACTTTCAAAGTTTCTTCCACATTTTCAAAAGCTTTTGAACAGCACACCCAGATAATCACAGGAAAAATTACACTTCAGTGCCAACTCCCCAAATTAGTTGATCTTGGAAATGTTATGAAAAAAAATAATTCTGGCTGACAACAAAATAAAAAAATTACTTGACTGTTTTAGAGTTTTCAGTTAAATTGGCAGGGGTTAGGAAAGATGAGCTTTCAACTCAGGTGACCCAAGCAATTTCTTCCCTTCTTTTTTCTTATTCTTTAATATATTTTTTAATTTTTTAAAAAATTATTTTTTTAATTTCTTCCTTTCAAAGACTCCAATAGTTAGCAACTCTCTAACCAATCTTCACCTTTTGTTTTCCTCTTTTTCTGCATAAGCTATCCTATGTCTATCATTGGAAAAAACCATCCATCCCTTACGTCCAAGCTCACTTAATCTACCTGCTGCAGCAAACTCCCAACAGATACTCATCATGTACAATTCATAAAATGTCTAGACACTTCTCCAACCAGTAGAGTTGAAAACCATCAGTAAATATCACAAATCTTTTTAGTATATATGACCCAGTCATGTCCCTAATACCCTTCCTACAAACATCTTCACCTTGGCAGGCAGAAATTTAAAATGTGAATTTTAGAGAAAATATACCATCAGAGCATAACATGTCACATCTACCAATTTCAGGTGACTTTTTGTTTTCATGTAACTCAATAAATAAGCAAATTTTACATAAAATAAGAAAATACTTTACTGGAGATGGAATTTAACTCATTAAAGAAATTAGAAAGAAAAGTTTATCAAATAATATAAAAATGCTAGGATTATTTAGTGTTATTCCAGAAAAAGAGAAGGACTTCAGAAAAAGTAATAATATTATTCCTCTTTTGGAAATCTTTACTACTCAGAATACTTGACCATACTTTAGATATTGATAATTGTTTCTATTTGACTCCAGTTAAATGACTGAGAAAAGAAAGTGGAGATCAGAATGAATCTGTAACAGACTGGATCTCTTAAAGAATTTCAATTAGTTAACCAAGAGAAATATATCAGTTCTCTCTCTCTCTCTCTCTCTCTCTCTCTCTCTCTCTCTCTCTGTGTGTGTGTGTGTGTGTGTGTGTGTGTGTGCATCTCTCTCAATGTTTGTGTGTGTGTGAGTGTCAGAGAGAGAGAAAGAGTCTGTGTGCATATCTACATGCATTAACCTAAAATATCAGAAATTGCTGACTAATTTCTCTAAAATACATTGCTAATTTTATGCTCCGTTTCCTTGCAAACAACAGGAATAATTTATATTTATTTTTAAAAAATCAAGCGTGTGACAAATATGCCATGCTGTGGAAGTGTCATCAACATTGGCATAATTCTCTAATTGCTCCAGAAAGTAGCACTGCAACAAAATAAAAAATAAATTGGTGAATCAAAGAGGCAAATTTGCATACAAACATATAAAGATGATCTAGAATGAGAATCCAGCTGAAAACATGGACAAGCCCACAAACACCTGCTCAGAAGTAACGAAGCAGTTATTCATTTTTGCTGAGCCTGGAAAGTAAACAGAAGAAAGGTGGAAATCCCTGATTACAGTGTGGTATGTTAGCAAAATAAGACAAAAACAATCCACTGTGTGTAGCTGTTCCTTCCAGAAGGGTTATGTAAATATGATACAGGAATTCATAGATCAGTTTATAAACCTCAATTAAACAATTCTCCATTCATAAATAGAAATGCAAAGGAGAGATATAGGGGCAATGAATAAGATGACAAAACGACTGCAGTGAATTTTAAACATACCACATGTATTTTATTTAGATTGATTAGAACATTATGGGACAATTCTTGGGGCTAGGGGCAGAGTGAATATAAAGGATTTAAGTGTTAGACAATGAATTATTCACAAATCAGTGTTTCAGGTTGTGGTGACCATTAAAAAAAGCATCAAAAATATTGTTGGTTTATAACTATAAGATCAAGTCATAGAGATCTCTTCAAAAACAAAACAAACCAACCAAACAAACAAACAAACAAACCACCAAAAATGTCATGTTTGGACTGTAGAACTAGAAAATGTTTACATTTGATTTTTTTTAAATTAAGCCCATTACAATTATGTCTATGATACAGGAGATTGGAGGGCGCCTTTAGAAACCATTAAGAATTATTCAAAGTCTGTTGGTAAGCTTTGGAAATAGTAAATGTGGTGGGATGAGTTGATGATTGACCAAAAAATCCCCAGAAGGAGGTCACCGAAGAAATATTCCTCTTTACAGTGGGGTGCTTCTCTCTAAGGCAGAAAAAAAATGTAGAGTTTTCCTGTTACACAATTGAACAAACCTTCTGAACTGGTTGACTTAAGTTATTAACTTTACATAGCCTAGTATCATCAAAGAAAATTTCAACAGAGGAATTGCCTTTATCAGAGCAGAATAAGGACATTTGTATGGGAAACTGTATTATTAATTGATATCGGAAATCCAAATGCACTGTGTGTGACTCCATTCCTAGACAGATGTTTTTGCCTTGTTTAAGAAAGCTAGCTAAGCAGCAGCTTGTGAGTGAGCCAGTAGGCAGCATTCATTCACGGTGTGTGATCAAGCTACTGTTTGAATTACTTCCCTGACTTCCCCCAATGATGGACTGTCATCAGCAAGTGTAAGTCAAACCAAGCCCTTCTTCCTCTAAGTACAAAGAAACAAAGGAACAAAAGCAATAACTACAAAAAGCAAATATATGTAACATAAATAGCAGACTAGATTATATAGCAGGGTGAGGTTTTTATTTTTGTTGTTGTTGTTTTTGTTTTTGTAATTTTTAGCAGGGAGTTTTTAAGATTCTAGAAGGAATATCCTGTGATGGACCTTGAGACTCATTCTGGTACTTAAATCAACGATGTTGCTTTAATACCTTTCCCCCTCTGTACACTTAGCTTTACAAGGAATTAAACTATACTGAGAGGAACACATGAAAGGATACCACAGGAGCAAGGCTAGAGAGTATGGCATTCACGGATAGGGTTTATGCAAGTATTTCTTTAATTTAATTTCTCCACATTAAATTTAAGGGAGTGCAGTGCTTTAGGGCTATAACGGCTTTGGAGAGTGAGGTTACAGAGTTTTTATTTGAAGCTCTGGTTTCTAACATACGTAAAGACACTTTTCCACTGGAAGCCACAGAGTATCAAGTGTATAACTTGACAATGCAAGGAACAAGTCAGAGTCTGCCATCCTCCTGGTACTCTAAAGGAGAGAAAATAGGAATAACGTTTGATGCATAAAGTCACAGTTTGTCCTTTGGTTATAAGACCCTAACAGAAACTGGGGGTGGGAGGGAAGTAATATTAATGCTATCCTAGGAACAGCTAACATAGGCCTGTGATATGTACATAAAAATAATGTAAAGTGAAATGTGAGAAACTAAAAAGATTCTCTGACATATAATCTTAAGTTATTTAACTAAAAACTATCTTTGGCCAATTTACTGTTTTTCACAATGAAAAGAATCGGGAATGTCTTCAGGAAACTGATGAGGCTCCACTCACAAACTACTATCTATAAATTAATTTTAACAAGGTACTTATTGTCCATACTTATCAGACATATCTCTCACTGCCATCCTTGATTTATCCGGCCTTTTAGTTCTTACTGATCTGTAAAAAGTTTTATGTATGTCTTATTACCTAAATGAGTGAAGTTGTCAGTCTCCATTGTGTAGCCCATTTCATCTCTTGTCTTCTGTATCAAAATTACACTTTTTAATCTGTGTAGACATGTTTACCTATAATTGTCCCTATATTGTATTATTATATGTTGTATTATTATATGGAACTCTGCAAGCTATAGTGATATACAGATGTACATAATTTAAAAACCTTTAAATATTCTGAAATATTTTCAAGCAATATTAGCACTTTCATTACTCTTTGCTTTGATTATTCATACTAGATAGCACACACTTATTTATTACTAGAAATAAATTGGCATTGAAGTCAAACCCTGCAAGTGTGTTTTAAGAGGAGGAAAATTGAATATATTTCTTTGAAAATGCATGAAAATTTTGGGTTAAATAAAGTCATCAAAATGACATGCTGAAATGAAAATCGGAAAGTTATTATGTTAAAATTATAATTTTTCATTAAGAATATTTTGTTCCCTAGAGGCACAGAGGTGCACAGCTGGAAGACCATGAATGTGAGGCTAATATCTGCACATCTCAAGATGCAGTCAAAGGAACAGACATGTAGAGTGAGAGAGATGTAGGAAGGGAGGAGAGACAGAATGTTATTATTTGTTTCTAAGTTCCGGATAAGTATAAAGTTGATCTACTTTTAATATGACATATACATTGTTTTTAATTGGTAGAAATATGAATAAACCTTTTAGAAATAGAAATTCAAATATAGATCTTTTTCTTTGTAACGAAAAGTTAGGTCACCATAAATATCTGCAGTTTATGTTAGAAGTAGCATTATTAAATCAATAAATTCATGTCACCATTCCCAAAGGCAACTTGCAGAATACCCAAATAGTGCCAGAAATTAAAAAAGAAAGAATGAAGAAAAGAATGAATAAATAAAATGTAATGTCATTACGGCTCAATTATGTAAAAGTAATATGAATTGAAGTGTAAGGATGGGAAATACAGAAACCTCCTAAAATGTATACTTCTACATGTCTAAGAAGAGATTAAGTGGAGTGACTCTTTAGCCAGAGAACAATAACCCAATCAGATACCACATGCTAGCAAATAAAATCCTCAGTGCCGGGAATGAGTTACCTCTTTTTGAATAGTTTGCCTGTAGAATACCCTAGAACCAGGCAATACAGGGTATTGCCAATATTATTAGTAAGCCTCTAGAACTTAACACTAAGACCCTAAATGAAGACATCACATATATCTGTCAAAGGACAAGAAAAAGAAATCTAAACATGATGTTCATTTGGAATTTTCTTCCCAGCTGGCTAGCTCTCATAGTGCTAGAAGGTTCTATGTACATTACCAAAAGGGGTGGGGTACTAATAATCAGTTTTATGTAGCAGCAAAATCTGTGACCTATAATAATGATTGCCTTGACAGTATATGCTTACAGATGTAATTACAGCATATAGGTTTGGGCAGTAACTCTGTGATTGATTGATGATTGATTGATTGACTGTCAACTGTAACATACTAGAAACACCTAGCAAGAGGAAAATTAAATGGAAAAATGTTTCCAATGCTTCCATTAGTTTGCCTTCTAGGCAAGTCCCTGTGGCTATTTTTTTTCAATGATTTATGTAGGATGGCCTTGCATATTGTTTCTAGAGCTCTTTATGGGAAGGTAGTATTGAGTTGTATAATAAAGCATGGTGAGTAAGTTATGAAGTACAAGTGACAAGCAGCGTTCTTCCATGGTCTCTGTTTCAGTATCTACCTTCAGCTATTTGCCTTTATTTACTGGCTTAGCTTTCCTCAATGGTGGACTGTGATCGGGACATGGAAAATCAATAAGCCCTTTCCTCTCTCCAAGTTGCTTTTGGCCATGGTGTTGATCACAACAATAGAAACCTAAGTAGGACAATCACCACATAGTGTTTTCTAGATGTGAGGCTCACTCCAAGAAATGGAACTGCCTGGATAGATAGGTCAGAGGCCCTGAGGAAGATATACTACTAAATCCACTAAATAGAAAAAGTATAAAAATGATTCTCAATGACATAATGCTACACTATATATATACTTCATCTCTTTTTTTTTATTTCTTTTTTTTTGAACATGAAATGCTTTTTTTTATAGCATGTTTTACAAGGGGAGGGGGTAAGAGGGTCCAGGTGGTGGAAAAGTACAAAATATTCTTGGCCTGTGCCTTGAAACATGTCATGGTCTATATGGTACACTGCCTTGAATTATGATCTACCTGCAGTTCTTCAGAAGATATGGTATACTGCTTGAGTTATGGTCTCCCTGCTATTCTTAAGAAGACATGGTATTCTGCTTTGAGTCTATCTGCAGTTGCTAAGCAGGATCTTGCAGTTGCCAAGCTTCAGAGGACATTGTGCAGGTGGGGAAAGGTAGGGGGTAAGGGTAAGGGCGAGGGTCCTGGCTTCTGGCATCTCCCCCTTCTCTGTTTAGTTAGAGAAGGCGTCTTATGTTCAATCCCAACTATGTGAGTTTTGAATTTGGATGTCTAATTATGGGGGGTCTTAGACAAGTTCACAACCCCAAAACACTGATGTGAGACGAGTCACATCGATGGTCGAAGGCTTTAGGCTGTAGACGATGGGCAACATCAAGGGACTCTGATGTGGGTGAAAGGAGGGTGAGAGCCCTGTCTTAGGCCATGTAGGCTGCACCCACTCCCAGCACCACGCACTCCTTTTCGGCTGCATTGGGTGGGCCCCTGGGAAGTGGACCTACAATAATCCCGTCATTGGGCTAACTCACAGCCATCCTAGTCTCTTGTAAATGTTCAAGTTACCAACCATTTGTCAGTTTGGGGTGTAATATTGTCATAAAGGAAGGCTCCCCAATGTTAGCGGCCATATCAAGGGTGGCCTTGGTTTAGGAAAAAGCCAATTTTTGTTGTGGTGATCAAGAGGCCAAGCTCTCTAGCGAGAGAAATGAGGGCAAACCCAGGCATACCAGGAACCCTTCTGGAGGGCGTGGAAGTCTAGGGGTCGACCATAGGGGGAGGCAGGGGAGCTGACAGCTGTGTCAGTCTCCTGCGGAGTCACTTCTGGATCCTCTGCAATTTTCAGCTGATGGTAATGAACTTCAACTGCCTTCTTGATGGCAGCATCAACCTGGTTCCGTGGACGACAGGTCACGGGCGATGATCTCTGTCTTGCTCAATCTTGATGTTGTGCACACATCCTCTCAATGAGGGTCCGTCCGGATGGGTCCGTGCCACTTGACCCGACCGGCGGGTCCTGGTTATTCATGGGGGCGAGGAGGACTGCAACCTGCTATTCTTCAGAAGATATGGTACAATGCTTGAGTTATGGTCTCCCTGCTATTCTTCAGATGATATGGTACACTGCTTTGAGTCTATCTGCACCCTTACCCTCACCCCCTACCTTTTCCCACCTGCACAAGGTCCCCTGAAGCTGGGCAACTGCAAGATCCTGCTTGGCAACTGCAGATAGACTCAAAGCAGAGTACTATACTTCATCTCTTAATTGTAATTAATTAGAAATGCTTTTTTTCTTGCAGTAGAGGGCAATTAACACAGAGATGCAGAACTGGTCAAGATATAGAGAATAAGGGACTACGAAGTACTCATTCTTAAATGGGATGCCTATATCACAGAAAACCCCACCGGAATATTAAAGGAAGGGGAAACAGAAAGACTGTTACAAGTCAGAGATAGTAGGTAACTATAAGCAAACAGTGTTTGCTAGATTAGAACAGGTACTTCTATATATGAACACACAGTGATTGTAAAAGAATGCACACTATCTACAAAAATCTCAAGCTGGGTAAAATGGAAAAGGGATGTAAGCATGAACTCTCATCCTAATTTAAGGTGCTCTTCCCATTTGATAGCTATTGGGAAAGGAAGATGGAAAGTCAATTGTCTTTACAGCAAGTGTGACCCCTGTAGCTGAGTCAACACTCGAGGACAGGTTTCACATTCAAAAGTATTCGCCAAAGCAAATTGGACTTGATGGGCTTAAACAGTAACAAAAGCAACAAAAAAGAGAGAAATATAAGTTGTGTAAGTAGGCAAGTGAGGGTATATTTGGGAAGAGTTGGGTTAGGGAAGTGAATGTGATCAGAATACAATATAGGAAATTCTCAAAAGAATAAATACTATTTTTAAAACAGTAGGGAAGGATATTGAGGTAAGTGGTGACTGGTAGCTGTCTGGGAAATTAGTCCTTTGTCAGCTGCCCTAGTTAATTTTCTGTCAATTTGAACAAGCTAGAATCATTTGGGAGGAAAGAAACTCTGTGGAGAAATGTTCTACCACAGTGGCCTGTGATGAAGTCTGCAAGGGATCTTTTGATCAATGATTGATGTAGGTGGGCCTTGCCCCATTATGTGGTGCCAGCCCGGGGAAAAGAGTCCTAAGATGTTTAAGACAGCAGGTGGAGCAAGCCATGGGAGACAGGCCAGTAAGTTCTACTCCTTGGCATCAGCTCTTGTCTCCATGTTCCTGTTCTGAGTTCTTGCCTTGAATCCCTGAGTTACAGTGATGAGTTTGTACACCATGTTTAGACGTGTCTCTTTCCTTCCTTTTCTGCCTAAGGCACCTTCTAATTGTATAAACCAAAGCTCATAACCTCTAGCAAAAGGCAAAATAGTAACATGGGACTTCAGGACAGAGAGATGAACTCTGGAAAAGCACCAGATATGGGAACAGTTGCCACCAAGTAGCAGAGGAACTTGGATTTATGAAACTGAGGAGAGGTAACCAGCCATGTGGCAGAACTTAGATTAGTATAAACAGGATATTTGAGTTACAAGATAGTTGTCAACAAGCATAGTTAAAGCTTCAGCATCAACTCATAAATAAGCCTCTGTGTCATTATTCAGAAACTGAGGCAGACATAAAAAAGGCCCATACTGTTACACTATCAGCATTGCTAAGGATGGCATATAAAGTGGAAGTGGAGGATGAAATAAATCCATTCTTCTCCAAGCTGTGTTTTGACATGCTATTTTATCATAGCAACAGTAACTCAGATTGACATAAAAAAAGTGAGAATCTTTGGTTTATTTAAGAAGACAGTAGTTTGGCCTGGTGGTGGTGGCGCACGCCTTTAATCCCAGCACTTGGGAGGCAGAGGCAGGCGGATTTCTGAGTTCGAGGCCAGCCTGGTCTACAAAGTGAGTTCCAGGACAGCCAGGGCTACACAGAAAAACCCTGTCTTGAAAACCAAAAAAAAACAAAACAAAAAAAAACAAAAAACAAAAAAAAAATAAAAAAAAAGAAGAAGAAGAAGAGGACAGTAGTTATACTGCCCTAGTCCAGAGGCCAGAGAACTGAGATCTCCCAGGACTCAACAGAGATGACTTTAGCCAAAATATCCAACAAAGAGGACACAGAACCTGTAGAGACCACCTCCTGTAGATAGGCATGGTGCCAGTTGAGGGACAGCACTACCGACCCTTCTCAAAATTTTTAACCCAGAATTTTTCCTGTCCAAAGGAAAAACAAGGATAAAAAATGGAACAGAGACTGAAGGAAAGGCCATTCAAAGACGGGCCTACCTAGGGATCCATCTCATCTGCAGACACCAAAGCCAGACACTATTGTTGATGCCAAGAAGCACTTGCTGACAAGAGCCTGGTATAGCTGTCCCCTAAGAGGCTCTGCCAGAGCCTGACTAGGAAAGATGCAGGCATTCACAGCCAACCATCAGACTAATCCCTGGGACACCAATGGAAGAGCTAGGGGGAAGGACTGGTGTGGGACCAGTCTTGCTCCTAGACTCCAGGCTCCTGACACCGTAGACCTCCATTGATCTGTGACTTTCAGTTACGTAGGGCAATTCCCCCACAGCCCTTCCTAAAGACAGGTTTGTATCACCTAACACAGGTAGAGGGTGGGACTACAGGCCTCAGAGCCTCAAGAGATATCCATATTAAGGAGATACCTAAAGACCAGAGGGTGTAGCCAATTAAGCATTCCTTCCCAGACCCTTTTTCTTCCCTATTTAACACAAGTCTGCCCTGAGGTGGGGGGTGAGGGTGGGGGGACACAGCAAGATCCACTTTCCAGCATGACAATAAACCTTTTAAAACCATGGACTTCCTCATGACTTTGGGGCCTGTTGTGGAGAACCGAAGAGAGGGCCTTTGACCAAAAAGCCTCTGCTTAATCTCCCACTAGAAGACTTCTCTACATTCCTGCCATGGAGGCCACCACCTCAAACAAGCTAGCTGAGCCGGTGATGACCCAGACAAGCAAGTGCTGTAATCAAGAATCTCCTCCCAGAGGGGTGCTGCTGCTGCAGGAGCTGTTCTCTCGTACCTTCTCAGCTACAGACCAGTCCAGCTTGCACAACCCCAGTCTCAACTCTTCCACAGCTCCGAGTGTTGCCTGGGAGTTCAGGGATTTGAGACCAGTTGACCCTAGTATGCCTTCTTGTCTGGAGTACCCACTCCGAAGCTCTGCCCCCTCAGGGTACCAAGACTGAGATCTCCCCATACCCAGGTGGAGTCTGGTGGCTTCTCATAGCCCCATGTCTGCTCTGTGCTGTGTAGAGGGAACTCAGTCAGATTCCCATGCTTCTGCCTCCCCGAGCCATGGCAGACATGCGGGAGCCACAACTCAGCCCAACAGGACCCACACCCACGTGCAAGCTATAGCCCCACAGACTAGAGGAGCTGAAGGGGATTGCAACCCCATAGAAAGATCAAAATCAACTAATGGGAAGCCTCAGAGTTCCCATGGACTAAACCACCAACCAAAGAGTATACATGGTAGAAACCGTGACTCCAGATACATATGTAGTAGAGGATGCCCTTATCTGACATCAATTGGAGGGGAGGCCCTTGGTCCTGTGGAATGCTAGAATGGTGAGGCAGGAGTGGGTGAGTGGGTGGAGGAGAATTCTCATAGAGGCAAAGGGAGGGGGAGAGGGAATATGGGATGGAGGGGTTGTGGAGGGGAAATCAGGAAGGAGGATATCATTTGACATGTAACAAATAACAAGATTAATGATAAAAAGACTACATTTTTAAAGAAATATTAATTTAAGTCAAATGTTTTTTTTTTTTTTGGAAAACAAAATGAACCAAAAAAAAAATCAAAAACTAGGCAGAGCTGTGGGTATTTTGAGAGATATTCAAATATCCCATAAGCCTTGAGATTCTCTTGGATTATGCTTCTGCAGGAATGCTGAATGGCAGTCTTACAGCTTCTATACCAGCATTGTAATCATTACAGATTACCAGCATTGTAATCATCAATTCTGGGACACTTAGTGGTTCTTAAATTCAAAACATAATGCAACAAAATAAAACGAAGAATGAATTTTGAAAGTCCTGTAAAGAATGTCTGCCTGAACTGGAGGAATTATAAGTTTGTAATCATGGGTCTTCCATAGCTATGGAAGCCTCTAGTCTAAAAACACAGGCCTGGTTTTTGCAAATATCCCTTGCCAGGGAAAGAGAAGCAAATCCTGTTTTCCAGGTTGACTTGTGGAAGCATATAGCCACTGCCTACTGGAGACTGCTTCCACACTTGGAATAAGTGAGGGGAGTCGACTTGGGATAATTGATGAGGGATACTAACAGATTGGTGCCATCAGCTGGGACTGGAAAGTCTGATCTTTAGGTATTGATTGCAAGCTTTAAAGTCCATCAAAACAAATCTTGGTGCTGAGGTCAAGGGCTTCCTACATGAATAGCGAAAAATGAGGTAGAAAAATCTACTGAAACTTACTATCTTCTAAAAATGCCATGATGATACATAACTTATTTTACTAAATTGAAAATAAACTTTTAAAGTTGATACTGCAACCTAGAGTCAGAAATCCACATAAAGCTTGTCTTGATTTTTTCTTTTGTCATGTATTCTATAATCAAGTCAGTTTTTACATTGAAATAAATTCCCAATAGTTTTTCAGAGTCTCCATCTCAGAGTCCACACATCCCCAGTGTCTGTCAACTATTCTCCTTGTGCATCTCTTAGCTTCTATTTATATCTCTTTAGGGTTAGTCTGTCTACTATCCAGAGATTGTTTTTAAGATGCAAAAGAGTAAATGTTACTAACATGTTCCAAGCACTGGACTCTTACTAGAATAGATGTGCCAATCCTATGTATTACTTCATTTTTGAAAGTTGTCAGTCTTCTTCCATGGATATTCATATCTGTCTTTCATTATGGTCCTCTTGATTTGCTGGCATAGTGCCCTCAGTTTTAAAAAACTTTTATACAACCTGTTTTATTAATATGTAATTATGTCATTACTAATAAAGTAAGTCTGAGATTTTTCTTTTCACAATAATAAGATTCTGGTCACCTAAAGAAATATTTGAAATAATCAGTTTCACCTGTAATTCACTCCTTAACTCTTTGTGAATCATTACAGAAATAATATAGCCCACAGTTATACACATGACATAACACTCTCTTCAATTTAAACACGTATATACCTTTATTTTGTAATTTAAGGATATTTGCCATCTGCATCTGTGTTTGGCTGTATGTATATAAT
This sequence comes from Grammomys surdaster, assembly GCF_004785775.1. NCBI lineage: Eukaryota > Metazoa > Chordata > Mammalia > Rodentia > Muridae > Grammomys > Grammomys surdaster. The sequence goes on along the minus strand of NW_021604622.1, from coordinate 13,479,540 downwards.
GTAACAATCATCTCACTGGAATGTTTACCTTATCATGATTTGCACACACAATAGGCATTCCAGAAGTCATTGTTTTTAATTGGAATTAAGTCATCTGAACAGGTTTTAAGTAGCCACATGTGTAGCACAGAACTTTGATTTCATTTCATTTGTCTATTAGCGCTGCTATTGTTTGAGAATCTCTAGCAAAAAGCTTGTGCTGAGAATTTGCTGGTCACTGTAACTATGTTGGGAGGCGAAGCCTTAAGAAGTGATTAGGGCATGAATGTGCTGAGTTCATGCAGACAGATGTTATCATCACAGAAGCATACTCCTCATCCTGTGAACAGGATGTGAATAAAAGAATACCTTCAGTTCTCTCTTGATCTCACATCTTCTGGAGCCTCTACCAAGGGACAGGGTATCAAAATGGCTCTTGTCAGGCGCCAACACCTTGCCATTGGGCTTCTCACTTTTTAGAAATGTGAGATGTGTGTGTGTGTTTGTGTGTGTGTGTGTGTGATCAGCACAAAACAAAGAATCCCACCACTGTCTCATTAACAGCATTTCACTTTCTAAAGTCTTACAATAATTATTGAAATATATTCAAACAAGCATCCTTCCTCATCTGTATTCTAAATAATGACTTGCTGGTTACAACATGGATTTTTAAATAAGCATGATAACTTCTGTGAAAAATTAAAGCAATCTATATAATAAAAAAAACCTTGGTAAATTTATAATCAAAATTGCAATCACTTTACGAATTAAATATAAAGCATATGATTTTGAATATATGAATAAGTTTCCTGTATAAATACTATTTACAGCTCCTTTTAAGAGTATTACTTCATTGGTTTTTTTGATATATTTTGTGAAACTTTATCCTCTGGGCATGACATGACATGGCCCTTCCTGATTTGAAATATAATTATATTAAAGCATGGGGACCATCCCAAGGTAGACTCAACTATCATTCCTCTTGGAAGAAGCTGGGAACTCATAAGCCTCATGGGCAAACTTTCCCTATCTCCAGACATAAGTCAGACAGTTGCTGGAGGGAGGGAGGAGTCGCTCAGATATCTAGATTAACCTAGGTTTCTATAATTAGGTCTAATTAAACTAGCTGGCTGACCAAGCAAGTTTTAGGTATAATCATTTTGATGGTCTGCTACTGTGCTCTCTATTGGGTAAATTAGAAGTAGATTCCTCAGGAAATGCGATTCAAACTAATCCTACAGTCCTGTAGTTGGATCAGTTTTGCTGTTACGTTAAAAAAACATTCCTAGATACATGTGCAGTGTTTGTTTACTTTATGATTTAAGGAAACTTGCATTTATCACAAGTCCTAAAGAACATTCAGTCACCATCTTCCTAAGACAAATCTCTCTGAGTCTGTTAAGTATAGAAAGCAATATTTGAGATCTAAACTGTTAAAAGCTATCATCCTGAGATTGGTCTTCATGAGTATATTGTTCTCATATTGTTCTCAAACCTTTCAAATGTTAAAAAACAACAACAAAAAACCTGTGTGTGTATGTTTGTGTAGGTGTGTTTGTTTGTTTGCGTGTGTGTGTGTGTGTGTGTGTGTGCGCGCGCGCGCACGCGCGGACGCATTGCTTACACAACAGGCCTGTTATGTACAGAGGACAACTTCTGTTTCCACACTGTCAATTTTGAGGCTCAAACATGGGTCTTCAGGTTCAGCAGAAAGTACTTACAGGCTGAGCCAATTCAGTGGCCTATGCTTTATTGTTTGTTTGCTTGTTTGCCTGATTTTTTGTTTGTTTGTTTGTTTGTTTGCTTACGATTTTGGAATTTGCTATGATATCCAAATAGAAGTTCAAATACTTCTGTGCTATCTTAATAGAAATCAATGCTGGATATTACTTTTTGTGATATTCTGCAATATGACATTTTTTTATCTTTGTAGTTTTCATATTAACACAGATAAATCTGTAGTCATCCTAGAACGGTTCTTATATAAGATTTATTCACTTCACTTTGAATGGCATAATTCTTGGTTGTGTATGATCTTTCTATCAAACCTCCAATGTTCTCACAAGGACCTTTCTGTCTTTAATCTCATTGTCTCTGCTCACGGTTACTACCATAAATTTTCACTGATGTCTCTTACTCCCATTTTCCATATTCGGTCTTTGTAGAGCTCAAATATTAATTCCAAGGGAATTCTCTTTTAATTTATTTCTGTCTTGGATCCTTTTTTATGCATGGGTTCAGCTTTATTTCCTTGTTTGTTTTTCGTGTCAACCAGCAAAACATCTATTGAGATTTTAATTGAGATTTTAATATTGTTATTAGTTCTTCAATTCTCAATGATAATCATCTTTCATTAAGGTGGCTTATTCAGTACTTGCTCATGATTATCCTTATTAAGGAGCTGGTGCTCATTTCCTCCACCTAGAATCTCTTGAAGTGGATACAATATCACCATGATGACCATGTGTGATAAAGCTTCTGCATTAAAATCGAGACTTGTATACTGTTCCAACTCCCTATTAAAACAGTTGGGTTACTCTGATGCCACTAGACTGTTACACAAACTAGAGCATACAAGTATCAACAATAATAGCAGAGTCCACAAAAGAAAAGAAGGCCAGAGCAAAAATGAATGGAAAAAGAGACAGAGACAAAGCCATCAGATACAGTGTCATGTAGGCATGGCTGCATAGAAGAACATTACTATATAAGATCATAAATACCTGCATTTTGACTTGATAAGAGTATTGGTTAGTCAGAAATATCCTAAGTATCTTACCTATATTCCTATCATGTATATGTTTTGTCATATAATATTCCAATCATATCTCATACAATTTGATCATATTAAAATTCAAATTGTGCTATTTTCTTCTAATATCTACTTTATTTTGTGAAACTGTAGACAAACATGATTCTTATTTAATTACAAGCCAGTTTTAAGTATATGGAGAAAACCTTATCTTTTTGGTTTTAAGATCTGCTAATAAACAATAAACATAGAAATGAAGCTATTTAATTTCCTTAAATCTTTCTGATCATTAATTTATTATCTCTGCCTTTCATAGCTGTTGTTTTTCTGCTTCTTATTCATCAGTCGTACTCGGTCTTTTTTACCTACACCATCTGCAACGAATTACTAGTCATCAAGTTTTGTTTGCTTGTTTCACACTCCCTTTTAATAATTCTTCATATCCCTCCTCTCCTCATTCTATGGTCCTTGCTCTCTATTTCATATTCTCTTCAGATTGATGTTTCGTTTTCTGAGAAACAATGACTCTGAGACTCATGGTTTGCACTGAACCGCCAGGGTCTTCAGTGTGATGTAACTTCAGAAATCCAATAAGTATTCAGTGGGATAATATCACATTGGCAAACATTGAGCCCAAGAACCAACCAAGTAAACTTCTGACAGTACATGTTTTCTGAAAATATAAACAGATTCTCTCTGGAAAAGGAAGAAGAGATTTTTGTTTTTTGAGTTTTTTTTTCCTTTCTTTCTTCTGAGATATCATGGGGGAGTACATTGTTTCATAGTCATATTACTCTGGATGCACATTAATCTAAGTGAATTGGTTGTTAATATCTAGAAATGAAGAAATGTGAGGGATTTATGAAAAACTGTCTTTTAGCATAGCTAACATATGTCTGCTGGGACAGGAGAACTTCAACATAAACTGCACAAATGGGAAATATGAAAATAAGATTTCATACCCAACACATGGCACAAATATTGGGCTCGACACTAGGCACTTGTATCAAATTGGGAAGCCAAAATCACTCTAGGAAGATATATCCTTGGTTGTTTTCTTTATGTTAATAGTAGAATTGGGAGTTGGGGAGAAACAAGCGGGAATCCAAACAACACATCTGATTACTGCAGTAAACCTAAATGGAATAAAAAATGAGTCCAAAATAAATGTGAAAATACATACTTCTCCATCAGTTTTTTTTCAGCTCTAGTTATTTTTTTCCCAGCTACCTGGATGCAAATTAACATGCTAACCCCTTTCTTGGACTTCTACCTAAATCCCTCGCATTTTCCCAGACACTGGCTATGTCACCGGTATTTCTTTCTGGTTCTAATTCATACCTATTTTATTGTCATTTATTTTAGAAAAACGGAAATAGTCGAGGGTAATTGGGTTAGCACAGAGATTAAAAGCTTTCTTTTCAAGCACAGAGTGCAGAAGAGTTATAGCAAGTGGAACTTTACATCTAGCTTCACAAAAGAAAATCACAACTTGCTTTATGTTATGAAATGAAACATAACAGTGAAGGCTGTGTTAATTTATATATTTCACTGTAAACTCAGATTTTGAGTTTGAGATAAGCTATGGTTTTTTTTAATTATACATATTACCCTAGAAAGATTTCTTTACAAGGTTTAATTAAAATTAAGACTGCAGTCTATGCATCTTTATAGAAAAATAAAGATTTGTCAGTAATGATTAAATGAAGATTTTGATTAAATGAAGTTTTGGATATAAGGTAATTACTAGGAAATCTTGAAAATAATTTAATGAATTAAAATTATTAATAAATTATAATACTAATAAAAATTATTTAATTCTTGACGTACCTATTAAGGTTAAATCATCCATTTCTTATTGCCTTTATAAACCAGAGGAATTGAACATAACTTGTTTTTCTAAGATTATGACAACTATAATGTTAGGTGTTTACTTGATCTTTGGAGTTGTTCACACACAAAAAGAATTTCAGTATATGAATATTGAAAGTGTAAACTGAGTGGACACATATTAATGTGAAACTTGTTTTAGCACTTAAAATGTTTATTACAACATGTAATTGGAGGTATTCTGTCCTTCATGAATTTCAAGACACTCTCATTGTGTCTTTCAAAACTCTATGAAAATTGTCATGTAAATATATAGTGACAGTGAAAGGGGTATCTTCTCTATTAGTATTATGGTCTACATTTAAAAAAATAGGAAAAATGGGACTATTAAAGTCTATTGCATAGTTTGAGAATGTAGCTCAATTGGTAGAATGTTTGCATAGCATTCATGGTTTAATTTGAAGTATGGTTCAGTCCTGGTGACATACTCCAATAATCCCAACACCCTGGAGGGTATCCTCATCTACTTAAGAAATTCAAGGCCTGCCTATACTATATAAGACAAGTATCAAAGAAATTACCCACTTGTTTTTTATTTTGTCCTTATTTCCTAATCTTTACATGTTTTCTCATTGCCTTGGGTATTTCCTAAATTGTTTTATTTTTGTTGTTTTGTTTGCTTGGATTATTTCCATGGGGGACTTTATCTATTTTAATTTTGAGACAGGATTTCATTATAACTGCTGAGGCCGACCTTAAACTCGTTATGTAGTTCAACTTGAACCCAAACTCATTGATCCTCAGCATAGCATCTTAAGCACTAGGATGGATGCACAACAGTCTCTGAGTCTCTATACCGCTTTTAGGTTTTAACTTTCTGCTTTTATTTGTATAATTTTTAATTTACTTTTATTGTAAGTAAAATTATAATTTTCCTGTATCGGGTTTTAGTATCCTTAGCATAATCTATGTTCTTTCACAGTATATAATTTTCCATTGTCATTTGATGTTTTCTTATTAAAACACAACCAATTGCTGGCTGAAAAAAAAAATAAGACCTCAAAATAGTCCCATATAATTTCATGCTTAATTTCATTTGTGATCCCCAGCCCTTTTTCACATACAAATAAAGAAAACACATTATTGAAACTCCATAGCCTAATTTTATTATTTCATCTAAATTGTTTGCTTTGCCTCCTTCAGTCATTAGTCAAGGGGAAAGGAAAGGAGATCAAGTCTAGTGCTAATTTCTAGTCAGGTAAAAAAAACAAAAGAAAAAGAAAAGAAAAAGAAGCCTGAGGTTACCAATCAGCACCTCAGAGAACAAATAACTGCCTCTGCATCTGCAACTGATTTTGTTCCAATAAATTCCTCCCTGCTGACTTTAACAATTACTTAAAAATTGGCATAGTCACTAAACAAAATAAGATGAATGGAATGGATTAAATATGCAACTAATGATGCTTATCCACCTCTCAGGCAAGAACATAGTTTAATTGTTTTAACCCTCAGAGATCTTTACTGAAATGTATGCTGTGTATAAAAGTTTGAACGTAGTTTACAATTAAACTTTTCCAGTTATTTTTTTTTTAAGTGAGACAAAGGGTGAGAGTGAAATGCTTACTGTGTTATTGGCTTTATGTAGTGTCAACCTACAAAAGGCAAGCCTTGAAAAAAATGTGAGGGGCAGAAACAAATGATGTGTTTTAAATCAAGAGTGGCAAATATATACACCAAAGACCACATGCTGTTGGAAAAAAATCTACAGGACATTGAGTAGGCAACCTTGACAAGTAATTGCATTTCAAGGTAAACTTGGGGGCTGAGTGTGCCTAAGTGAGATGTTCATGTTTGACATTCCTTAAGTGGCGAAAAGGAAGATCTTGTCATATATGTATGCATCTATGTATGTACCGTGATTTTTCAAATATTATATTTCTTAAATAGCAATGGATTCTGTATGGGACCAAGTGGTGATGTAGTATTTATAGAACTTAAATTTTTACTTTGAAAGTACTACAGTCGGTGATTTTTTCTCATAAAAGTTATGTAATCAGTACTGAGTAACTAATGGGGAAGATCTTTCCCAGTGACGTTTTTCTTGCTCCCAAGATTCCCTAGAAGTCTTTCTTTCTTTGTTTAGGATTGATGCCAGGAGGATCTTCCCTTCCATGGTAACTAATCCATCTGTGTCCTCATTGTTCAGGGAGAAGAAAATAGACAAAAGAAAGGGAAGGAGACTTTTGTAATTGTGATTTTAAAAATGATTGAAAAATTATGCAATTGTTTCAAGGGTTCACACACAGAAACAAACCATACTGTTAAGAGGTCTATGCCACAAGGTGATTTTCACTTTGTTTTTTAGAAATCAATAAACTGGTAAATAAACAGGATGTTAATATTTACACCTCAAGAAAATCATACCACTTTTTATAGTCATTAGACAACTTGGAGAAAATTCTTAGCACTGGCTTTCTCTCTGTTCTGCTTTAGTTCTTTCTCATCTGCTTTCTCTACAGATCTTTAGACAGCTCCTTCTGGTGTTCTGCTTGAGACAGTTCTTCAAGTAGTTCTCACCTGCCATGCTAAAAAAATGTCTCTGGATAGTTCATCTCCTGCAGATCATAAACCTTTTATTTTACATATCAATACAGTCACTTACTCCAGGTTCCCTTTTGATTGTCCTATGAATCAGCATCCCAAGACCACAGCCTCTTAATTCTTAGGAGACAGCAAGCACACCTTTTCTTTTAACGTGGCAAAAGATGTCAGAAGATCTACCTGCCTCTGTTAAGCATAGATGCAAGCTGGGTGGGACCCAGACCTGAAATGACCATTTCTACCACACCTGGGCCTAAGCTAGCTCTCTCCTTGACTGACCTTGAACTCTGGAATCTGCCTGCAATTTTATCCACCTGTCTTAGTAACTTTCTGACAAGCTGGCTCACACCACAGCTGCCTTTGTATCTTTAGATTCATGAAGCCCTCATAACTCATATTTCAGCCTTATTTTTTACATAGTTAAGAAATTATATATTTTCAAAGTCATTATTTAAGAGTTCTTTTCCACAGCCTTAATGACTGTCCTAAAGGTCCCAGCATTTATACAATTTTGCTTATATTAGCCACACCTTAGTCTCTTGGACTGGAGCTGTCTGAGATTATCATTAAGTCATTAGCATTAAGATGGAGGACATTCCTTAAAGGAGGAATGTAAAATATGTACACGCTTATACAAACAAACCTTATGTCCTTGGCAGCTATCAACACTCATGGAGGCCCACACTCACTGGCCCTGTCCCAGTGGCAGGAACCAGGTCATTCTGTACCCACCGAGGCCATGCTGGACCTGGCCATGTTTATTGATAATAAAGCTAAGAGCATTTCTAGTCGGTTGAAACACTTCTTGGGGAGGAAAAAAACCAAATGTTTTGCATGAGAATGACAGATAATAATAATAACTGGAAGGTTTTGAAGAAAAGAGAAGGTTACAAAAGGATAAGGTGAAAAAAATCCAATGTTTTATAAGATATGTGACAGTGTAATTCAAAATTAATATTAAAAACATAAAATGGATAGTTTTGATTTTGAATTATTTAACTGATTGAAATGTCTTCAAAGTGAGTCTCTTTCTTTTACAGGCATCTTTTACATGTATGAGTTTATGTTTATTTGTTTGTTTGCTTGGTTTTTTTTTCTGACTGGAAAATAAAGTAAGTAACCCTAGTCCCTGTGCTTTAACATGTGAGGATATTTTTCTTTCCTGTTTGATTCTCTTAAATCATAACTGCTCTGATGTGGCTTGTCAGCTTTCAGTACTTTGTTTATTGATCTATAAGCATTCACTATTCATTTCTTACTTTTAATTTATAATTCCAGAGGAGTTCTTCCAGTATTATATGCTCCCTCCTGCTCAATTAACTGCAGGAGTTAACATACATTCAGTTGGTTAATAAAAAGTAACAAAGTCGTTCTACCTTTGACTTGATGTTCAATAGATTCCCTTCAGTTTACACAGTTCTGGAATATTAAATAGAAAGGAAAAGCATGCCACAAAAGAAATCAACCAATAATACAAAATATAGCCAAATTGTGCTTATTTCTTTCATTACCACTTTTATTCCTTTGGATTATACTTCTTACATGTATAATTAAAACAGCATCAAGTCCTATATTCTCTTTGAGAAAAATCCTATAGATGCTCATTGATGTATGACAAAACTATCAATAATTGAGAGCAAATGAATAAGCCTTGACAAGAATTAAAGAATTTTTTATATTCATCATTAAATTTTGATTTCCAAAGGTACAGCATGGATGAATAGATGTGATTGTTTCATTTTAAAACACAAAAACGAACACTCAAAGTTTAGGCAATGTAAGAAAAAGAACCTCATCTACTTATACACACTGTATTTAAAAGCCCAAGGTTTCTTCTGTACATGGTTATCTGTGTGCTCGAGGCTAAACAAACTTCAGACTGAAATGTTACAGTTGACAGATTTGTATATTCAATCAGAACCCGCAAACAAATCTAATTAACCTAAAATTGCAGCTATGCTGGGATATTTACCCATATTTATGAATATGCTAATATTATCCATTCTAGATTGTAATGTTCTCTGTGAAATGTATTTGTTAATCAGCTAAATATTATAGTAAATTTCCCAAATTTTAATATTCTTTTTGTATATAATCTGTTTCTTGCAAAACCATTTGCAATACTAAGTAAATATTGGTTGAAACTGTTTTAATAAACACTAACTGGTTTAGCTTAAACATTTTTAGTTAACATATTTACATATTTTATTTTCAAAAACAATACTAATGTGTTACATAGTACATATGATGAAAATATAAATGCAGCAGAAAAAAATATATATATATATAATTTTTAAAACAGAAGTCTTGGAAAAATTACAATGAGCTTCATGTTTTATATTAGATGTTTTAAAAACAAATGTGTGGTATAAAACTATTTCATAGTCATGAAAAGGTTATTTTTAACAGAATTCTATGAAGAAATTGTGAGGACTACTCACTTGTAAGCTGTGTCACATTTCTATTCAAATGTCGAACACTATTATAAATTCCTTTGGTGTGATTTAAACCTAATTTGTCTGGGGTTGAGCTCAAAATGAACCTATTGTATTCATCTGCAGTCTGTCTTTCCCTATGGTCATTCTACAATAGCCATTCTAACCTGTAGTCAGCCTGTCTCTTCCACAATGTGATGAAAGCGAAAAACTTTATACAGGGTTTTAAGAACAAAGACTCAATGGCATATGTGAGCAGAAGTTATAGAGTTATAAAAGGTCCTCATATTTTAGAATTAACTAATCATATGAGATTAAGGCACAGTAAAATCAAGCATTAAACAACAGCTAATAAAACTGTCTCATCCACAGGAAATTGTGAAGAACCTGAGAAATCTAGTTTCAGAAATATAATATGAAAAAGAGGATATGACGCAATAATCACAGTAGTCTGTGTGAGACATGATTCACTTTAGAAGAGTGTCTTGTGTGTGTGTGCACGCGCACGTGCAATTTATAAGTCTTGCATAGAAAGCTTGAATTAAAAGACAAAACAAAAACAGACTATCAAAACATCTACCTGACAATGGCTTCAGGGTTTTCTTAGATATTTAAAATCAACTGTTATAGAATGGTCAAATTTAACAACATATAATTGGAAGCATGATAATTGTGCAAATAGAGTGAAGAATCTACATCCTTGGAAAATTAAAAAAGCAAAATATCAACTATTGTCCAATTAAAAAAAATTCCCAGATTTCATAAGATTTACGGTTACTTATTCAGAGGATAGAAAAGTAAAGCACTGAGCAGAAACCTTAACAGTGGAATCCAAAAGTAACAATTCCGGAATTCCAGATAGGTGTTGTAGTTTATTAACCCACCAAAAGTGCACACACCCACATTAGGGTGGAGACTATACCCTTCTATATAAGATATTAATATTTCCTTCTTGTGAGTAGCTTTGAAACTAGATCACTAGATTTTCATTGAATAAGTAGATTGTATCATCTCCTAAATGGCTTTACTATTATCTCTTTAGAGGAGGGATTGTTAGCTAAAGACTCATTGAGATGAACAAATGTTCAAGAGAATATAATCACTGGCGTTGAGTACAGACCCACTTGGATTGAGTTGGTAAACCACCTGGCTAAGTGTCCAATCCTCAGAAGAAGGGATAACTCCTAGAAATGCAGGTCCACCTTAAAGGATGCTTAAGAGATACGTTGAATCGGTATACCTTTCATGATCTACTTTACTTTTCCCTTCTAGAATTCGTCTAGATTAACCCAATCTGAGCATGCCAAAATGATGCTGCTCTGAGGGTCCTTAGATTGGTCCACCTTTGTGTGGTACAACTTTTTTTCTCCCTGCCTTTCTTTTAGATCAGTGGCTCTCACCTGTCTTAGTTAGGGATTTATTGCTGTGAAGAGACACCATGACCACAGCAACTCTCATAGAGTAGAATAGTCAGGGCTGGCCTATAGTTTCAGAGGTTTAGTCTGTTATCATCATGGTGGGAACCAATGCAGCATTCAGCCAGATATGTGCTGAAGAAGCAGCAGAGAACCCTACATTTTGATCCATGGGCAGCAAAAGGGGACTATGTGTCACACTGGGAGTAGCTTGAGTATGTATGCCCTCAAAGCTCACCTCCAGAGTGACATACTTCTTCCAAAAAGACCACACCTACTCTAATAAGTGCTGTTCCTAATAGTGCCACTCCCTATGGGCCAAGCATTTAAAAACATGAGTCTCTAGGAGCCACTTCCACTCAGAATACTTTATCAATCTTCCTAATGCTATAACTATTTAATAAAGTTTCTATTGTGGTGACCCTCAACAATAAAATTATTTCATTGACACTTCATAACTGTAATTTTTTTCTACCATTATGAATCTCAATATAAAACATCTGATATACAGGATATGCAACCCCCAAAGTGGTCAGTATCCAGAGATTGAGAACCACTGTTTTAGAAGCTACTCAGAACCTAAGTATGCTTTGCTGTTGTTTTCTGACATATTGAGGTTTCTTATTTTTTCTCTATAGCACCACTCCCCTCCATGTGGCTGTCAACTGCCATTTAAAGGAATATATTTTTTTTTCTCTCCAGAGTTTTTCTGTTCAGTGTAGCAGCTGAGATTTCAGTTTGCCTGCCTTGGATTGTTTTCTTTTAAATGCTAATACTATTTTCCTCTGGTGTAGATGAAAAAATATTCGAGCGAATTGGAGAAATTTCTCAGTCAGGAAAAGTTCTTATTGTGAAAGCATTAGAACCTGAACTCAGACATCTATCACCCACAGAGACACCATAAGCACGATGTCACAAGCTTGTATCCTTAACGTTGAAGAGTCCCATGATCTCAGGGGCCACTCATCTTAGACATAATGGTCATTTTTTTTTTTTTTTTTTTTTTGCGTCAGAGAGGTAGCTGGATAGCAGTATGTCAGTTTGACACACATTGGAATCATTGGCAAAAATGGACCTACATTGAGAGAACATTCCCACTGAGTTAGTATATGGGCAAGACAACATGGTGCTCTTTCTAGATTGATGATTGATGTGGCAAGGGCCAGATCACTGTGGGCAGTGTCACTCTCAGGCTATTCTGTTGTTCCTGGGTTAAAAGGCAAGTAAGTAAGCAGTGTTCTTCCATTGCCTCTGGATTAGCTCCTGCCTCGAAGTTCCTGCCCTGTTTGAATCACTTCCCTGAATTTTCCTTGTGATGAATACCAAAGAACTGGAAGCTGAAATGAACCCATTCCTCCACATGCTGCTTTTGGTAAAGGTGTATTATCACAACAATAGAAACCATAACTAAGAAGGTAATAGACCCTATTGCAGGGAAATAAGGAAAAGAGCAATTGTGGAAACCATCTGATTTCCTTTTCTGTTCTGTACACAATGGCACACACACACAAACACACACACTTGTGTTCACACACCTACATTACATACACTTCCTTCCACCCCTTTCTCCCTCTCCTTCTTTAGCTTCCTCTTGCCTCCATCCTCTCTCTCTCTGCACCTCCAGCTCACACCATTTCTTCTTTACCATTCGACAAGTAGCCTTAAGGGATGGCTATTCCTGGATTCTGTCTTCAATATTTCTTATGAATAAAGGATTATTTTACACAATCTCAACTCATACATCAAAATAACTAATGTAATACAAAAAATATTTTGTATTCTTATTCTGATTGCTCTTAAATTCCTAGCATTTCCTGGTAGATTATGCAGTAAAATTAACAACCTCAAATCATGAGATGGACATAGTTTTCTTTTTGTTCTTGAGTGTCTTTGCGGATGCAACAGTATTTTTTGGACTTGGAAATTCAGACAATTATTAAGCATAATAAGGATGCCCTAACTGTATGATAGCATCTGCCTCAGTTTTGGTGTGGTGCTTCCTTATATTGAAATTTTTCTGTAGACACAGGATTATCACAGGAATTTCACAGTGTTCTCCTTACATCTTGTCAAATGGCAGATATTCCAAATTCTATTTTTCCCCTACATAATTACTGTGCTTGCTCAGTTAAGATTTTCATACTGGTAGGATCATATTTTTCATGTGCATATAAAACAAATTAGCTTGAGAGTATATAAGCATTCATTTCTTGGAAATTCATAGTCAGTTAGAAAATGAATTACAACTTCATGAGGAAAGTGTTGCCTATCTTTTTCAATGGGTTCTAGTTCATCATCAGTATTTTCAAATCTTCTGTTTCTGCTTTGCAGTACTTAAGTTACTTTCATTCTCTAAATGCCATCTTCTTTTCTGGCACATTACCAGTCTAATTTGTATTATACACACCCTGCTTTTTTGTGATATTGTCATTTCAAAAGGTCTCTGAATCTCTTTATTCAACAAAGGTACTTTGAAGAAAAAGTCAGAGCTTTCAAGATTATCAATTACTATGAAAACTTTAAGTGTCGGAAAAAAATCAAGAAAATTTTCTACATGTATACAATATATACATTGCATTGGCTGGTAAGCTGGACTTGTCACAGAGAAAGGAGACTTAGTTGAGGAAATGTGTCCATGAGATCCAGCTGTAAGGCATTTTCTCAATTAGTGACCAATGTGGGAGGGCCCCTTGTGGGTGGTGCAATCCCTAGGCTAGCAGTCCTTTGTTCTATAAGAAAGCAAGCTAAGCAAGCCAGGGGAAGAAAGCCAGCAAGCCTTACTCCTCCGTCTCCTCTACATCAGCTTGTGTCTCCAGGTTTCTGCTCTGTGTGAGTTCCTGTTCTGACTTCCTTTGGGGATGAACAGCAATGTGGAAGTGTAAGCTGAATAAACCCTTTCCTCCCCAATTTGCTTCTTGGTCATGGTGTTTTACTGCAGCAACAGAAACCTTACGGCATACATATATATTATTTTAATATTGGTGTAATAAAATGTAGAATCTCACATCAATATCCCCTGTTGCTCTGCAAGATCACAGAAAGAACTGTACTTTCCCTCCTTATTTACATATAAGAAAAAAATAAATTTGAAAACATTATTTATGTATTCGATCAATTTTCCTGTAGGTAGAAAAAATTCCCTATCTTACAGAATCTGTGCTTGCATGTGATACAGTTTTATGACTGTGTTTGAATCTCTTATACTCAGGCCTGCTGTGCATCACTCTGCCTTCACTTTACTCAGCACCAACTCTCACATCGGGCCACTATGCAGACAACACCTATGTTCATTTCTTTTGTGTACACTTCATCTTATTACATCTGTAAAAGGACTTTCCACCCCTTACTTCCCACCTTGGGTTGTGTCTTTACCCAAATTTGGGTCCAAAATGTTCTTTGGTAAATGAAATAGTCTTTTTAAAATCTTCAACTGAGAGTCTAATTTAATCTATCTTTAACAAACTAGGAACCAAAGTGTGTGTAAAAATGGGTAGGTGTGGTGACAAAAGAAGAAGAAAAGGAAAGGAAGAAAAGAAAAGGAAGAAGAAAAACTAAAAATGAGAACAAGTTACTATTATTTATGCAATTTGCTCTATTTTTTGAGGCAAAACTAAGAAAACAGAAGATGTTGTTAAATCATTCCATTTCTAAAATGTTTTAGTCATTAAAATATTATGATATTTCAGTATTTTAGGGATACATTTTGCTGAAGCCAGAGTCACACTAAAATAGAAAGGTTGTAGCCTTAGTTAAAAGACAGGAAAAGAATGGAAAGGAGGGGGAATGAGAGGAGGGAGCGTTGCAATAGCAGCATTACCTCACTGTAATAAGGGCAGTCAGTGGCTGTATTTACTTGAATTCAATTTGACCTCAATTATATAGACAATGAACTTTTGACTAAGCTGTGACTATCTGGATATTTTCTAAACCAGCAAAACAACTTTTCATACATTTTTTAGACATACTAGAAGGTCTATTTCTGTTTTTTGAAATTTTTATTGAAAAATATTTCATTAAAAATATTTCTATGAAAAGCATTATACCATAGAAAAAATATTTTCAGAGTCTATGTGGAAAAGTTGAAACTCTAATTTATAGCAGCTAAGTTGAGAGGAATTAGAAACAAATCAAAGACAAGAATAAGCTACTGGTACCGAGGTAAGTCAAGATTTGTAGGACCTGCCAAAAGGCACCAAGCATGAAAGGATCATATATATACATGTGCAAAGTCATACAGCCCTTAAAATTAATTTTTTTCCTGCAACATAAACAAAAATGACTGAAGAAAAGCCATTTATCACAACCACATATATAACTCATATGTTAACACCAGCTGAACCCACCTGACTCATATAGAACTCAGTAAGCTAGAAAAAGTTTTGAGCAAATCTTAAACAGAGGCTGCACAAGGAGACACACAGATATTGGGCAGTTGCATTGAGCTACTATGTTAATCTGAGCATTCCTAATCATCAAGTATAAGCAAATATAGCTTGTTTTAAAGCTCCACTATATGTGTTTTAGATGAATTAAAGTCACTGGCAAGCATATAACCAGGGACATTGAAATTCTGATGCCCTAATACATCACAGGCAATGGTGTTGCCTTCACACGCAGTTATTTCAGAAAGTTAAGCAAATACCTAGTCCATAGCACAAAATTGGACATCATTGTATCTGAAAAGTCTTGCATACTTACAAGTCCCAAATGCACATGAACAGGAATTGAAAATAAACAAAATGTGATAAACTACCACAAGTGAAGATATTCCCACAGTAAACAGAAAGCAACCGAGAATACAAAGGAGGGCTACATTTCCCCAAGTCTGATGTGCAGTAATAAGCCACATACAACATTTCAAGAGCTCTGTGCACCCACCTCTGTGAAGGAATACTGATTTCATTCAGAGTATTCAGAAATATTTTGCCTGCGGGGAGGCAGATTGCCTGGACAGTATGGTAGGCTAAGTTCTGTGTTGTAAGATTGTGTCACACAGGGACATAAGAGTCAAAGACAATTCCTCAGTCAAAATCCACTCAAGCATTTTTTTTTTGTTTGTTTTTTTCGAGACAAGGTTTCTCTGTGTGTAGCCCTGGCTGTCCTGGAACTCACTCTGTAGACCAGGCTAGCCTCGAACTCTCGAACTCAGAGATCTGCCTGCCTCTGCCTCCCAAGTGCTGGGATTAAAGGCGTGCACCACCACCGCCTGTCCCGCACTCAAGCATTTGTTAGACAATTGTACTTGAATGTGGTCAATGCAGACCTTCTTAGAAATGTTCCTAATAAGATTTCTAGCTGACTTCCAAGTAAACCGAATAGAGCAGCCCTGTCTGATTTTATTTGTTTGTTACAGAATGGCAGAATGAGAGGGTGTCTGCATCCAAATACCCATTTTTACTCATAATCAAACTACAAATGACACAATTTTCTCATAATTATTTAGCATTAGTTCAAGTGCAAACAGTTCAATGGGTCTCCCAGTCTGCTGTGTGGAAAACTGCCTTCACAAGTACTTGCTGTAAATTTGTATTCTTGCATTTAGCTTTTATCATGAAAGCCATGGACATGGTTTTTAAGGTAAAGTTATTATAAAATAATAAAAAATAAGCTAGAAACCTGAGGGAAAATGTTAATATAGCAAGAATATTACTTCTATAAAGAAATATTGAGCCCAGAGAGCACAAAAATCTCAACTCATTAAAAAAATATTCACAATTAAAGAAATTTGAGCAAGCAGCCCAGTTAAAAACCAAGAAAACCACTGCAGTAGGCATTTCTTCAACAAATACAAACAAGTAACCAGTAAACAGAAGGAAACACACAAAATATGTTTAAGCATTTAGAAAATGTAAATTAAACCACAGAGGTGTCTCATTTCAGTCACTTCATATTGGGCAAGGAGACAAGTCATTTGGTAAAGTTCTTGCCAGTTGAGAAGTACCTCTGAGTTCAGGTCTTCCCCACCAACCCATACTCAGGGGAAGATACATGCGTGAAATCCCAGCAGAAAGGGGACAGAGACAAGACAATTCTACTTTTCTGGACATGGAGTTCAGCATAAATACCAGTGCAGATTTACTGAGAGACCTTGTCTCAAAAGGATGATGGATAGTAATTGCGAACGAAACCTAAAAACAAGCTTCATCCTCCAGTTCCACAGATACACCACTGCACATACATATGCACACAGATATGAACATGTAAACAGTACAAATAGGCACATATTCACAACACACACACACACAGAGAGAGAGAGAGAGAGAGAGAGAGAGAGAGAGAGAGAGAGAGAGA
>NW_021604622.1:13376484-13462227 GCF_004785775.1 Grammomys surdaster | reverse complement strand
AGAGAGAGAGAGAGAGAGAGAGAGAGAGAGAGAGAGAGAGAGAGAGAGAGAAAATAATCGCATGTGTTAGCGAGAACATGGCAAAGCATTTATTTGTACACAGATGCTGGGAACACACTGTGTTGCAAAAACAAGTAAAGAATGCAATGGGTATAATGAGAGCTGAATATAGATATTCAACATACTGCAATCAATAAGTCCACATATTGTCATTGAAAACTGAAAACACAGTCATGAGCAAGTCTTCATAAAAAAAAAAAAAAAAAACACTAACCGCAAATCCTCAAATGTGCTGTTAGTAAATAGAAAACCAGAAACTTCTCCACATATTTAATAACCATTTTTCTTCTTGCAGTGATGAAAATCATCTTATGACTATGGAATCCTCTTAAGAATGACCTCCTTGTCAGATCCCTACTTCACCAGGGGCTAGGTCTCACAGGGGACCTGCCTGGAGAGGGTGAGGGACTTGAAGGTGTGGAGACCTCGCCATTTCCCTTACACAGATGGCAGTTCTGATGGGATGTTTGAGCTGTAGGAGGACCAGAAGGTGGATAAAGCTGTATATAGCACGTTGCTTCTCAACTCCATTTCCTCCTCATACACACCTCTTCTTCCACAGATCTTTGTTCCAAAGAAATTCCCAACAATCTTAAAAAGTTGCATTGTGACTCAGATATTTTGGTCATCCTGATATACCCTTAGAAACAGTGATCACGGGAATGTTCACAGAACTTTATTGCCTTGCTTGTTCTTTGACTACTTGCATCTATTGTATTGCTAGTTTCTCAACCTAGAACTGACCTTAATACTTGCATGTGATTAAAATGGTATAAAAGCAAAAAGGAGGAGGGGCATGGGAAAGGGGGTTTCTAGGGAGGGGAAATGGAGAAAGGGGATGATATCTGAAATGTAAATAAATAAAATATCAATTAAAAAACAGCTGCATTGTGTAAAACAAGTACAACTGTATGTTATTTGACCACTTTTAGGGGTTGTGAAATTTGTGCTAATACATTTAACGTATATTTAAATATACATTAGAAAAATGTGGTGGCTTACATTATTTTTTTTCTAGACTACTCTCTTTTTGTATTTGTAACTTTTTTTTCAGTAGAATCATTATCCCACTCCTGGTGCACCCTCTGATTGTTCCTCATTTCATTCTTCCTCCCCCTCCCTACACCAACCCCCCCAACTCATCTCCAAGAAGATGTTCCTACCTCTCCGACTCCACCAAACCAGATTTTCCTACTCTCTGGGGCCTCAAGTCTCTCTAGGCTAGGTGTATCTTCTCTCACTGAGGCCAGAACAGGAACTACTCCATTGAATATGTTTAGAGTCTTTATATCAGCCGGTGTATGCTGCCAGGTTGGTGGCCTATTGTCGCCCCTCCCCAATTCAAGGGGGCAGCCTGGTGGCTCACGTTATTAACTTATGCCAGGACTTAGAAGGCTGCAATAAAACTTCTAACTTCCTTAGAAAGAGGGCAATAAAACTGTTTCCGTGAGTTCAAGTCTATACGGGTCTACACATTAAGATTCAACAGTGTAGTGTGGCACCTTTATGTAAACAAACAAACCTATAAGGATTATGTGGATATTTATGACAGTTTAAATATTCCTATAATAATGCAATCAATTTTCATTTTCAAGCATACATGTTTCTACTCATAATTATGTTTTTTCTTAATAATTTGAAAGAAAATCATTTTTGTATTTAAAAACAGTTTATGAAATTGCTCACTCTGTGGTCATGAGCAATGAGAGGAAGGCCAACACCTTTATGACCTAATGTAATGAGACTTGTATCTGATGTCTTGGTTTAAAATTTAACCTAAATGGGAATAAGTGTATGTACTAGTGAATTTCTTCATTTAGAGACTGTATATTATTCAAAATGGATAATGGGATTCATTATCAATAGAATTGAAATCGAAATACTCAATAGAGGAAAAGACTACCTCCTTTATTGTGAATTGTGAATTCCTTACTGGTATGGAAGTCAGTAGGAAGCTTTAACTGACACACAGAAGGTATTCACTGTTTAAATGCTTCAGTGAATCTTCATAGGCAGTCTGATGATGAGCACTGAAGACCATTGAGATAAAGGAATTAGTTTTAAGGAGTTGAGGGAGAAAAAGAATGAACTGCAGGATGTCAGAAATAATAGGAACAGGTTCAATTAAACTAAGAAGAAATTGATTAATGCTAAAAGCCACAGGGGTCAACAGTAAGAAAAAGCCTCAGAGTAAGGAGTAACTGAGGAGTTATGTGACAAGAAAATAAATTAATTTAACTCAGAAGCCAAGAAAGCATCATTATCCAGTTCTGAGTCAAGGTCAATATAAGAACAATGAAATAACTCAGGAGATATTCCAATTTGGCCTGAAGATCTACAATGAATAAAATGGTTAGAAGGGCAGAAGCAAGGAGAGAAGTGGAGAAGAATTTTTCAGCCTCTGTAACATGTCATACACAGTCCTCAATTCATCCCGCTTACTTCTAATTTTAATACTGTGCAAAATAAAGTACACATTGTCTTATTGCTCAAGTAAGTCTTTTGTAGAAGATCTGATTTATAGTGTTCTCCAACTTTTGTGGTATCAATGCTATGCCACACTCAACTTGAAACTACCCCAAGGCATCTGCTGGCATAGAAAAAAAAATAATAGTCTCTTTATAAATAGGCATGAGTTGGCAGTAGCACAGCACTATTTTTATTATACTAAAGGAGACACTAAATCCACAAAGGCATATTCAAATTTATGTAAAAATTTTCTGGCTCAAAAATTCATATCTGAACTGAGTGTGATGTTATATGCCTGAAAACTTAGCACCAGAGAAGCTGTCAGAGAGTTCAAGGCCAGCTGGGCGACTTAGGGAAACAGTCTATCAAAGAAGAGATAGAAAGGAAGAACATGGTTTTAAATTAAAGTTAAAATCCATATCTTTTTAAAAACCAGTCTCCAGAAACCAGACACCCACAGTAATAACAAAATATGTCCTATGGGAAAAGGTATGGGAAAGCCAAGATTATCTTGGATCTCATAACTGGACAAGAATTCAGAGTTAAATGAGAGATTGAGAAACTAATAGGGCAGAAGTAGAAAAGTGGATTCAATCATTCCTTGGGTAGTAATTCTTTGGATAGTAAGAAATAAGAGTAAAAGGCGAAAGATTTATTCAATCTGAAGAGAAACCAGAATTCGAGGGTGGAAGGTGGGAGTGGGGGGGGTAGGTTGAGACACATCCTCATATAAGCAGGAGGAGGAGGGATGGTATAGGGGCGTCCCGGCCGGGCCGGGGGGGGCAAATGGGGTAAGGGAATAACATCTGGAATGTAAATAAAATATCTAAGGGGAAAAAAAGAAAAAAGAGAAATAAGAGTAAAAAGAATAAGTGTTTTCTCTTAACAAGCAAAGATAGAACTCCACCAAAATCTAAGCATCCTATTTCCGTGTCTATTGCCAAAGTAATAAAGCCAGGACAGTAAAGAGACTCTGGAACTCTCACATTAATGTGCTTGTTACTTAGACAAACCTAGACACCTGCAGTTGAAGAATTAATAAGAAAAGCGATAAACACATGCAATGTTATTAATTCAGCTATGAAGAAAAACAAAATCTTGGCATTTACAATTAAATGGGTGGAATTAAAGAATGTCATGCTAGATAAATTAAACCAGACAAATAAAGACAAATATTAGATTTTTCTCTCTCATCTGTGAAAATTGACAAAGCTGGCCAGAATGAAGAATAATGAGTGATAAAGTTTGTAGTGTTTTGGGAGGCACAGGAAAGCAGTTGTCTGGGATTACCACAGACTGCATGCTTTATAAATTTATGCATTGAAGCTTGTTCATATGTCCAGCTAAAATGTATTAACCAAAATTAAAATGCTAGGCAAAAGTACAAAGATGATATATGCAAGCAATTCTACTTCAACTTCTTCAAAATGCGAGAAAGGGATTTGAGAAATAAAGCACAAGAAATAGCTCAGTGTAAAAAAACCAGAGATGTCCCTGGGCCATGCTCATGCTGTGAATATTTAATGACCAGGGAGAAAGAAAAAGAAGAAAGTAGATACAGAGCTGAGAATCTTAGAGAAGGCTGCTAGAGTTCAATTTGACAAAATAAAGTTGACCTTTGAACGGTATTATTTTGAACTCTAGAAGCTCACCTAAATGTGTATTTATTTTCTTTTGGAGATGTATACCATTAAAAAAAACAGACAGAAAGGAAAAACCATGTAGCCTACAAAAGATAAGAAAAAAACTAGGTACTTCACCCACTTCTACTTATCTATGAAATATGGATAGAATGTAGTTTGTTCTATCATTTTCTACACTAATGGTTACATACATTATAAAAAGTTTTATTTCTGGGCTGGAGAAATAGCTGAGTTATTAAGAATGCATACTGGTTTTGCAGAGGATGGTTCCTAGCACCCATGCCTGGTGGCTGACAACCACCTAGAGTTCCAACTCCTGGGGATTCTGAGTTGGAAACATTCTGTGATCTCGGTGGAGATCTGTACTGATGTACACAAAATCCCACAGAAGTATAAACACTTACACATGTTTACAATGAATATAATTTAAAACTATTAAAATTTGACAAAACATTTATATATAAACAGAAATCCCACATGGGGCCATTTGTAATACAGAACATAAAGGAATACAAAGGCATTGTATTGAATTGTTATTGCAAAAAGTCACTGCAGTTCCAGGGCCATTGCTGACATCATTATGGAGCAATAGTCTATGCTCCTGTTATGCTCGTGATTTCAAGCCTGAGACACTAATGGGTCTTCATACAATTCAGGTCATTCCTCATGTAAGTTATATCATGAGATAAAAGTGATTTCTGTTGCTTCTTGCATAGAGTTTACCATACATGAAATTTATTAGTAGCACCAGACTATCAGTGAGATTTCCCACCAACAGCAAGCGAAATTGAGGGAGAGTCAAAGCCTATAATCAAAGGTCTGACTGTGTAGACTGCTGCCTTTAATTCTCAAATTGTATAAGTTAATTTATTAACTTATTAATTTGTCAAACTATACAATTATATCACCATAATTAATATCTTGTGACAAGACAGAAAAATCTAAAGCAAAATTGTTTCATAGCTCTGCTTGGTAGAAATAGCAGAGTTTCATTTAAGGCTTAGAATAATGTCAAGCAAAAATAAATTAAAAAAAACCTGCATTTGCAGGAAACTGTATGTAGAGACTGACAGAAGACAGGAATTCTACAAATCACAGAATAAGGAAGAAAGAATTGTAACCATACTGAGACAGAATGAAGAATGTTGCCTCCAGGAAAAGAATCAAAAGACTAAGAGATAAAATTAAGGGAATAATAATGAATAAGTAACTCAATTTCCTGAGAATAATCCAAACATATATTTAGGAAGGAATGCACACGTAAGTCAAATGAACATGTAGTGAAGTTATGTTGTAATGTATATAAAAACCTACATAAATGCTCTAACACTTTCAGAAATATTAGATAAGTTATCTGAAAAATATGTATATATATGTAAACTTTATATACCTTTGAATATGTATATATATAAAATAAATATGTATAATATATACCATATATATAAATTTACACACACACAACTGAAAGAGATAAAGTGGGGAGGGAGAGAGACAAAATTGATGGAAAGAATATTGAAAGAAAAAAGACCCTTAAATGTGAGCAATAACAAAACTAACAGTAGGGAAAAGACAGCAGTGAGAGGACCACCCTGTTACAGCTCTTTCTTCCAGACAAGGCGTGCTTGTCTGGAAACCCTACTGTTCAGTTTTGTGCCACACTCTGAGGCAAGTAACACCTAAATGAAAACCAAGGATGTCAATTATGTTGCAAAGCTTAAATAATAACAATATGCCAAGTGTCAGATGAGATGCTTTTACAGTAAGTCACTTCCATACAAGCCAGGTGGTTGGCATACGAATCCCTGAGATCTGCCTAGCTACCTGGTGCGCTTGGCCAGAAATGTTTGTATTTCAGCCTCAGAAAGTGGACAGGTTAGTGAGACTAGATCTGTGAATGAGCTCAGGGTTTAAGTAAGACATCACACACACACACACACACACACACACACACACACACACACACACACACACACAAAGAAAAAGAAAAACCTGGAAATGAAATGGATAAAGCTTCCCGATGTCAACGTCAACAGGTTCCATATGCCCATGATCACATGGACATGGCTCCCATTACAACAGACATTCAGATGAAGAGATAAAAACAAAATAGTTACTTGCTTTATACTACTGGAGTGAAAAAAATCACCTTTTTGGTGACACTTGAGAGATAAAAATAATGAATAAATGTGTTTAAAAAATACTATAAAGGCAAACACCTGATGCTAGTCTCCATGTCTGCAGTATGGCTGTCGCCAGTAGAGTAGATTTAAATGTGTGAGTAGGCCAGAAACCAGAGGACCCTGACATAAAGAGCAATCAAACAACTGTAACCAACGAGATACATTATCTTCAATTTCAAGGCCAAATCTTTATATTGAGAGATCAAATCTTTTGGGTTCAGACTCCATCTTAGAGAACAGGACTTAAGGCCGAACTCAAGTTAAGTAACAAGCTGGACCCTAGCCCGAGTTTCCAGGCTACCTTCCAACAAGATCTGTATCTAACACCAGTTTCCAGTTTATTCCCCAACAAGTCTGCTGTGGTAATTATTTAAAACTAGCCTCCCGACTCAAGCCGACTATCTAAGCTGCAGCAGCTCTGACTGGCCCAGCTGCCATGTTTCTCTGCCGGAGGCCACGTGCGCACTGCAGCTAGAACCAGCCCACCAGAAACACCAGCCCTGCTACCCACGAGATGCCAGTGTGGGGGATGGCTCTGCCAATCTTCCACACTGTCTTCACAAGGCAGGGCATTGCCCAGACTATTCTGCCATCCATACGTGCCCAGTAAGAGGAAGAGACTCTAATTCTTATAGATTCATCAAAGGCTTTCTATGTTTGATAATGATTAATAAAAAGATGCCCATACAAAGAGAGTTTAATTGTAGCCCAATTAGCTAACCTAATTATAAGTTTATAAGTTGTTCCCCACGAGTGCTCTCCATACCTGTGTGGTTCTCCATCCTCCTACATCTTTGCCCTCTCTAGCTCCTCCTCTTCCTTTTTCCTCTTCTCTTTACTTCTCCTTTTCCTCTTCGTCTCCTAACTCCTCCCACCTTAGCTCCTCCTACACAGGTCTGCACCCCTAGGTTACAAGCCTGCCCCTGACATTTTACTTCCTAACAACCACCAATCAGGAAGAAAGCAGAAGTTAAGCTCGGTTTGGCTTCCTGTACCAGCCAATTTTATCAAAGGCCATAATGCCCCCCTCCCAATAGGATGTGTACCAGACTAGTTGCCCCCTTCTTACATCTATAAACACTTGCCTAAAACTAGGCTCCACCTTCCTGTTGTGTCAGGGTTGGCCGGAAGCCCAAGCTTGAGCTTGAATAGAGACCCTAATGCAATTACATGAGATTCACCTCCTTGGTAGTCTATTGGGGTTCACAAACGTTTCCTGGTACAACAATGTAATTTCTCAAAAATAATAATCCATTGACAGTGGAGAAAATAAAAGCAAATGATAATTGACAGTGACGTGTGAAAAGCATCAATAAAGATACGGTAAGTAGACGTGAGGATGAGCATATGGAGCACAGGGGGTCTCAGAGCTTTATTCTGATGGGGAAAGAAAGGCACTAAGACTCTCTGTCGCTTCCACTAGATAATATTACACATGACAACTTCATCTTGATAAATGGTGTGGTTCATAATGTGATTTTTTAGGATAAACCATAAAAATATAAGCAAGTACCCTCTAAAACTGTAATAGCTAAATTGAATTCATAAACTTTTAGAGGGGAAAGCTAGATGATAAAAACTTCAATTTAAGAGAGAATTAAAGCATCTTTATTGTGTTTCATTTTGCGTAATTTCCATTGCCTTTTAAAGCTGTTTTTGTTTCTGTAATATCCAATCAATCAATGATTACATTTTCTCTGCCTTTCATTATACTCATTGTAGCTTCCAAATATAGAGATTGACTGAATACCTTTCAGGTATTCGGGGATCTCACTAATATTTTTTTTCCTTATCCCATGTGGACTGACAATATTCTGTGTTCTCTCTGATTATGTTCCCATGTTTTGGGTGAATTTCCATGGATTGATTCATCTTTTTTATTATGGGTTCTTTTGCTACTGTATATGACTCACATATTTAAGGCATCAGATGAACAGACTGTTTATATCTTGGTCTCTGTTTATTTTTACATCACCATTGATAATATTAGTTTTCTACATTAGTAGATTCTGGCACTAGCTCACTGTGCATATCTTTAAAGACTAATTTTTCATGGAGAATTGTAGTAGTCGCTGTTGGCTTGACTTGTCTCTTATACACATTCATGGTACTCATGTGAACGGAATGACCCAAAAGTCTGTTATTTATTTTCCTTGCAGATATGATCACCGCTGCTCTTCTGTAAACATGGGGTGCTATTTCCTTTGAGACTGGAAGTGGCTTTCTTCCTAGCTTCCTATGAGTGAACCAATAAGACCAGACTGTGAAAACGTATATAAGTTCTCTGTGTAGAGTTTTCCAGTCTTTGGTTCCTGAGGTTCATTACTGAGATATAATAGCACAGCCAATCTCACGTTTCAAAATTTTAACAATCTATCATTAGCATTAGTGTCTTGAGACAGAACATGAATTAAAACAAAAGTTTTTATATTAATTGTATCCTGATTCTTGGAAACACTGGCATTTTTCCCAAAATGGGAGAAAGGGAAAATACTTGGATTTTACTTGTTGTTAGATATGATAAAATATAAAGTCAGGGGTAGAAAAACAAAACAAATAAACAAAACAATTTTAAATTAAAAATATGGAAGTGAGCTCTTATTCTTTTTCATCCTTTCATTATTAGAATTTCATAATCACAGTTAATTTTTGTAGCACCAGTCGCTCAAGTACATTTAAATTTTTGATTATCACAGCAAACAAGTTAGATTGTATAAAACATAAGCCTTGTTGCTATCAATGCAATACACTTCATTTTCAAAAGGTACCTTTTGGGCTGGAGAGATGGCTCAGTGATTAAGAGCACTGACTGCTCTTCCAGAGGTCCTGAGTTCAATTCCCAGCAACCACGTGGTAGCTCACAATCATTTGTAATGGGATCCAATGCATTCCTCTGATGGGTATCTGAAGACAGCTACAGTGTACTCATATACCCAAAAATAAATAAATAATATTCAAAAGGTACTCTTTTAGTAGCAAATTACCACACTTTTCTTAAAAATCTGTTCATGGCTGATTACTGTGGGTACACAATACAATTAAGTGCATATAAGGACAATAAAGCAGATGACAGTTTTCACATTTCTTTCACAGATATTTAGCCTGATTATGATAGATGAGGTGATTGGCAGAGAGTGTCAGACAGTAATGATTAAGATGTATTGAATGACAACAAAGACCATGAAGTCATTAAGTGTAAACTGTGTATCAAAAGAAAGTGTATCACTGTGAGAGGTCACTAACTATGGGAAGAACGGGAGCCCTGCTAACCTGGAAGAAACATGAAGGAATGTTACTGTCTTGGTGAGGAAGGTCGCTGGGAAGAAAAGAATGAAATGTCACAGAGGAAAGGAGGGCAGCACACAGATTCTATGAGGGGAGCACTTGGAGATACTTCACCTTAGTGCAGTCTGCCAGATGTGTGATAATTAACCCTGGCATAATGATACTCACTATGTCTCATGGCCTACAAAGAGAGTGCTCTTGTTTGTTTGTTTGCTTGCTTGCTTGTAAGAAATAAAGCATTCCAATTTCTTGCTCTTTTTAATGAGTGCATACTTCACGATACTAATTTACCATTTGTTTCCATTTTTGTAATTTTCTTCTACCAGAGAGCAATGTTAAATCTTTGGCAATTACAACTTAGTGTAGAGAAAATATTGTTCACTGCAGGATTTCATTACGGACAGATATTGTTGATGGTCTAACAAAGTCAGATAAGAAAAATACCTGAAATGCTAACCGACTTTCAAAGTCAGCAGCAGCAGCAAGTACTCTAACGATGTCAACATGTTATAGTATGAGGTACAGAGAAACACAATTCTCTCTTTTCCCCCCTTCATCTCAGACTCAGAACCTAAATCTACTCAAGAGAAACATTTCACAAACACATTCAGGCACATATATATACACTCCACACACCAAAAATAATAGGAAAATTCCAAAATCCCTTATGGGATCCATAAACCTAGACAATATCTAAGTAATAAAAGCAAAGAATTAAGGAAACTGTCATGTCTCAGTAGAACCCAAAGATATAGGTTGGCTAAGTCTAATATGACCTATAACATGATGAGATCATAGAACAGAAAAATGAGAGATGCAAGTACAGCAATTAGCAGGAATTAGTGGATACACAAGTATCTACTAGTATATGACTAGTGATACATGCACTAAGTTATTAAAGGTTGAGTGGGAAAGAGTGGGGGATGAAGAGGATTTCTAGATACTATGATTACAAATTCATAGAGACAGCGAGGGAAAGAGAGATGGAGGGAAGGAGGGAGGAAGGGAAGGAGGCAAGGAGAGACAGAAAGAGAGAGAGAGAGAGAGGGAGAGAGAGGCAGAGAGACAGAATAGGCAGAAGTGGAGGAAAGAAATGACCTTAATATAAAATAAAGTGTTCCTTGTTTAAATTTCTCCTTGAAATTTTGTCCTGTCTCGTTTTATTTAACACTGAAATTTAATAATTGCCAAAAATGTAATTCAGAAAATTCACCAGTGAACAGGGAA
This sequence comes from Grammomys surdaster, assembly GCF_004785775.1. Taxonomy (NCBI): domain Eukaryota; kingdom Metazoa; phylum Chordata; class Mammalia; order Rodentia; family Muridae; genus Grammomys; species Grammomys surdaster. The sequence continues at coordinate 13,451,363 of NW_021604622.1, read as the reverse complement.
TTTAAGGATCTATCTGTAAAAGAGATTTAAGTCAAGATCTGACATATTCACACCACAACAGAATGTTGCCATGGGGTGTCTTTCTGAATTCTGCCCAACTCTGATCAAATCAATAATTCTTTTTCACACATAGTATTAAACAGAATAAAAATATGGTAATAGACACAAATCTTTCTCTGCATCTAGTGTAAACTGGTATCAAAATAAAATGAAAACAGTTGGAAAAAGTATATTATGGTAGGTTATACCTTGTGCAAAAAGAAATCATTGACCATTAAATCACAATTTAAAACAGTAAGGAATTTAAAATTAAAGAAAGATATGATATCATTCTCAATGTTCATATTTTAGTAAGATGTCAAGTAAGAACTATTATCTTATGAAATTTCAAAGGAATCAGAAACATCTCAATAGATACATGAAATTCATTAGCAATAAATCAGTTGTTTTTGAGCAAATGAGTAAAACATACTAGAATTTAAAGGTAACTTCTTAATTTGATAAAACAGATCTTAAAGCAGTGTTTAAATTTTTATAATTATCATGTATGGTAGTGCATGCCTTTATTTGCAGAACTTGGTAGCAAAACAGGAAGGTCTTTAAATGGTTTCAAGACAACCAGAGGTATATAGAGAGACCCTGTCTCATTATAGGTAGTTAGGTAGATAGATAGATAGATAGATAGATAGATAGATAGATAGATAGATAGATGATAGATAGATACATAGATAGATACATAGATAGATACATAGACAGACAGACAGACATAAGAAAATGAAATTTCATAATTAGTGGTAGAACAATAAATGTCTCCTCTAAAATAAAGAAAAATTATTATTATACTTATCATCTATTCTATTCTTTACTCCACTGCAATCTCCTCAGAAGAAAGACAAAACATAGTGTCTTCTTTGACTATTCCAGCAAGTCTCCTTGGCAGAGGCTCTCAGCTGCCTGTATTTTAGACATCACCAGAAAAACAAACCAAACCAAACCATAAGAAAAACAAGAAAAGTCTCAAATTGATCTATCTGCTTTACTCTTTCTACAATCTGTTTTAAGTTCACTGTTGTCAGAATTGCCTATGTACCATATCTTAGATATTAGAGCCACAAAGATTGTATTTGTTGTACTTGACTTAACATCAGTGTTTGACAAATCTCTACACAATGCAGTATAAATATTTATCTTCTAAAATACCCTAGAGATGGGGTGGTAGCACAGACATGTAATGCCAATACTCCAGAGGCAGGAGGGGCTAGAATTCAAGGATATCATTGGAATACATACCCTAGCTTAATCCAATATCACTCACTGGCTTTTGATGTTCCTCTAGCTAAGTGGATACCAATTCTTATTTTTATGATTTCCTGACACCCTTCATACTATCATTGGACACATGCTCAAGTATACACAAGTATGTGCATGCATGCATGCATGCATGCATGCATGTGCAAAAGCGCATGCTTGCACACATACACACACACACACACACACACACAAATACACACACTTTGATATGGATATGGGCTTAAAAGCAGACAATTCCTCTTTTCTTATTATACTCACTGTGATCTTTTCCCATATTTTGAACACACTAGCACAAGCTGACTTCTGTGTTCTCACCAGACCTTATAGAATATACCTACATATCATGCTGTCAAATATAATGGAAGAAAATAAACAATGATATCCTGGAACTGTCCATAATAATTCTTCCTGATGAAAATTTCTGTATGCTAAAACTGTTTTTGTATTTATGTTTAAGTCATAACTCAAGTGGAAAGTTTTGAAGTAAAATTAATACACTCTTGCCTTCTATTTATAATTCTATAGTATTTTACCATTTAACAAAGAGAAAAAATAAATCAGAATTCACAGGAAAAACCTATATATAAATTACCTGTTATGACAGAAAATCATTACGATCAACAAACTGAAGTAATACAAATTAAATTTTTTCTGTAAGTTAGATATGTAAAATTAAACATTGGCAGAAAACCATTCCTTGGAATTTGGAGTGGTGTGCATGCCTTAACTTGTGGCTGCTTTGTCTAATTTCAGAGTATATCATTACAACCTCTGGCTCTATAATTGTGTCTCTCTTTTTCCTAAGGTTGACACCCTAGAGTCCTTCCTATAAGGATCCATGTAATTATACCAGAATTTACTATGTAATCCAGGATAATCACTTCACATCAAGAGTTTTAACTTAATCACATCTCCATAATCTCATTAAGACATTTAAGCAGTATATTCACATTTTGGGATATAGAACATGGTGTCTTAGGGAGCATTTACTATGGCATTGACTGGTAATGGGGCCTGTCCCATAGGACCTGGACTCTACCTCCCATTTCATCATTGTTTGATTTGTGCTATCTGCACTGTTCCCTTCCAATTCTTTGATCTGGTTGTACTGACAGCCTTGCCTTCCTCCAGTGCTCACCAGACACTCTCTTTTTTAACCTTTCTCTGTTCATAATTATTCTTCATACAAAGGATTTCACATTGATAATGGCAGGATAACTCCATTTCTTCCTCCTCATCCTTTGATCAAATGTCATATTTGAGGTAGTATTCCTGACTACAGAAGGTTTTATCCTCATCTATTATCTATCCCAAAGTTTATTACATATGTGTGTGTGTGTGTGTGTGTGTATCCTTAACATACCTAATATTTTCTAATATCATTTATTAGTAATATTTCATAATAATGATAATTAAGTATATTTTAAATAAATTACTTTTTCATTAAAAATATGTTTCAGGACACCTAATGATGAGCCTGAGAGAGTTTGTGAAATTGATGAGCTCCTCATACCTTCTATGGATTTAAGAATAAAGAGATTTGGGGGGAAAATGACTAGATGTTCTAGAGAAACAATTAGAAAAATGAATGACAAACTTCTTCAGGAAGATGAATATTATTATTAAAGAAACACTAATAAGATACAATAAACTAAAAAGTGTCTACAAATAAGAAGAATGATTACAGATCTGGACTAAGGAGAAGTGGTATACTCATGATAGAACAACGGTTAAAATCAAGAAAGGTGACTGGCGATGGGTAGAGATTAGATCCAGGCACAGAACACAGGACAAGGGTGGTACTCCAGAATATATACTTTAAAGATACTCAACATACATCAATATGAGAAAATATTCGTATAACTATTCCTGGTAACAATCAAAGCCAGGGGAGGGAGAACATTACATATGTTTACCTGATAGGATGAATGAATGATACAAACATTATATGAAAAAGTAAGTACTCTATAAAGAGATATTAGAAAATGAGAAATAGCAGCTGAACTACAATTACACAAAACATTACAGAAAAAGCAAACAAAATTCTAGCATCTTATTTAAGAATTGGTATACAGAATGTCTTAAAATAAAGGAGTACACACAGTTGCCAGACAATGAATTTACGTGAAACCTAGGAAATGCTGTTATTACAGAGGATATAAGAAGATTAGAGTTTACCACACTTGTGTGTAACAAATTACCAGATGATCACAAATATCTGTCCATTAATAGAAAGGCAGGTGTGTAGTCCTTGCCTGTAATCTCACTATTATGGATGGGTGATACAGGAGGATTCCCATGAGTTCAAAATAGAATCTACGATACAGTGAATTCAAGCCTCACTTCACATGTATTAGCCTACAGAGTGAGTCTGTTTATTGGTCTGTTCGTCTGCTGTGCTCTTTAATGAAACCATAAATTTGTAAAATAATTACAGTTTTGTTATATATGTCTGTTGTTTTGAAAATTTCCATTACACAATAACATTTGAGAATGAAAACCAAATTTGAAACAATGTAAACTAACAATGTGAATTTCTGAGCTAAAAGGAAAGAAAATCCCTATCAAATAAAGAATAAGTTAGCAAGGGATATAATCACACTTACAAAAAAAAAAAAAACAGTTTATAGCCAAACTTTGTTGCTTAGGCTTAGTTATAGGAAAAGCAAACCAAGTATTCCTCATAAACATATTCACTTGGGAAACAGTTTTCAAATGTTAATGCCCCGATTTGTTAGAGTTATGGAGAAGTCATAACACTGAATGGTTGTTCCTGGCCTCACTCAAGAGAGCCCTGGCAAAGCTGAACACTTCTAGCCATCTTCTCTGAGTATAAAATAACACTGTGTAAAATGGTATCTCTCAAAGGACTAGAAAAATAACTTAGTGTCCTTCAAAAGGGAAGGGCAAGCCAAATCATAGTAGAGCTGTTGAAAAGATTATCTATAAAGTATTTATTAAGAAGCATGCAAAGAATAACGTTTTGTATTAAAACAGAACAATCCCTCCATTTACACTTTGTGAATAAAAACAAATCATATAGTGTTTATAAGAAAAATAAAATAAATAAAATGTCATCTTTCAAAAGTTCCTTGAGCGAGCAGAGGTCCAACTGCCGAGTGCTAAATACTGGACCCTACTACCCAGTACTAATCAAGGTAACTCTGCCCAAATGCTGGTAGTCTAAGTATTCAACACATGCAAATTAAAAATGACTGAGAGCCAAACAGCATGCAGACATAACAAGGTCACAAATAAGACATGTTTTAAAATAAACATAATACAAATTGTGGAGAAGAACGCATGGATGTTCATAGAGGCTCATAGAGAATTAACCACCAACTAAAGAGCATACGTGGGCTGGACCTAGTCCCCTAAACAGATATAGCAATTTGCAGCTTGGTCTTCACAGGGGTCTCCTAACAATAGAAGTGGGGACTGTCTCTGACTCTGTTGCCTGACTTTGGATTCCTTTGCTGAAACCAAAGCTGGACTACCTTGGTGGCATCCAAGGGATGCATTGGTGGGAGAGGATGTACTTAGTCCTGCTGTGAGTTTATTAGCCATGGTAGGTTAATACCTATACAAGGGTCTCTCCTTCTCTGAGGAAAAGGGGACAGGGAAATAGGAGAATGGGTGTGAGGATGGATCTGAGAGGAGAGGAAGGAGGGGGCTGTGATGAGCTTGTAAACTTAAAAATATGGGGGGGGGGAAATACAAGCAGCAAACAGGATGAGATCCAGATGATCTGTGAGACTCTGCATTATTCAGCTAATTAGAAGAAGAAGGAAGGACCATACTCTGAGGATCATCCAAACCAAGCTTGTGGACAAGCTGAAATAGAACCGTGCCATTTTGTCCCCCTGGTGGAATTTGCCAAGTACAAAATAAAGAGCCTCACTTTATTACTCTGAGCTTCCCATATTATTCTAGCTGGGGAGATCTCCTTTCACACAGTGATACAAAAAACATACCATCCTTTCTGTTGACAACTTTATTAATCTTAAACTTATGTTTGTGTATTTATAGAATGACATATATAGACATAGAGAAATATGGATATGAAAAGATCATAGTGGAACTTCAACTGTACACGTGAAATGACCTAAAATTATTTAATTCTTAATTCAAAATAAAATTAAGTAGCAAGTATGTAACTTATAGAAGTTGATGAAGTCTTCTATTAAGAAGGTACCCACATTTCATATGCAATCTTAGATGACATATTTAAGCTAATGTTACATCAGCAACTTACTAGATTTGATCCACTAAAGAAATGTTTGAAAAATGAAACTATTTGTCATTACAAGGAAAATACCTAAAATAATCTCATGATAATGTTTAAATAGTAAGTAAAATCACTGACAGAATAAAATTTCAAGGTAGTGGGGATAGTTAAAATATTTTTAAAAATCTTATTCTTAAAACATTTCAATGATAATATTTATATCATTATTTTGCTTTCAGAAGAAAAGCAATCTTTAAAGATTATTATTATCTTACTGATCATTTAAATAAAAACTATTTTTATTATTCCTCATGATTCTGCATGCACAATCATTTTACACGTTTGAATGGTTAATGAAGGCTCTTCTGCTCTTCATTGATCTTTATCTATCCAGATCAAAATGTCAAATAGCATTTCATCATCTTGAAAGTCTTTCTTCCTTCACTTCCTTCTCAAGAACCTGCCTGTGTAAAAAGATGATGATAGGACTGAATCATCACCCACTCTAACTATGTTTTAACAGATAGGGGCTTGGGTCTCTAAATCTACATTTATTTGTCTTCCACAATTTCTTTTATCATTTATATATATATATATATATATATATATATATATATATATATATATATCATGTTACAGATCCTCTTTATTGTCATCAAAGCTACTTATAAGTAGATTATTATGAGGATGTTTTCTGAATGATATACCTTTTCATTGTCTTTAACTTTTCAAAAAAAATGTCTTTTAATATGTGTGTGTCATGTGTGGGGCGAGGTATGAACACGTTTAGGTGACGGTAGAAGCCAGAAGTGAGTAACTGATATATTTAGAGCAGGAGTTACAGGTGGTTTCAGGGCAGTAGACAGTGATGCTACAGATCAAACACCATTCCATTTTCAGATACACTACAGCTAATGTAGTCATACAACACTTTGTTATATGATTAGTTACTGTCTGGAATTTTGAATTGTACAAATTTACTGAATTTGTCAGTTTTAGAAATTTGTTACTTCTGGTTAGACTTGCGCAGGTTTTCCTCCAGAAAGGGGCTATCATCAGCAAAGAGAGGTCATCAGTTCTGAACTTCTTATCTATTATTTATATGTATTTATATATCTATCTCTCTACCTACACACCTACTTACATATCTCATTCATCCATCCATTCATCTACCCACTTACCTACCTACCTTCCTACCTATCTTCTTTCCCTGTCTAATTGATATAATCAGAACTTCCAGAACATATGAACCAGGTATCAACTGGTTTCCTTATCTTGTTTGTAATCTTGAATATTTTTTGTTTGTTTTTACTGCTTAGAATGATACTGTGAGATTTTCATATAGTTCATTGTGATATACTGTTTCTTTGACTGTTTTATTCATCTTTGGTCACAAAAACATTGTTTGTACAATTACATCTATATTTCTGCTCATATGACCTTTATATTCTCAATTAATATGCAGCATCACATTTACTGATTTGTGTATACTGCAGTATTCTTAAATCCCCAGGTATAAAACTCATTTTTGAACAGTGAATGAATGTATTTTGGGATTCAGTTAGCTAGCATTACAATAGTGCTTGTTCCTTTTAAACTCATGGAAATAATAGTCTGCAACTTGTTTTATCATCTGTCCAGATTTGATATCAAAATAATTCTAAAATTTTAAGAGACTTTAAGAAGTTTTCACTTTAATATCTTAGAACACTTTGGAAATGACTATTTTCTTTTCTCTAATTGTCTTTTGAATTTTAGTGCAGCATAAATGCAGTTCTGTGCATTATGGGATTTTTAGTACATTCTCTTTGCTCATTATTGGTTTGATAAGGTTTATTCAGGATTCAGGGTAGCAGGCTAGACTTCTCTGGGAAATCATGCATTTCTTCTTGGTCATGCCTTTTGCTGCATTTTAAATCTACTCTGGGACTTATCTTGCTCTTTTCTATTTCTGAGTCATTTGTTGTAACATCTATTTTTTTAATTTTGCATTTTATGTCTTTGAGTAATACCATCTCCTTTTTTGTTTTCAGATAAAAGGTGTTAATAATGTCCTTTTTGTTTTGTTTTGTTTTTTTGCCCCAGGATGCAGCTCCATGTCTTTATTGATGTATTCCATCGCCTTTCAGTATGGTTTCATTTATTCCCTCTCTGATCTTTATGCTTTTCCCTCTTCTACTGGGCTTAGTTTATTTTTCTCTTTTTAGTTTCTTGACTTGTACATCCTTTGAGGTTGTTCTTTTTGACGTGCGACATTATATTATGAGCTTGATCCTTTCACCTGCATTTGCTTTAGGAGCGTTCCTATGTTTTGCTTACAGTTTCATTATCTAAAGCCATTATCATTTCTTTAAAATCTATTTGTTAGATCATAACAAACCATGTTAAATTTCGATGGCTTTCTGGGTCTTATAAAAAAATTTTTCCTAGTACTAATTTCTCCCTTTATTATATTACATAGCTGTGTAATACGAAATATGTGCCGAATGGAAGTGGTCACCTTTACATTTGCTCAGACTCTCGTGGAGAGTACTACATGGATGGTGTGTAGAAATTGGTGCTCTGATGATACTATTTGATAGAAGGTTTTATATATACAATTTGGTTTATTTCACCTAAAGTGTTATTATAAACCCACTATTTACCTAATAATTTAAATTTTGGATCATTTTTTTGCTATTTTTCATATCAAAACTTTGTATCTGTTATTTTGCTTTGTCTCTTTGATTATATTGCAAGGGGAAATGTACGATACTCTAATTACAACTAGAGAAAACCAATTGTCATTTAATTACAGATAAAGTTCTTAGACTAAAATGTCATATTTTTCATATAAAAATAGTTAAACTACTATAAGATCTCTAAATCTTTAAGAAAACTAACACAGCTTCTCCAGCTGCAAATGTTATATGTATATTCTTTTAAAAGCTCTTCTAATTTTAAAATTAATTATGTAATTTTTCAAATATATTTGGAACTCTTGGATATTCTTAAATCTTCCCACAAAATCCTCTGTTAGAATGTTACAATAATATTTGAGATGTATGTTTTCCACATGTAACTTCTTAATCAAATAGTATCCTATCAGAACTCTAGGTTTTGTATGTAATTAGGGAACTACAATCCACTGTGTGATTTGCAAATGCTTACCAAGCTTTGATAGCACAAGCTTCCATTTTATTCTATTTTATTTTATTTTATTTTATCTTATTTTATTTTGTTGTGGATGGTATTTGTGTCTATACTTTATTGGCTTTAGACTGACTTTTCTTTTTAATATCTTTTTTGATTTTTTCAAACATTTTTTGAGAATATAATTACAACTTTTCTTCCATCTCTTTTCTTCTTACAAACCCTTCCATCTACCTCTTCTTTGCTCTGTTTCAAATTCATAGCCTCTTGTTCATTATTGCTACATACCCAGGTGTGTGAGTGTGTGTTATTGTACAGATTTTTTTATGTATGTGTGAGCTTCATATGTGATCTTCCTATTAACATCATTCTTTTCAGTACTCTCCAGATCCTCCCATGTTCAAATCTTCTCCACAAAATTCACTCTCACTTCCTTAATTATTATTGTAACATGTATTGCGAATACATGAAGTATCCAAGGCCTACAGTTTAAAATGCTTTTATTATCATCTGTCTGACGATTAATATAATAGCCACTGAGTATGCTATGTAAATTCCCATTTTGTGTGATAATAATATATCATGGAAGTCTATCTTTTCTATCCATATCCCCCTTCACTTGGGAGATATTACGAATCACTTAACTCAAAAGAGTTTCCTCTGATACCTGTTAAATCATCCTCATTTATTTCACTTTGAAGATTTTTTCCTTTAAACTAAAATTGCCTATTGCCTTTGCCATCTTTTTAGTTCCATCATGTGGCTCACAGTTCATTGGCTCAGATAGAAGTGACTAGTTCTAGTGCTACTTGTGCTTTTTTTTTCCATTCATGGCATTATTGTAAGGTCCATATTTAGTATACACCAGAGGGGTATTTAAATAGATCATTCTAGTCACTCATAACCAAAGTGATCTGGAATTTTAACTGAGATAAAGTCTCATTTCAGTAATTAAGTATTTTCTACTCTCCAAGTGCTTGTGTCATCTAAAGGTTTTTACACTACAATTTTCAGATCGACTTTCTAGGGAGAAATTTGGTTTCTTGTCTCCATGTTAGTTCTAACCACTCATTTCAGAGGTGGTGCAAGCTGCCTGTATCCACCTAACTAAACTTAGAGAGAACTCAGTCAAAAGTAGCAAGAGCACTGATATTATGAGTCCTTATTGTATTTACATGGGGCTAATCTCTTAGGTGAACTTAGGGAACTTCAGAGAGAACATTCCTCTTGAGTTTCTCATGCCCATTTGTTCTGAAGTATTTTCCATCAAAAAATATCCAAAACTAATAAAAGAATACAAGATAAAAGGATGTTTTTTTGAGAGGTGCTAGTACTTACTGGAATTTGTTTACAGATTGGAAAACTGTTTTTTTTTTCAAGTGCTGAGGAATATAAACATAGAGACATTTGCTACCTATTATTCTGTACTTGGCTTTTGTGGTATATGTTGAACATGAAGCAAAAATAGTTTCATATCTTATTAAGCTTAAATATATCATCTGCTTCATCTTCTGTGTACAGGAAAGCTATATTTTTACCACTGTACATTTAATGTCAAAGTAGTAGCTAGAAGTTTCTCCAGATATTTATTAAAAGACTCAATGTATGTTTCATTTGCCCTGATGTGTAGAACATACAAATTTAGAGAAGAGACCCACTGCATGCGTAAGATGAAACAATCCAGTTCTTGCAAACATCTAAATTGGATGAAATAAACACTAGTGACTAATCCAAAGTATATACTGACAATTCGGAATGTCTTAATTATAAGAAGTCATAGAAATATAAATTGAGTTGTTTAGCATTCTATAAACAACTTTATTAAACTAAGGTCCAGTAAATCTTCCTCAATCTTCACACAAATGACACTGGAATCCAAGAGATTTGGAAGGTGTCTGTCCATGCATTGAAGAATGTTCAATGGGATTACTGTTCAGTATCACAAAAGGAAAACCTCAGTTTTAGTAAAAATGGCCCTAGGCAGAAAAAATTTCCTGAGAATAAAGAGGTAGTTTCTAAGTAGAATCACTGATACAGAGTTTTTGCCCTCTTCCCATTCAGTCTGGGGATATTGATAATTAAGTAACTAGTCTGCAGTGCAGAGATGACTGACAAAATGGTTGACTTCTTCCAACATCTTCAGTCATGGGTCAGTTCATCCTCATTCCCTGTTAATTAAAACATTGTAGTATCAAATGCATAAGAAGATATTTACGCCAGCAATGCTGTCATTTCTAAATGGAATAACAAATGTTGGGAGTCAGGGTTTTCACAGACCATTCAGGTAGAAGATGAATGTTCACTGTAGATTATATACTATACACCAAAGAAATAAACAAGGGCAAGCTACAAGGATCAACATCCCACAGAGCCAAGAGGAATTACCACAAAAAACAGATGACTAGTGCACTAAAATAGAAACCAATTATTGGTGTGACTCTCAAAAGGCACCATTATTTCAGGGAAACAAGAAAGATATGGATTTAATAAATAACTGAAGGTCTTTTCTTTTGCTCAAGGATGCTAAACAATGGACGGCTCTAGAAGAAATATAAACAATTTAAGAACATTTAGACCAATATTACAAAGGACAGTGTGGCCTGGACACCATCCATACACAATAGAGTCTGGTGAATGTTTTTGTTACTCGAAGAAGATACACAGAGCTGCTCTAGCTTTCTATATACTTCTAGAAAATAATATTTTAGTTCTTGGCATAAATTTTTAGACAATACAGACTTGGACTCAAATGTGTGGATGCCTACTTATTGAAGGTATCCTATCCAGCACAACCATGGCAAATATAGCTTTGGCAGGCCTTTCGCTTCTCTCACATTCCCTCTACCTTGATTTTAAAAAAAAAGTACACTAGATTGTATTTAGATGGCATTACTAAAGCTATCCACCAAGATCTCTTCCCTCTTGTGACCTCTTAATATTCCTCATACTGACTACAAAAGGTCTAGCTATCAAAGTATTGAAGTCCAGCAATTAAACACCAACATTTGGCACACCTAATTAATATGCTCAATCAAAATTAGACATGTCATCTTAACACAGCATTTTGCTTTTTGCCTTTTTAAACTATCATTTACCTATTATCCTTGTCTGTCTCCTCTCTACTCAGAAGTCTATGATACCTCTGGGACAGATAATTGTTTCTTCTCCAACTGTCAAGACTCCTTTTCCATCTCCTGTCTTTGCCTCGTATTCCCTGAACTTTGTCCCTTTGAGAGAAGTAAATATCCTTTGTGCTCAAAACTTAGTGTTGTAGTGTCTTGTGCTAATACTAGTCCCTTAGCTTATGATATTACTTATTCTGTATTTGGAGATTTTTCTCAGGAACTGACTTGATTAAAATCTATTTATGGTTATTTTATGTGATTGGAGAGGGATAATTGCATGAATGCATAGATTGTGTAATAAATATCATCAGTAATTTTCTTGGAACTGTGTATGTGTTAGAACTCAAAGGAAATGAAAGAGCAATTGGTTTAAGTTTGATAAGATAATACCAGCCAAGAATCTTAGCATTCTAGAAAATGAGGCAAGAAATGTGCAACAGTTTCTTCAGAGATTGAAACATTCCATCCTGAAGAGAAGCTCCATAAGTAAGAAGATAAACAATTCAAAATAGATTCAGGAAGTCAGTGAAACTGAGCAGATTCATGAGACCCCCCTCAACTCCTTGATAGAGTAAGCAAGGAAACCTGAGAATGACTCTTAGACAGAGAAGCTGAAAAAAAAAAGCAAAACTCAAGAGCTGAAGGAAAAAAAAAAGCTGATGATGATACTCTCATAAGCCTAGAGTCTAGATAAGCCTAGATTTCAAAACTCTGAGAAGAGACCAGCTGCTGAATGCAACAAAACGTGCCAAGGAAAAATATTAGACCAACTAAGTTGCCTGAAAAAGACATTCTCCAACTTGTAGAGATGTCAGCAGGCTGTGTAGTGTGCTCCAAGTTCCCAACTTTGTGTACTGCCACCTTTGTTGGGAATTTGACTTAGGTGATACATCTGTTTTTGAGTCATTTCTACTTCTGTAAGTAACCCTTCACCCATACCACTGTAAGCAAAAATTGATCGGTTCACTAACATGGAATTTGGTGGTATCCATATGCTGGTCTGTCATGTGATCTCTATCTGGGGAGAATTGATATGTGTGTTGTGTCTTAACAGGAAAAGTTTTGTCATACAATTAAAGAATCCCATGTTTCAGACAAGGGCTACATGTGAGGTCCTGTCTCAGAAAAATGTATGTGTGTGTGTGTGTTAATGCCATTGTTGATTTTAGTCTCAAATATATGTAAGCTAAATACTTTGAAATGATCTGTTGAATGACAGTATTTTGGTAATAGGATACAGTCATTAGAAAGCACATATAAACAGATATTCAACAAGTAATGCAATAGAATTGAGAATCATATTTTTTTTCGGACCTTTAAACATACTGAAAAAGGGATAAAGTATTAAAATTACAGTGGTTCAACTATTAAACATTTTCCATGAAAATGTGATGTCAGGGCAGCAACTGTACAGACAACTGCCATGGACTGCTATAATTGCCTGAATACAAGGAGTGACTCAAAGTTCAGTGTTAGGAATGACTCATGGGAAAGGTAAAACAGAAAGCTCTATGTTGCGTTTATTTAAACTATGAGCTGCTCAGTTAATTGCATGACTTAGAGGAAAATCTTTGACTACTGAGACTGAAGAAAGAAATGCATTGACTTTACTGTTTGACTTCTTACAGTCATGGCAGTAACAGTTTAGCCTTTGGCCTGTCTCCTTTCTACAGAGATTTTAAATACCCTTTGCATTAATAATGCATCAGTATTTGCAAAACGTGCATTTATAATCTGTTCACTGGCATAAACATTCTCTTTGTTTACACAGACAGAAAAATGAAGGATAATAAATGCAGTTACCCACAAAAAAAGAGAAATAGTTCAAAGTAAGATGCTACTTCGAGGTCTTTTTTGCTAAATGTATGCTTTCCTAAATAGCCTTCAACTTCAAAGATATAAAGAAAAGAGAGTGCTTGTTCGGGAAAATGTAACTGTCTTTTTTAAAAAAAATCTTTCAATCTCTATATATGTGCTTCATTCTCACGAACTCTTCCCACCAGAGTCATTCTCTTTATTGCTTCCTATTCTCAGCCCCAAGACACTCTTCCTACAGTGGGATGTCTGTCACTGTTTTCCCATATGCCTGTAATTAGAATACATTTTAAATCTACAGCAAAATCAACCTAGAAAGACTGAAACCACTAGTATATTTAGCAATGTCTGTCTTACAGGAAGTAAAAACTTAAAGATAACTTTCCTAAAGAAGATTGACTGTGTAATAACTTTTCATATTTAATATTAAAATAATACATAGGAAATGTAATAGAGTCTATATTTTATGAAGAAAATATGTATTACAACCAAACTGTATTCATTAAGGTGCATTACATACATACATTCATACATACATACATACACACACATATATACATTCATGTATACATTATATAAATGCATATTTCTATCTCTAGATAGATAGATAGATAGATAGATAGATAGATAGATAGATAGATAGATAGATGATAGATAGATGAATATTTTATCAGTTTTTATCTTACATACCTAAAATAAAACATGTAATTTGGATTCAACTGATACAACATAAGCTACTTATGCAGTATTAACCTGTGACTAATAAGAAAATGGATTCAAATATCTATTTTATAGGCTATGAAATGAATAAACCACAGAAATTATAAAATAGACCTGAAACATGGTGGTGTAAATGAGAATGGCCTCTGGTGTCTCATATGTTTGAACACTTTGTCCTCAGTCCATGGAACTGTGTGGGAAGGATTGTGGGATTTCACTTAGTTAGAGGAGATGTGTCACCTTTGCTGGCTTTTATATTTCAGCAGACAATAATGATACCCAGTGAGTCACTCTTTGTCTTCTCTTGGGTCTCTAGATATTGGGAGCTTCAGCTATTTCTGCTGCTGTGCCTGTGCTCCTCCATCTTGGATTCTTACCCTCAGAAACTGTCAGCCCAATTAAACCCTTTCTTTCCTAAGTTGCCTTGGTTATAGTGTTTTTGTCACAGTAATATATAAGGATATAGGACAAAACAGAACCTAAAAATAGATGCAGAGGAAGGAATTAAACATTCTTGAGAGTTGAAACATCTATGAACCTTCTATTGGAATAGTAGGTCATTATGTCCTTATAAGATAGGAATTGTTGTATACACTCTATAAAATACAGTAAAGTTCCACGAAATCTTTTAGGTTTTTATATAGATGATTGGGAATATTTTAGTTGTTATAGTTGGGTTCTATGTCATTAAGCATATATTGTAAGTAGATTCTAATTTTAATTGTGTAGACTAATATTAAATTCTAGACTAGTTTTCTCTGCCAAATGGCCAAGTGGCACCAGATGGCTGAGGATGTGTTATTCAATATGACTAGCAATCATTAAATTACCTAAATACTTATTAAGCACTAGACTAACAAAGACATGATGTAGAATTCTTGGCTTCAAGGTATTGATATTCTGTTGTTGGGGGGGGATGAGAAGTAATTTGAGTATTATGAAAAAAGCATATACTGTAAGAATAATTCAATTTAATAACATTTATTAAATTCCAATTAAAGACTAGATGAAGAGAAATTGATTGAAATTGAGTAACTACTACCTTGCAAAACAAGTAAATAAATCTGTTTCTAGTCTCCATGGCTTCGATTTCTCTTCCTTTATTTTACTAGTAGTAAACCCAAAAGGTTTCTGTCCCACCATATACAAAATTCCCCTTTACATTATTGCCAGTCATTTAAGCTCACCTGAAAATATGATAATACTTGCTTTGTGCTAAAGTTGATAAGTTTGCTGTTTATTTTCCTGTTTATTTTAGTCAATATACATCTCAAATTTCTCCCCTTTATTACATACTTAACAGGACTAAAATAATTGGAATATATCAAAATATATTAAAGTTTTAAAACCAATGGAAGTGTATTATCCTTTTACCTTTTTCCTTCCTTCTTTCTTTTTTACATATCCAATGTTTTATCTTTTCTGTAAATTTATTATCTTGAAAACAGATTTTTTTGTATGAATTTTAGCACAGAATTCAAGAAACATTTGCTTCTGTCCATTTAATACTCCAAAAAGTAACTTATTTATACCTACTCGCCTTCCTTGTTTTTAAGAATTATGCACACACATGACTTAAGAAAAATATAGGAAAAAATTTCTAAAAACATTTTTATTATAAATGTGCAATATATTTGTCCTTAGAACATATTTTTATTTACTTATATGTCATTTTGTAAAATTTTATTCTTGATTTTAATTTGTGTTTACAGAAGTAAATACTAATGTTAACTTAAACACACTTTATCATTTAAAGGACTTAACTAAGTTTCTATAAAAATTCATTTTCAGTAGCTTCTTCACTTGTAAGATTGGCAAAGTGACGCTTGTAAGAAAACTCCGACATTTAATATGTTAGAATCATCCCACAATTTCTCCAAGTACAATTTGTGCTACAGAAATAAAAGAGCTATAGGAATATTGAGAAAATCAAACTTAAATTCACTGGGATCTTGAATATCTTGAAGATTCCTTGGTTAGACAGATAAATTAAGAATATGGTTATTTATCTTTTCATCAGAGACTTACCTTGCCTACATATTGATAATCAGAGCCAGTATACTCTTCCAGTAAGAAAAACTGGTTCCACATCCAGCCACGTTTTTGACGGTGAAGGATTTTATCATTTCTTGGGGCACGGGACTCTGCAGTCATTTGCTGAAGCCCAGGAGTCCTTCTGAACATTAATTCTGGACAGCAGAAGGGGGGCAGGGATGCCCAGAGAACAAACAGTCTCAAGAACTGATAGATTGTCATACTTCTTGAACTATTCCAGTGTAGATGATGAAAAAATAGTTCTGTTTATGGTATTAGATCTCGACTGGCTTCCAACACTTCATCAGTGCTGTGAACATATTTCCAAGAGCTTCAAACAAACAAACAAATAAAATAGTTAATGGAAAACATTATGACTTTTTAATTACGATTTTAAAATGAAAAACATTAAGTAAAACCAGAAAGGAAAATACTCTTTTTCTCTTTCTTAAAATAATTTTCAGTTTTAGGAAGCATTTTTGTCTGGAGGAATATCTACAATTCAAGAAAAGACAATGATGAATACATTATTTCAAATAAATTGTTAAAAACACCATCATGACCCTTTCTCCTATGGGACAGTTTAAAAGACTTGTAATACCTAAATTTAGTAGAAATATGTCATTCTGCATGTTAAGTCTTCTAAAATTTAGCAAAAATTAAACCTTGAAAATAAAATTTGATTCTAATGTATTATGAAAATTATGAGGAACTTCTGAAATTTAACACTATTTAAGGAGTTTCTAAGTAGTACCACTGATAGTTCAAATTTACTCAGAGATTATAAAAATTAACAACAACAACAAAAACAAAAACATACAATCAAACAAACAAAAATTCCTCACTTACTTGGACAATAGGAATTGTCCTATAGGCCTTCTGCTGAAGGCTATTCCTTCCTATTGAGTTAGTCTATGGATCACCAGGCTTTTCTTCATAGAAAAGGCACTACTACAGGTAACAAATTTATAAGAATGTTAGCACTAGTAAATAGGAGGACTTGTCGTACCAGCTATATGTTTAATAAACTTGCAAGATCTAAGCAGTTCTTACGACACTTCTGCCTTCATCTTAGACTAGAATCCCATAATATCTAATGTCTATGATGGTAATAGCCTACTCATTGCCTCCAACCTGCTAGCTGCCAGTTATATAGCATTTTCAAATAATCCCGTTGTAATGTGAAATTTGCAGTGTCTTGTTTCTCCATGAATGCTCATTGCACTGTGAGCAGAAAACAAAATCTACCCAAATTTGTAGGACTAGATTTCCCAATAGCTTGTTGTATCACACAGTTATTGCATTTTAACCCTTTCCTTGAACCCATTAAAATGGTAAGTATAAAGCTAGAGTTCTTTCAGTATTACCTTCATGAAGGTACCCTGATTCTTCTGTTGGGCTCTCTTTCTGCAGACCTATGCTTAAATCCTCTCCTTAAATCCTGTCTTATCCACCCTAATATTTCATGTACCACAATATATTAATATGTTCTATTTGCTTATGGAGTATTCCTGTTCTATTCCACCATAAAAATCTCTTGATGGAATGTATTTTTTCCTTACAGCTTTAGTCAGTGTCTAGAACAAAGCCATGCACATTAGAAAAAAATTCATTACATATTTTTAATTAAGAAATAATGTAGAAATATAATGGTGCAAATATCTATCATTTCCTATTATACGAGCATATGTCAAATATTTATGTATGAAAACATATTACAGTAACAATAACTTGTGTTTTATTATTGAGGCATTCAATAATAAAGGCATTTTTATTTTACAAATTTGCTTAGATCATTAAAACTTTCTAGTAGATATGTATTTTATGTCTTTAGATCATAATTGATCTAAATTATTTGGAGAACAACAGGATTGAATTCTATGTGTTTTCGATGAGAAGCACTTTAACTACTCCATGAGTCACATTTAGCCTTTCACTCACTAGGTATTTGTTAACAATCTGTTTGGTTTTCTTTTCCTTTATTATTAAAATGATTGAAAGGTTAATACAAATGTCTCTAGAAATAGGATTAATGATGAACCAGTGTCTCCCTTGAGTGTATTAAATGATAGTAAGCACATGAAGTCATACAAAGTGATCGATATAAGCTCTATTATAATATGCCACGTAATACTTTGCTGGAGTTTAGCAATGAGCTGCTGCATAAAGTGATTTAACATACCAGAACTAAGACTTTCAGACATGTATATTGATTGCATTTTAGAGAGTAGGAACATCTAACAAAATGTTGTTTGTATTTTTATAAATCAGGATATGTTACAGGATATTGGCCAGAATCCTACACTACTTCTAAGAGTAAAGATGTGTATGGGTTAGGTTTTCTTCTCTGTTCTCCTAGAATATTAATGTTTATTGAAGCAACAGTATACTCAACTCATCTCTTTTAATCATTAACAAAATTGACAGTAACTATATTCAATATTGCTGCTCACTCTCTATATAGCTATAAACAACCAATAATTATAACAGAGAACTGACATTTTGGAAATTATTGAGTGACTACTACATATTTAAACACTGCTAATAAATAATTAAACCTCTACATAATAAATGGAAGCACATTTTCATTGTTGTTGTATATTCAAGTATTCAATGATTTAACACATTTAAGAATTCTCAATAAGATGTATACTTTAATAATAATATAATTAAAAATATATTTAAATATAGTTTACATCCAAACTATTTGATACTCATCATTACGTTATCCCAAGTTAATTTTTGCTAAACACATCTTAGACATTAGGAGCTAGTATGTAGACATTTGAGAACACTGCTTACATGTTATAAATACAACTAATAATTATTCTTCTGGTAATAATAATTACTGGAAGCTAGGGGTTGTCTTTGAGTACCTTCCCTGATTACTCTTGACTTTATGTTTTGAAACAGGTTGAACCTAGAGCTTGTAGATTAAGCTAGGATGATGGACCAGGGCAACGCAGGATCTCTCTTTCTCCACCTTCCCCATGTTAGAATTAGAGGTGCATAGCATCACTCCTGGACATGTTAAAGTATGCTAGAGATCCAAATTCCCTTCTTATCTTCACACAGAAATCACTTTATGGACTAAGCCATCTTTACAGCCCATCATACTATTTTAAGTAATAATTATTCATAGGAAGAGAACTTAAACAATAAATTCTAACAGATTTTCTATTTAAAAGAAGTCCTGTAGGGCATTATATAAATTAATTGTAACCCATTTTTATCAAGAATAAAGTAAATTAAAATACTTTAACACGTTTACAACTGAGAAAAATAGTACTTCAACATTGTTTTAACATTTAGAACCAGTTATTAAAAAATCCACTTTCACATTATTTCCAGTAATTATTAAACTATGATATAAATTCTGTAATTTCTACATTTCACATTAATGTGCAAATCTGAACACTGTTCTGACAATTATACCTTTCTGAATTTGGTTCACTAAGGAAAATCATAATATTATAATTAGTAAATTTGTCTTTCTAATTCTTAATAAAAGTTGGACATTTAAAATTTAAATTTAAAGCTAAATTTTAGAATATAAAATTGTATGAGAAGGAGATGCCAGTCGTGCTAGCTAGAATTAGAGTATTGTAATTAAAAACAAAACAAATAGTAGAGGGTAAAAAATGTAGAAAAATGAAGCAATTCTGTAACATAATTTCTGGGTAATAAGAAAACCAATAACACCCATGATCCCTTGTCTTAATTTTAAAAGTAATTCAATATAATTTTAACATGCAGCTGAGAAACAACCATTTGTTTTTAAATCATCTTTCATTATCATTTATTCCCACATTTCCTTCATACCAGAACTTTTAAAATGTTAATGTAAATTCAAATTCCTGCTGTCTATGCACTTGTTGAACAGAGACAAATTAGGGAAGAGTGTGATAATATTTCTCTTTCTCTCTCTCTCTCTCTCTCTCTCTCTCTCTCTCTCTCTTTTTCTGTGCTGTCTCCTCATTTAATATGTACCTACTTTGCCATAAATGTCAGTTTATTCTGTCTTTGTTACTTACACCAGAACGTCCTGAGAATCAAAGTGATTCTCCACTGCAGCCTCTTTGAGTCCTGAGCTTGCTCACAAGTGTGTGCATGTATGCAAAGGTTTTCTGTTTCTAGTTCTAATTCAGCTAGACCCATGCAGGGAGTATCAAAACCATGGATCATCCGTGTATCTGAAATCATCTTCAAAATGTTTATGACATTCTGAGTGTGGTGCTTCAGTACCCAGATATATATTTTACAGAATTTATTGGACGTTAAATAAGACTGCAGTGAGAAAGACCAGAACAGTATCACTACACATTTGACGTCTTTCTCTTATTACTTCCATTTCTGTTTGTTTTGTTTCATTGAAAGACACTCTTTGTTTCACACTATGCCACACAATATCATCTCTTTTCTCCGGCTCAAGCTACAGAGTGAATCGCTTTGCAAGCAAACATGAATAAGGTTGTCACACTGTTCTTTATTCAGCTTTGTAATCAAAGAAATTTCATTCTACTTATGAGATGCTTATCAAAATATTGCTTCCTCCAAAACCGGTTAACTTTAGTAGACAAGGAGGCAAGATCACAGATTATAATGTGGTAGCCTGTTGGTGAATGTCACTTACCCATTGTCTCTCTATACATCCCTGCTGATCACTGCCACCCATTTTTGGCTAATAAAAAGAATTACTCATTCCTCAATCAACTGGTTACACTCACTAAGATCATCATATCATAGACTTTAATCACTACTCATTGTCTATAACCATCAGATAAGTTGCTAACAGTCATTAAGAAAAAAACGCATGCCAATTTAGGTGGACACTTTAAATACTTTTAGAATTTCATAGAGTAGAGTCTAATGAGATTTCAATACTGAGAAACAGAAGACATTTTCAGGTGTACTTTTACAAGTCAAATGAATTAGAATATATTAAATACTTCCTTTTATATAACTAATGCCAATTTATGTATCTAGAATAAAGAATTATGAGAAAATTGAATCAAAGCGTTACACTAAGGACTCAAAAAAAAAAATGAGTCCATATGCTTGATCCTATTTTCTAACAATTCACTGCATACTACCTACTGTGCTTTAATGTCAGATAACATGTAATTGTACATTGAATATTTATCATTTTATTTTAAGGATTCTGCACATGCATTTCTGTATAGATATAACTTAAAGCAAGATTTACATGCTCGATAAATTATTACTAATATGGAGATTCACAGTGTTAATTGTTTAATTAGTGAAAATATTATTATCACATAAAATATTTCAGTGTTAAAGAATATTGGTTATTTGACCTAAAGACAAAATTTCAGTGTAATGCTATATTTTAAAAACAGTAATTTTATACTTAATGTGGCATAGTTCACATAAGCTGGTAAACCAGGGACATGGTATCTTTTCAGTTGCGCAATGGGTACAATATGAAGATTCACTAGTCTCACTGCCAGAATTGTAACAAATGACAAATAAATTACAAAAAGCTCTTATCTTTGCTATTACACTTTGTACTGGCTGGCTTTCTGTGTCAACTGACACAAGTTGGAGTTTTCACAGAGAAAGGAGCCTCCATTGAGGAAATATCTCCATGAGATCCAACTGTAAGGCATTTTCTCAATTAGTAATCAAAGGAGGAGGGTCCAGCCAATTGTGGGTGGTGCCATCTGTGGACTGGTAGTCCTGGGTTCTATAAGAAAGCAAGCTGAACAATTCAGGGGAAGCAAGACAGTAAGTAACGTCCCTCCATGGCCTCTGCATCAGCTCCTGCCTCCATGTTTCTGTCCTGTGTGAGTTTCTGTCTTTACTGTGGTGATGAACAGTGATGTGGAAGTGTAAGCTGAATAAACCCTTCGCTCTCCAACTTGCATCTTGGTCATGATGTTCTGTGCAGGAATACAAACCCTGACTAAGACACTCTTCAACAAAAATCGTTGTAATTACTTGTACTTTCAAGTCAAGAATGTCAACTGAGGAGAAACAATGTATATATTTCTCCAGCTATACAGTTTGCTAACATCCTCACGTGACAATGTTCAAAGCTAGATACAATACATAGGAATTTTAAAAGGTGGAGAGGCAAAGCATATAGTAGTGGGAAAACAAACAGTTCAGTTAACAAAGATCCTCTCTCTCTAAGATTCTGCTAGAGGAGAATGGGAATAAGATTTGTGGGAGGGGATACTGGGAGGAGAGCAGGTTTCACATTGGGGTGTAAAGTGAATAAACAGATAAATTAAATAAAAAGAGGAAGAGAGAGGTAATTGAATTTAAGCTCATGGACTCAGATTTACTAGGAGATAGGATAAGCTGGCTTATCATTGCAACAGTAAGAATAATCCTCAGCTTACAAGAATGTGGTGAGGATGAATTGATGAAGTCTGCCAAGTATTTTTTTTCATTTTGAGGATAAAATTATTTGTTGATTAAAAAAAAAAACCTATTACACTGTGCTATTCTCACAGGTTAACTGGTACTATAAACGTGGTGCCGTAGGAATGTGCAGGCTAGAGTGCAGAGTACAGAGAGGAGCTGAGATTAGCCCTTTGATGGCATTGGTTTACTGTGCATGAATGACTAAAAACCTATGGAAGCCAAAGCCAGTCGCTACGTACTGAAAATGCCAGTCGCCAGCCACCAGGACATACTGCATCTCCACCAAAATACCACGGAACTCTGAGAAAAAAATATTGTGAACCATAGAGAGTTTTTTTTTTTGTACTGTTTCCTCAACTTTTTTGACTGAGCAGCAAATGAGAGTCCCAGATGTAACTTGTTCTATGACCAAGTAAGCAGTGCCAAGACAGCTGTGCCACTACACCTGCTGCTTCCGGGAAATCTTATTTTATTGCAGCTGGAGTTCATTCCATTATATGGAATGAATAGCAAGAATGCTCTCAGGATAGCTAAAGATGTTCAGATAAAAGCTATCTGCTATTCAGTGTTCTGGGATGAAGGGCATAAGTGGGTTCTGCAGAACAATGTAATATATATATTTATATATTATATATGTAAATGTTCATGTATCACATTATGGCCCAATGTAAGTTATTCCTCTTCCTCTTCACATGCATGCTTTTTGGAACATCAAGAAAAAAATGGCACAGCTAGAGGAACGAAGTTGTTAGCAGTATTATCTATTAAAGCAGTTACAAGACTGTGTGGATCAAACACTTCGTACAAAGCCAAACTGGAATTTATTATGTGTTTAGGGTAGTGTTCGTGAAAATAGAAAATTCCTTAGCAGAAATCATGAAAATTAAACAAAAGAGCAACCATTTGGAGACACAACACTGTGGTCATTTGCACTCTACTTGATTTTCAGGTTGTTTTTGTGTGGAAAACCACATAAAACAGAGCTATGTGAGGGGCATCCGTGATGCAGTCAGGGTCAGGCAAAAGAAGTAGGAAAAGCGTTATCAGTACAGTGTTTCCACTTATGTTCAGTATTCTGAAGGGCCCACTGGGAGACAGTATCTCATATTTAGATGGAAAACTACTCTATAAAAAAAAATTCTTAAATTATTCATCTGTAGCCAACATGTTATACTGAAATAACCCCATAGTAGTTAGATTTTATTTTCTTGAGGGCAGACAGGGTCCAGTCTGTAGTGTATTTTTTATGTATTACAATGCTTGCTTGGCTCAGTGCTAAGCTGTACTTTTCATCAGAATTTGCAACCAAAAAAAAAAAGCAAGTCTCATTTATTTGTATTTAAATATTTATATATTTTAATTCTTAAAAGCATCAAACTTTTAGTTTTGATAGTAGACTCTGGAGTGCCGTTCGTTATAAAAACTTAAATTATTAACCTATGGTCTGATTATCAACTCAATGAAGCCATTACTCAATAAAATCTTAGGGTTTCCTTTAGTTATTCTGTTTCTGAGTGAAATGTGTTTAGAATTTTTATTGTACAGACGGTTCACTGAGACTAAATTACTCTGAGTGGTGCCTGTAGAGCCATGTGTCTACTCCGTTCAGCTAGCTACACAGACACTGTCAAATAGTTTTCACCATCTAGGAGTTAAGGCTGAGAATGTTAAAAGACTGCCTAATCTAAACATGAATGTTCTAAAGAGTCACTTTGGTGGAAATTACAGTCAAACTGATGCAAAAGAAATGGCCACGTGACGGTATTCAAATGCTTTATGGCCAAACATGTTCTTCTGCAAGTAGTTTAGGAGTTATGACTAATTGGTGGCAACAAAGTGTAGTAGGATTGCATTGCATGCCTTCGAAGTATGAGTGTTGAGTATATATAAAGTAGGAGAAAGAATAGGTCAAGGTGTTAAATGCATGCATTGACAAACAAAAATATGTTTGTTTGTTTGTTTGTTTGTTTTTTATATGAAGGCATAGGTGTAAATACAGGTTCAGGTCTGTTTTAATGTGGTAGCCAGTTTCTATCAGGTTTCAGCCACAATGTCTCTATGTTATCCAGGGTAGTTTTATACTTTACTTAAACCCTAACAATTTGTCTTCTCGAGATTTAATTTTATTTAATTAATGGGACATATTTTACAGCTGTATTCATAGTGATAATTGAGATAATTATATAAATAACACATATGAAGGCCTTTGTTTCATATATTTATTTTCTAGTTCATTTATTATTTACTTTTCCCTCTTACTTTACACTTAATTAAATCAATTCCATTGGCTGTTAGATGTATTGTGAGCTCTCAGCTCCATGCCTATCATAACTAATGTGAGGTTGTCCCTCGTTTTAGTGCCAAACATATCAGCAAGGATTAGCCTCAAAACTAGACAAGAGAGTTTTCATCTACTGGTTAATCTGTCAGCTCTGAAGACTATGACAGTACTGCTGTGTCATGCACTCATAGTATTATTCTGAGGCTAACCAACTGTCTCTTGCACTGTTCTAAATGCCTTGAATAATTTAGATAGGAACGGTTTGTGTTATGATTAAACTTATACTTTCTGGCTAGGAAGATGGCTCAGTGGGTGAACTCGTTATTACACAAGCACACTCACTTATGAAGTTGGATACAGCAGCCATCTACATCTGTAACTTCATCTTTGGAAGAATAGACAAAGAAAGATCTACAGGAGTTGATAGCCAGTCAGTTCAGCCAGTTTAGGTGAGCTTCATATTTATTGAGGAGCCATGTCTCAAAAACTATAAGACATGAAGTGATTGAGGAAGACACTAACATGAATCTCTGGCTTCCACATGTACATATACACACACACATACATATATATGCAAACATGTACACATGCATGGAATACATAGTCAAACAAAAGGATGGAAAGTTTAAAATATGAGAATTAAAAATAAACTTAATACTAATAATGCTAATGATATAATTTCCAGTTTGATTCCACGAGCCTGAGCACAAACATCAAGGACTGTTTGTGAATGGGAGATACTGATGGGAAGCCATTTAACAAAAGGCCAGTCACATTACATAGTGAGTTTGTAGATCCATGCAATCTCAACACAAGAAAAAAAGCACAATCTTAGGTATATAAATTCCACATACAATTTTTATCTTGAATATCACTAGCATGACAGTTTTTCAGTAATAATTTGTTATTCAAGAATAAAGTTTCAGTTATTTTTAAAGATTAATTTTTTAAGGAATTCTTGTCAGTAGAAAGAAGGCTGAATGAGTTAAAACTATAATTTACTTAATCAAAACAGATTTTTAAATTCTCCTTTAAATGTATGAGTATGTAAGTGTTTTCCTTTTTCATCTCTGCCCTCATTAACTTCACACTCTAATCCCTAGTCTACAATTATCAATTCATGGAACACTTTTTTTGAATTCCAAATGAAGTACGGCTTGCAGTCTTTCACTTGATAAGCTTTATGAGTGCCCAATGTAACAATCTTTGATTTCTATATATGTATGCTTAGATTTTATTGACATTATTTCCAGTAGCACAAACACAAATCGCAGAGATCATTCATTATAATTCCAAGTAATCGACTGAAAGTATTGGAGTTCATAATTATGATTCAGCAAATTATTTGGTGCCAAAATCCAGTGTAACATTTTCCACTAAAACAAATATTTACTCCTACTGAAGGAAGTACAAATCGCTTTGTTCTCTTAGACTTTAAAGAGGTTTCAAACTGGCTCTTGTACTATTTATATACTTGACCTACCTCCTGTCACAATTAATGTGGGAAGCAAAGGAAGTTATCATTTCAATAAGAATTTATTAGGCAAAGACAAGGGCCAGAAACAAAACAGTATGTCAAAATTCTTGATCATCAAGATCTGATCTATAAACTGCTACTCATTCTCCTAGTTCAAAATTACTCCTGTAAGCAGAATGATGCTGGGCATTTCTTTTCTTGTATAGCTGCTATATTTTTATCCATGGTGATATTATTACTTGATATTATTTCCCTTTTCTCAAGTGGCTATATAACCACATCTTAGAAAAAGAAGGAAAATCTCATTAGTTTTGTGTCTGCACCCATGTATATACCCACCCAACCACACAAACAAGACCCTTGTTGAACTTAGTTTATCAAGCATAATATTTCTTTTGGAGGACACTTTATTATACTGATGTTTATGGTAACTGGGTAGATTTAGTCAAAAAGTCATGGAGACAGTGAATTGAAAGAGGATGCTGAAAATCTTCAGAATTTGTGTGGAACATGTTTTCTTACATTCTTTATCCCATAAAATATCAAGGATGAAATTAGTCAAAAACCAAGAATGTATCTCAAGGAATAATTTTCCATAATTCTGGTATTTTTCTATAGCAATTTAGTCATTCTTTTTAGTATCTCCAATCATTTATTTTCATATCTTTCTATATTTTACAATTTAATCCTCTGTATAGGTATCAAAGATTTACTGATTCTGTAAACTCTCTCTTTGCTTAGTTACTTTCTTCATAGTGAAGAGCTTCAGAATTTCCTGCCATTCTATTCATCAGTTCTTGGTGTCATTTCTTAACCTCGGGATTTCTATTCAGAGCATCATCTGCCTATGTATTTATGTGTTCTCTCAAATAATTGAAGTGAATGCAACCGTGTGAACCCTAGGTAAACTACCACTGGGATGTAGTCAAAGAACTCAAAGTCAACATATCACAGACATATGCACATACTTATCTTAAGGATGATTGACATTAACCAAATAAGAAAATCAACATCAGTGACTGAAAATAAATGAATAAAGAAAACATGGTGCATATATTTGTGTGTCTTTTGCATAATGTGAATATATGTAAATGTATAATATATATTATAATACACACACACACACACACACACACACACACATATATATATATATATATATATATATATATATATATATATATGAGTTTCTTTCAATCATAAAGAAATTATGTCTTTGGCTAGAACATAGAAGCAATATAAGATCACCATATGTGGTGGTTTGAATATATTTGGCCCAAGAAGTGGCACTATTAAGAGGTGTGGCCCTGTTGTAATAGGTATGGACTCACTGGAGGAAATATGTAATGGTGGTCATAGGCTTTAAGACCCTTCTCCTAGCTGCCAAAGGAAGCCATTTTTTCCTAGTTGCCTTTGGAATAAGATATGGAACTTTCAGCTCCTCCAGCCCCACATCTCCTAGGACACTAACATGCTCCTCCCTTGATGATAGTGAACCTCTGAACCTGTAAGCCAGCCCAAATTAGGAATTTCCTTTATATGAGTTGCCTAGGTCCTGGTGTCTGTTTACAACAGTAAAATCCTATGTAATGTACCATACTAAAGAAATACAACATGATCTCTCTCCTTTGTGGATTCTAAATTTTATTGAGATACACAAGTGTAGAAAAGAAGAATTAGAGTAGAAAGGAAAGGGAGGAGATTGAGGAGGAAAAAGTGGAAGGAGATTGTGTTATATGTGATTATGTCCAAACTACAGATCATACATGTAAGGAACGGTCTATGCAAAACCCACCATAATTACAATAAAATTTCAATACATTTTGTTTCTCATCTTTTCCATTGTAAACTGTATATTCATTTTTAAATTATTTTCTTTTAGCAGTTTTTAGAATTTATGTTGAGTTATAGAAATTTTTGACAACAAAATACTAACATAGAGATATCAATTTTCAATTTAAAAAATTTTTGTAATTGAAATATAATTGAATCATATCCCCCTTTCCCTCCTTTCCATGCCTTCTGTGACTTTTAATTGTATTACCTCTTATTCTATGTTCTTTTTTTAATATATTATTCAAATTCTTTATTATAGTCTCATTGCTAATCTACAACAATATAAATATTGTTATATGCACATCAATACATAAATGAGAACTGATGCATTTGTTTAGGTTGTTTATAAGTATATATTTAGGTCTAACTGCTTGGGATTGGATAACCATGTAGAATACTCAACTCTTAGAGAAGGTAAATTATAACTTTCTCTGCAGTTTCTATTTTATTGTAGCTCTTCATCCAAGTGAGCCACGGTGTGTGTCCCATCCACATTGGCATGTCAAATGGTACTGTCATTGTTCTGGTCTGTTTTATGCAGCTTTAGTGCTGAGATTTCTTGGGTTTAGCTTTTCTGTTGCTTACCTAAAAGACACAGTCTGGTAGTGGACTTCTTGGTAGAATTTGATGTTTTGAGGGCAACAGAAGACTAAAAAAATGAAACAACTGTGCTTTATATGAAGGAACAACAAAATGGTCACTGAAATCTATACTCTTAAAGTTCTAGAAAGAAATATCTCAGGAAGAATAGTTTGTCATGTTCAATGGCCAAAAGCTTTTTAGAGATGATACTAAATCAGGACCCACAAAAGGAAAAAAAAACTGACAAGGGGATTCTGTCAGAATTATATATAAAACCTTTTCCTAACAGATGAATAAAACGTAAAATAATAGTCCATAGAATAGGAACAAAGGTACAAACCTTTTTTTCTGGTAAAGTATCTCCACATGCATACGTCTAAAATTTAGACCTATTAGGTGGAACTAAATCAATGGAACATGATTTTGATCTTAGAAAGACTGAAGCAGCAGAACAGCCCTAGGTTCAAGGTCAGCTGAAGTTATAAGTTCTAGATAGCCTGGGCTATAGAATGAGGCCTTTTCTCTAACAATAATAACAAAATCCAATCAAATATCTGAAAAGAAATCTAGGATGTGGCTCAATGCATAAAAAACACAGGCTGTGCTAGGCTGATGATGTGAATTCAATCCCCAGAACCCCTGAACAATGTTGGATGCCGCACTACACATTTTTAACACCAACATTGCACAGATGGGAGGCTGAGGCAGGAGGATTGTCTATTTTTAAGTTCATGGGTTTGTTGACACTGAATATACAACACAGCTATAGAAATAGATCCTGTCTGAACAAGAAAGAGGGTTGGAACTCACTTCTGACAGGTGGTTCTTGGCCTCCATAGGCATGTATGTCATGTATGTGCCCCCTCTTAACACACAGATGTGTACATGTACATGTACACATACAATACAAAACAACAAATGGTTCCAACAGGTAATTTCTGGAATTCTAACAAACACCATGTGTAGATAAAAAAAGCACCTTACTCAAAATTAAAACTAGTATGCATACCAAGTCACAAAACTAAAAAATTCTATTCTTTAAAGGCATCTTCTGAAGTATAAGGATATAAAGTGTGAAGCATTTTAAAAAAGATGTGTTATATTTCTTAAAAATTTACATATGAACTGATTTGATTAATTTTATACAATAGTTTCATCTTGAATTTTTTAGTTTAAAAATTTTATTCAGATAAAGCTACATACAAATGAAGTTTTTGGTTTATTCATTATCATCCAAAACAGGGAAAAAAAACCTACAAATATCTCTAATGGATGAATGGACAAATTGTGCTGTATCCACAACACAAGCAATGTAATTAACTGTCGTCAATGTTACAGCAACAAACAGCACTGTTAGAAAATACACTGTGCTCAGAAAAGCAGACCATGTAAAACTCAAATCATATATCTGATTCCACCTAATATGACATCTGTAAAACAGCAAAGATGTAGGTACATGAGACAGATTGCAGATTGTAGTCACACCAAAACGACAGGAGGAAACTTTAGAAGGATATGAAAATGCACTCTGTCTTGGCTGCCATAGTCATCAGTTGTGGGATTTGAAAAAAATCACGGAACTTTACATAGAAAGAACACATTTTACTGTGTGCTAATTTAGCCCCTTATGAATGTCCCCAAAAATAAATTAAACGGTGCTATCAAATGGAAGTAACTGTAAAGCAAAGCTACAATGTAATAGCATCTCCAAAATGCAAAATATTAAATATATATACCTTCCTTGAATTTCATTTATCAAATATTACATATTACATATTTAAATTCTATAAAATACTATCTCATGTACTCTTTCTGAGTTTCACCAGTTTATACAATGTATGTTGAGCATCTTCAGTCATCACTGCCTCTGTGCAGATCTACCCAATGCCCCAATCCTGTCTCCTGGACACTCATATGTCTCCACTCTATTTTTTTTTTTTTGCAGAAACTCCACAAGTCATTAGAAATATTAAAGAATGTGTAACTTAATAAATTATATAAAAGTTAAAATTACTACATATTAACGAGATTTCTGTTGAAGCTACTGTTGTATGGGTTTATTTCAATCGATTGTATCTTTACTCTACTCTGGGACATTAAAGTCCACCACCATCACCACCACAACATCATCAAATAATCATTCCCTTGGACAAAATACACAATAGCTTTCTGTCTTGTTTTTGATGGTTCTTTGATTCTAGCTGTTCATGTCTTGTCAAAGCAACAGCATAAATTTAACACACCTGACAGCATGCTCCCTCTCTCTCTCTCTCTCTCTCTCTCTCTCTCTCTCTCTCTCTCTCTCTCTCTCTCTCACACACACACACACACACACACACACACACACCACTACCACCACCAATAACAACAAGAATAAAAACAAGAGCAGCGACTACATCTCCATAACCTCATCAGAACTTTATGTTTTCAGTTTGGCCTGGACACCTTCAGCTTCAGCAAACAGAGGGTGAGTGCAATAGTGCATAAAATATGAGGGATGTGAAAGCTCATGCCTGCTTATGGGAGTGTGTAATTTAATAAAGTGTCCATTGATGTCAGCACACTGGCTCATCAGACCTGTGAGGATGTCGATGCCGGCAGCAGAGAGACTCTGGCTCCTAATTAGATGACCGAAGGAGATTACGTTTTTCCCTTGGAGACAGACATAAGGGTGGGAGAGTTATTCTCCAAGGGATTTAGACTCACAAATATCTGATGGAACAGACTCCAAATAGAAAAAGGCACACATTACGTATAGTCAACTAGGAAAATGAACTTGACGGGGCTGCATTATTGATAAGAAACTTATGAAAGCTAACTCCAGGCTTCTGTTGTTCTCTATTCACATAAAAATTTATAGCATAAATTTTTAATAAGCAGCAATATTTTGTGACTCGCTGGCTGAGTTTTCTAACAATTCTGTAACTCTTAAAGAAATTTGTGTGTTATAACTTAGAATTCCTTATAGTATAGTTCACAAGTTATTGCTATGGAAGTCCACCCCACAGTGCCTTGTGAAATTGCAACTGAAATGGCAAAATTAACTACACATTTATCCAAGGAAATTGAATTGTGTACTCCTTACAAAACTAGAATTAATTATTTAAGATATTCTATATAAAATTTTTATTCATAAATTAAAAAGTATATGAGTTTTATAATTGCTGTACTAATTCT
Source organism: Grammomys surdaster (assembly GCF_004785775.1). NCBI lineage: Eukaryota > Metazoa > Chordata > Mammalia > Rodentia > Muridae > Grammomys > Grammomys surdaster. Next base: position 13,419,252 of record NW_021604622.1, on the reverse strand, counting down.
TATTTTCCCTAGTAAATTGACGTATGTATTAATATTTATTTGATGATCAAATATTTTAACTGAGCATGGTTACAAATACAATTTCACATTTGAGATACATCTTCGATTTTTCTATTGATACTATAAACCTAGACACTTTTAAGTACCTGAAAATATTTGAATCCTCAAGGTTTGAAATTGAAACACCTTTTACAAAAAAGTTTGGTCAAGAAAGTACAGTAAAATACTCAAAAAATTTAGACCTACACTTAAGAAAGACTACAGACTACTAATTGATTTATCAAACTTTTATTCAGTGGGAAGGAATGGGATCTGAGTTGCCTGGGAGAATGGCTTAGGCACTCGTTCTCCATCTTCCCAGTGCTATGACCCTATGAACAGGTTTTCATGTTGTGGTGAGCCCCAACCATAAAATTATTCCCTTAATATTTCATAACTGTATGTTTGCTACTGTTATGAGTCATAGGGTAAATAAATATCTGATATGTAGGATATTTGATATGTAATGTCAAAGGAGTCATTTCCCACATATTGGTAACCACTGGCCTTGTAAACTGCCTTGTAAACTCATGAATCTAAATTGTTATAGCAAGTTTGTAATTCCAAGGCAGGCAAGCGGAGAATAAATGTGTCCATTGGGTTTGCTGACCAGCAAGTATTGGCCAATCTTGTGAGATTCAGCCAAAAAAATGAGGTCAACAGCTTCTGAGGAACAATACTGAGGGTTAATTATCTCATCTGTACATGTATGTGGACAACTGTATGTGTGAACCTGTGAACACACACAAACATGCACACACAGAGAAAAAAAAAGAGGGCATTTCTGAGGACTCCTACAAGAGCCTGGCCTCTGACCCCTGCATATATGCACAAACACCTACATATGTTCACAATGTATGTGCACCTCCCCAAGGACAGACACAAACATGCACACACACACATACACCAATCACATAAAGCAAATCGGCTAATAATGAAGCAGGGTTTGTAAGTTAAGTGTTGAGCGATTGCCTAGCAACCAACTGTATAAACGAAAGGCCCCAATAAAAACAAGCAGAAAATCGAACAATAAGACAGTCCATAAAATAATATAAAATTAAATTTCATTGTCTCAAACAATGAGAAAACATGCTTAAAAGTAAACTATCATGTCAACACTTAATTAATTCATTCAATAACCATTTAGTATTTTATATGAAACTTTTATTATGCTGTATAATGAGGAAATAATGGCAAAGCAGTGCAATTGTAAATAGGCCTAAAAAATCAGCATAGTAAAAAATAGATGTATTAGTAATGCAAATTAAAAAAAGAGCAATAAACTCCTAATTTATTATTCTTCACATATATTGCATATATAAATCTTGTATACTTGTGAGATTCATTGTGATATACTGAGTCATCAAAAATAATATTCTCTGAGTTCACTGTGATTTTTTTTGCTGGCTTTCAACTCCTCACACAATCATGAAAAACATTCCTAGTACTCTGCATGATCCTAGAAATCACAGTTCTCCTTTAAAAATTTTTTCTTATTTGTATGTGTACACACGTGTGCAATTGTGGCTGGATGTACATTTGGTGGTATGCCCGTTCATGTGAGTATGACCTCATAGGTATATTTGCATGTGGAGACTGAAGTGTAACCTCCGATGTTATTTCTCAGGAGCTGGCCATCATGTATGGGAGACACGGTCTCCACTATGATCTGGGGTTCAGCAGTTATGCTAGGCAAGCCAAAGAGCCTAATAGAGCTGTTTCTATGCAGCACTAAGATTACTGTGAGACCAAACAGACACAACATACTTTGCAGGGTAAGGGTAGTTAAGAGAGTTAAGAATAATCTCCCCTTTGCCCTATAATAAGTCCTTGCAAGTTAAGGATTCTAATTGTAATCAAGAAGTTTCTGATCAGATGAGTGACCCCACTCATCTGATGTATATCTTACCCTTGTTCCTTTGCATTCATTGTTTCATTGGATCTTTCTAACAATGTATAACACACTTGACCCTCTGGACACCTTATATTTCCTTTAGAAGAGCAGGGGCTGCTTTCTCAAATTTTGACTTAGGATGAGACAGCAGGCTGGCCAAATGCATCACTTTTTGCTTTAACTAGACAATCGTGGATTTGGTCTTTTCTTGTGGTGATTCTCAGGTTTGACAGTTACAAGCTTACCACCTCACCTGGCTTGCTGTGTGAGGTCTCAGTGTCACTTTCAACCCTCATATGTGTGTTGTGAGCACTTTATCAACTGTCCTCTCTCCCCACCCCCCTGTTTAATTTCATTGACGGCTCTCACTGAGAGAAGGAACACAGAGAATTTCAGTTCAGTTCCTATTTCACTAGACATAATACACTTCAGTCCATCTATTTTCTTGTAAACGGTAGGGTTTCTTTTCTGGTTGTGACTAAATATCTCAATTATGCATATATTTCATATTTTATTTATTACTTCACCAGTTATCAGGTACCTAGTGACACATTATGTATTAGAAATTGTGAATACTATAGTAAGCAAGAGGGTGAACAGTTATTTTAGTGTATAGGCCAAATTCACTGCTCTCAGATGTTTAACTATAGAGGGATAACTGGGTCACATAGTGCATGTATGTTTACATAGGTGATGAATTTCCATAGTGTTATTCATATTTCCATAATAAGGTATATTTATAGTATCATTGATATAAGGAGTCTTTTTTTATCTGAGTGCTCCTAATTCTCTTTTATTAAAATAAGCCACTCTAAATGGCATGCAATAGCATCTCCATTTTAGCTTGCACTTACATTTCGCTGATGGTTAAAGATAGCATGTTTTAATCTATTTATTGAGGTTTTCTTTTCTAAAGTGTCTATTCAACTAATCTGCTCACTTTTAGTTGGAACAGATTTTGTTACATTTTTCTCGTCAGTTCTTTATGTATTTTGGTTACAGTCAGAGAAACAGCTGATAAATATTTTCTCTCAGTTTTGGTCTCCCTTTACTGGCTGATTGCTTTCATTCTTACAAAGCTTCTGATTTTGACATAATGTCATTTGACAATTGATCTCAGACAATTCAGAAAATCATTGGCTATACCGATATCTCCAAGTATTTCCTTCCCTATGCTTCACTGTAGTAGTGTACAGATAACAACAAAATCATCTCATATATTTGAGTTGATTTTGTACAGGGTGAGAGATGGTGGTCAAATTTCAGTTTGTAAGATATAGATTCCATGTTTCCTTGGCACCTTTATTGTAGGAAACATCTCTTCTTCAATGTATGCTGTTAGCCCATTTACCATAGAGCTGAGGCTTTGCTTACAAGTTCGCTAATGTGTTCATTGTGATTTTATGGGATCATTGTGAGCATTGCAATTATCTCTTCTTGTTTCTGGAAAAGGATTCTTTTTTGTTTGTTTGTTTTTGTTTTTCGAGACAGGGTTTCTCTGTATAGCCCTGGCTGTCCTGGAACTCACTCTGTAGACCAGGCTGGCCTCGAACTCAGAAATCCGCCTGCCTCTGCCTCCCAAGTGCTGGGATTAAAGGCGTGCGCCACCATCGCCCGGCTCTGGAAAAGGATTCTTAACCGTAATAGCAACACCTGACCTAGAACTCTCTGTACAGAACAGAGAGCCTCTCACAGAGAGCAGGCACTTTCTACAACTTTCCACCACGCAATGCTGAAATTGAAAGTGTGCACCAATACAATCAACTCATAATATTGCTGTTTTAATAGAACTCACATTGAATCTGTGTGTTGCTTCAATTAATGATGAGTATTTTCGTATTATTAATTCTTCCAATTCATGAATATAAGCTCTATCTGTCTTCACATCACCCTCTGAATGGTTTCTGTGGTTTTTTTTTTTGTAGTGTCTTATAATTTTCTTTGTAGGAATCTTTCATTTCCTTAGTTAAATTAATACATCGGGTTTCTTTGTCTTCTTGTTTGTTTAGCAGTACAGCAACAATGCGTTGACTGGCTTTCACATTTCGTTCTGATCAATGTTGTTGATTTGCATAAAGAAAACATATTTGTTCAAGTTGATATTGCATTGTACTACTGTACTGAATGTACTTATCAGTTACAGTAGTGTTTTGATATAATCTCTAGACTTTCCTATAATAGCATCATAATATATACAAACACATCTATTGATAACTTGACTTCTTCCTTTCAATTTTCAGTGTCTTTTCTCTCTTGTCTAATTACTCTTTGTGAGATTTCTAGTACTAGTCAACAGGAACAGTGGAAGCGAGCAAGTTCATTGTGTTTAGCAAGAAAGCTTTGGGCTTTCCCTAATTATGATGATGGTGGTTGTCTTAGTCATTCGGTGTTCATTTTTCTGAGTTGTAATTGATTGATGTCTGTTTGTTTGAACTTTTAAATTGAAATAATTTTTAGTAAATACATACGTTTTTGTGACATCTATTTAGATGGTCAACGAATGTGGATCCTTCCTCCTCTTTTCTCGATGTACTAATATTAACTGGTTTTCATAAGTTAAACCATCATTACATTCCTCATGTTTTAGTTAGAGTTTCTATTTCTGAGATGAAACGCTGACCAAAAAGTAGTTCATCATCAAAAGTAGTGAGGTTAGCATTGTTAGCCAAGTCAGGAACCTGGAAGCAGGATCTGATGCAGAGGCTGTGGAGGGAGGCTATTCAGTGACTTGCTACTCGTGACTTGCTTTCCGATAGAACCCAGAACCACCTGATTCTGATGAATGACCTTTCCATCCGCAATGGTACCGAGCCCCCTCCAGTGAATCCCTGATTAAGAAAATTCCCTATAAACTTGCCTATAGCATGATCTCCTAGAAACAGATACTTAATGTGAACCTCCTCTCTGATAAATTAGCGTGTGTCAGGTTGACACAAAACTACCCAGTACACTTGGTATGAAACTTGACAAGCAAAAATAATTTCACTAAGCAACATTTTTGAAGATTTTTTTGTTTTAATTTCTTCCTCTTGATTGCCATAACGCACAATATGCACCTCAATTAGCCTAACGTTGCACTTTGCCACCAAGCTTTGGGTTTAACACTCCAGGTGTGTTAACAGAATATAGCAGTGTTAATGTAGCCCTCTATTCACAAATGTACTTTTATCAGTGTGTCTGGAGAATAGAGGTTTTGGTGCTTAGTAACTGTTGAATTCTTAACACTTCACTCAATGCTCCACTGTGAACAAAATGTGCAATATCAGCCATGAAGCACTGCTTCTCCACTGTGATGGAAAACCATTAGAGCTGTTTAGCACTGACTCTCAAGAAAGAGAAAAGAACACAGACGATCTAAGAGAATCAGACAACTACAGGATGGCTCTCCACACCTCATCTGTCATTTAGTCACATCTCTGAGACCTGGCTGAGGCCTATGAAAGAAAGTTAGAAAACTTGACTATATGTTAGACAAGAAACAATTGATTGTGTAAAGGTGGGAAGGCAGCTGCAGGAGCCGCGTACAGTCCAGAATGTGATGAACAAGAAGTTCAGCAGCCACAGAACTGACAGAGAAACAAAAAGAAGGCAAATGCTATAGACCCCAGAGGCAATGTAAGCCTTGTAAAAGAAATCACAAGATAACACAGTCCAACACAATCCATACAACATACACCGTGTGAAATGTATCTGACAAAATGATCACCCCTGGAATTAGTGCATGTATATAAAGGAAATAGTCCCAGCACTTGGGAGGCAAAGGCAGGCGGATTTCTGAGTTTGAGAGTTCGAGGCTAGCCTGGTATACAGAGTGAGTTCCAGGACAGCCAGGACTACACAGAGAAACCCTGTCTCGAAAAACCAAAAAAAAGAAAAAAGAAAAAAGAAAAAAGGAAATAGTTACTAGTTACTCTATAGAACAAAACAACAGATGCTCCAGAGACCATCACTGACATTATAAAAGGATATCAATTACCAGTGCTTTGATTTCACCTTTTTCCCTAGGAGCTTTCCCATGACTCTCAAGACTTATTATGTCTTCCTCCAACTGGTTAGTGCTTTCCTAACTCTCCTGCCATGTGGCTTTCCCTCCACAGACGTATCCTCATTAGGATTACTGAGTGTGTGCAGTTTCCATATAGTTCTCCTGTGATAGCCAGAATTCAGTCTACAACATCTAAGGCAGGAAACTGGAAAAAACAAACAAACAAACAAAATAAAGAGGAAGGGGATCCTGCATCACCACTCAGCAGCATATAATAAAGAGGCCCCAAGCATAGAAATGCCTCATGTTGCTCGTGTTGTTACTTTCCATAGACTAGAGACCTCACTAATTGAGCCTTGTTTAAAGACTTAGTTTTATATTAAGACAGTTCTGAATTATAAACTGTCACATAAAAGCTATTACTAGATGCCAGTCAATGAGACAGGGGCCTTTCACAAAGGCTGAATTAGTTTATAAAATAGTATAAAGTAGACTCCCACTTAAAGAGTTGTGGAAAAAATGCTAAGATTGCTAAAGATAAATGAATTAGATGATATATTTTGGAGAGCATAATATTAAATAGCTTCTTAACTACAAATTGAACTTTAAAGTCTTAATTCCAATAAACAGTAGTTTGTAAGTCCATTTAAGACAGTATTGACTAGGATCATATATTTTTGCCTCCATTATACTAATTGTGTTTGATTAAATTTAGAGATAGTATTTAAATATTAATGTAGAGCATTTTCCATATTATAAATATGAATGTTTGGCCTCTATTTCAGAAAAACACATGAATAAAACATTAGATTTTCTCTGAATGGGAAAGTTAAACAGCTCTACAAAATGGAATTACGATCCCCGAATATAGCGATTATATATTGATTTACTTCTCATGAAATCTTCTTAATAACATCAATAAATATTTCCTGGCAATATACTTATGCTAGGTTTTATTTTCTTCCATCAAAGCTGTCAAAAGATCTTAGGTGTTGGCACTTAGCAACACTTGAGAGGCAGAGAAAATTACCTGGACATGTGAAAGCTATAGACAAAAGGGAAGTTTCAGGGTCTACCGTGGGACAAAGATGGATTGCTCCTTTAGTTGCTGTGTTTTGAGGACTGTAGATATCATTGGACTGCCATTAATGGTCCACAGTACAAGATTCTATGATTTTTAGAAGCTATTATCTCAAAAATATAAAAACAACCAAGGAATGAACACCTCCTTCATCGTGGACCAGGCATTTTTATGCATCACTGAACTAGTTTCTCATCTAGGTTAATTGGAGATCTGGGACTAGACCACTGCTTTTTAGTCCTATTATCGAACATAGATTCTTTAGATAGATAGTTGTTGGCCCAGTAAACTCCTGGAAAGTGATATATTTTACAATTTTCCCTTAAAGAAAGCCCAATGCTTGGTTGTATTACGTTAAAATATCATTTAACCAATAAATCTGGGAACACTAAGGGATTAAGTAATGTGGTTAATATAACATCGCTGGTAAGTGACTGCCCTGGGATTTAAGGTACATTCTTTCTTCTTTATTATTCTGTCTTCTAACAAAAGCAAATTCATAACTTAAAATGCCAAGGACACAGATACAAAGGCGAATGAAACAACATCACCAGAAATACTGATAAAGAATACTTTTCTTCTTCTTCTTCTTTTTTATTATTTATTTATTTATTCATTTATTTATTTTGGTTTTTGAGACAGGGTTTCTCTGTGTAGCCCTGGCTATCCTGGAATTCACTCTGTAGACCAGGCTGGCCTCGAACTCAGAAATCCTCCTGCCTCTGCCTCCCAAGTGCTGGGATTAAAGGCGTGCGCCACCACTGCCCGGCTCTGATAAAGAATACTTATCTCCTATGCTTCAAAGTAGAATTTTAAAAAATAATTTCAATAATTTTTCACGTAGATGTATGTGTGTGTATATATTTGTATGTGTGTGTGTGTGTGTATACATGCACATATGGGTCTGTGCGCATGTATACAGGTGATCTTGGATACCAGTGATGTCAAATATCCTCGATACAGAGTTAGCAAAAGACTACTGGCCTCTTGACTTGGATGCTGAGAACAGAGTACTGGTCCTCTGAGACCATCAAGTGTGCTTAACAACTGTACTGTCTTCCAAGCCCCCAAGGTAGTTTTGAAATATCAACTTTCCAGAAAGTCTCTAATGACCTTTGGCTTTGATGTATGTACTTTATATATTCACATCTGAACTACTGTGGTCTGGCCTAGTTCTTATCACCTTTATTCTGCATAGGTGCAGATTATCATTGCCATGATTAAAATTATCATCTATCTCTTGGTAAAAAAATAATAATAACTGCTATTGAATGCTTGGGTTACAGGATTGGATGACCAAGCTGATATACTATGACAGTCATCAGCAAAGATCTGACTGTGGCCATAGACCAGTGGTACCCTCTACACAGTTACCTCCCTCACAGAAATTGAAGTGGTCCATGTTTCTGAGCAGTTCAAATTTGAAATACTGTTAAAAATTAGTGAATATATACTTCTATGCTTACCAAATTATTTTAATATTATTATAAATAATATCTTCTATAGGGAATGTCAGATGTTAACAATCACATGTAGGTAACAGATAAATAATCTAGTGGCCATCAATAATACATATTGCGATACCAATTGGAATAAAATACCTGAACAGTGGAAAATTTAAAGAGGTTTGAACTATGTTTGTTATGATCTTATTTTACCACTATAATACATCACAAATTACTAATTTCCCATATTTTAGCACCCATGAGTAGAAACGCTTCTCAATCTATTTTCTTCTTCCTCTAAGAAAGGTACCTGATTCTTAAAACTGAAGATAAGTACAAATCAACAAGTAAGACTTTCTACAGAGGGGCTTGAGAATCTGAGCTGGGTGGCAATATCCTCATGTTTGTGTGACAATAACTACAGTAAATGGGGAGAATATAACTCAGAAACATCAGTGCACTTGTATTTTATATTTCTAATGTATTTATGAGCAAATACAAATGGCATTGTTGGGTACCATGTAACTTTACAGAAGAATGATTCATGTTTAAAAGCTTCTTAACAAAATATTTAAATTATTTTCTAAATTTTTCTTCTCTGTATGGATGTTTCAAAAAGTGTTTTCACTGTAGCCTTCACTCTATTGTTAGGTTTGCCATTATAATCTTCATAGAGCAGAAGTTGGGTTGTAAGAAATGAAAGTTTTTCACTTACTGTTAAAATGAAAGTATAGCCCAAGGTGATTTACACAGTTTTTTATAACATCCTCCATCCCTATTTAAAAAAAAAAAGGTGCAGTCCTACTACCTAGGATGTGGTGGCAACTGTTTAATAAACAAGTTTAGAAAGCATTACTCACTGTTTAATACAGAAGCAATGTGTATTGAGCATGTATCACAAGGGATAGACTAAACAATACCCTGTATAGCAGAACATTCCAGCAAAACTTGCCTTTGGGAAACTGCCCATTGTCTGCACTCAGATCAGCTAATACCATGTTTATGATATTTTCCTGGAGAACCATTTATTGAGTTAAATGTGTGCTTCAGAGTACAAAAATAAAGGACACACAATAAGACATCTGCTACCATGTCCAATATGACTTGTTTCAATCCCTAGACCCAGAAATATAGAAATATAGAAACTACTCATGTAACTTGTCATCTGATCTCTGTCGCAACACTGGAGTACATGCACCCCACCCATATAACTGCATGCAGTTTTTAAAGCAAAATAGAAAAATAACCCAAGAATAGGAGGAATTATCTGTTTCTAGAAATATCCAAACTGTAAAACAAAATTTTGTGAATAAACTCTCACAAGTGTATGGCTAAATAATAGCAGACAGCTAGGGAATGAACATACTTTATTGGCTGCTCCTACATGTCTATTTTTGACCCACAGTGAGGTCAGGTTTAGTGTTGTTAAACAACTGCAATATATACATCTTCTAATTAAGACTAGTCAAATTTCCTCTCTAATTATTGTCAAGGTGTGCAAAATCTCAAGAAAGAGTCTATCCTTACGCTGTATATTAACAAACACTTCAATTGGTAAATTCATCTTATTGCTTCTAAAAGTAAGGATATATAGCAAAATATCTCCGAGCTATAGTTGATTTGCAAACTTTCATTAGTTACCAAACATCCTCATTTCTTCCATTTCCTACCTGAGAAGACTTTTTCCTCTCCTCACTTTCCTGTGCCCCCTCCACGCCTCCAGACCTACAATGGTTGCTTTATACTTGTCTGGTTTCTTTGCTTACCTCAGGTTATGTACACATATCTAAAGATTGGCAACTAGGAATCTATAGTGAAAGATAACACGTGTCAGTGCTCTTCCCAAGAGTCACAGACCATCTAAGACAGTGGTCCTCAACATTCCCGATGCTGTGACCCCTTAATACAGGTCCTCATATTGTAATGAACCCCAACCATAAAATTATTTTCATTGCTACTTCATAACTAATTTTGTGACTGTTACCAACCTAATATGGTGATGGTCGTAGATGAACCCTGTGAAATGGTTGTTCAGTTCTCAGAGTGTTCAAAAACAGCATGCTGAGAAACACTAACCTAAACATGTCAGGCATGTGAAGCCCTCTTTCAAGTTGTTTGTAAGAGTTGTTCGAGAGATTCCAAAATAACATTAAACATATTTATTTTGCCTTTGGTTGCCACCAAGAGGTGAAAGAAAAGGCCTTATTTGTAAAAATATCATGCACTTCAGACACAGGATCCAGAGACTCTGAGCTGGAAATGACCTGAAGAGCAGCTTTCATGTTACCAGAAGGTGATAAGCAATCTTCCAAGAGAAGGAGGAAGGAGATAACGAAACCCAGCTTTGATGTCTGTAAACCATAATATTGACAAGCAGGGCATGATAACTCTATGATCTTGGAGGAAAGATGTCGCCCTCTATTTGAACTTAAGACACATTCAAAAATGGTAATTCATGCCTGTTACAGTGAAACTAACCAACTCATCAGGGATACTGAAGTCATGGATCTGGAAGGAGAACCTACAAGTACTACTTTACTTAACCAGGATAGTCTCTAAATACTTATCCTTAGTTCCATGAGTAAGTGTAGCCATCATCCCTCATCACGTAAACACTATCAATAAAAACTCAGACTTGTAGAGCCCAATCCCTACTCATGCATCTCCAACACAATTACTTTTTTTGGTCAGTGCCTAAGTGCGATATTTTTTACTCTTTTATTATTATTATTATTATTATTATTATTATTATTATTATTATTATTTCCCCCATTTCCCTCCTGTATCACCTTCCAACAGTTTCCCATCCTACTCCTCCTGCCCCATCTCCAAGAGGATGTCCCCACAGGACCATGCTCCTCCACACTCTATCAGGCCACCAGACTCCCTGGGGCCCCATGTCTCCCTATGGCTAGGCGCATCTTGCAGACCTTCACTGGGTTGCACGATTCCTATACGTCCTTATTAAATGGTCACCCATTACATTTTCTTTTGTATAAATTACTTTAAAAACTAATAATTCGATAAAGTAGCCCATGTAGAGTGTGCCATGTAGTTTTAAAATTCTATCTTGAGGCATTATACTGCCCTTATATGTTCAACTTTAATAGGTTAAACTCAAATCTCTGGTCAATGACACCAGTGGTTCTCAATCTTCCTAGCGCTACACCTCTTTAATACAACTCCTCAAGTTGTGGTGACCCCCAACCATAAAATTATTTTTGTTGCTACTTTCCAACTGTAATTTTGGTAGTTATAGATTTTAATGTAAATATCCGATATGCCATCATTTTGATAGGAGAGAAAATAAGTGGTTGAGGGTTAGATGATTGTTTTGCTTTTCTTATCTTTCAACATTGTTGGAAGTATTATTATGCATTGTGAGTAGTTATTGCAAATTCAGACATGATTCTTATGCAACATTACTAGTAATTACTTTCTTTGTTCATGTATTTTAGAGCATGTGTACATATACACACATACATGCACAGACATATAAATACATGTACATATATGGATAGATATACAGATCGATAGATGCATACATAGATACAGTGATAGATAGATATGTATTCTTAATAGAACATGGAATTTGTTTTGTTTTTGTGATTAGAAAAATTATTTTCTAACAAGTAGAGAACAAGACAGACCATTTATGGCCATCTTTGTTTGCCAAACAAAATAGACACAGCTTATCTCATTTTTCTGGTGCAGACCAGGTAGTATCTAAATGTTCACTAATTAAGTCACTCAATAAAGAATTCTGTGTGTGTGTTTTCCAAGGCTAATGAGAACCAGTAATTTCTTTATTTAAGCTATGAGTCATGACTTGGTTGAATCAAGATATTTTTAGACTTGCTTGTATTTTAGGTAAACTATTGAATATAGTTTGTATATTTGAAATTGTTTCCAAACTTCAAAGGCAGAGAATTAAACATTGAAATTTCGTTTCTGGACCAAAGGATGTTACATGCTAGTTTTACAGGCTAATATTGATTGGAATGGTGTAGTGCTTGGGTAATGGATACAAGGTTCCACGTTTAAATCCTAATATCACCAAAAATAGGATGGAGATCATTTAGCAATCATTTGTTTCTATCTAAGAGGGGTAAGACGTAGAGAAAATGAATCTTATTTCCAAAGTGTCTGAGTAACCACTCCTACCTTTACATACTTCAGGATGAACAGGAGAAATTTTTCATATTTCTGTTAAACTTGTGGACTAGGTCAAACTATGTGCTTACCAAACTGTGTAAAAGCTAAGTCCATTGTATGGTGCAGCTACAAATCACACTGAGGCTCCGAGGACCTCCACTACTGTTCTTCCAGCAGCAATCTTACAAATAAATTTCATTTTAAATTATGAATTGAGAGAAGCACAAAAGCCTCATTGTTTTTATTCCATTAAATTTAACATTTCACCTATCCGAATGCCATAATGCTTTAATCAAAACTTATCAATGATTATTGCTGAAATGGTATGATCAATCCAATCCTCTGCAAGTGCATCAAGTTGGAATCAATAGATTAATGTGAGTATTTCAACTGCATGACTCCTGATATTCGGGACATGTTAATTGGTGTTCTTCGGCTGCAGATGGTTAGGCATGCTGTGCATCATAGGATGTTTATCAGTGTCCCTGTCTTCTGTTCCCTAATTTCTAGTTTCAGTGCCTTCCATAGAGCACCATGAACTAAATGTCTCCAGGCATTGCCAAATACTGCCTGAGGGGGGAAAAAAGAAAACAAAATTGCCTTTGAGTGCAACACATGTGGATAATTTAACAGCACAGAAAGACCACGCTGAACAAGCACACAAGTTTTAAGTAGGAAAAGAAGACTGAAATTAAGACCTGGCTTAAATCTGACAAAAGAAATGGATGTTGAATATGTATTTGCCAATTAACTCATATGGAAATTTAACATCAAGCCAAGTTTTTAACAGAATTCTATTTCCCAACTTCTATGATTTCTCCTAAAAAAAAAAAATAGCAAAAAGCAAAAAAGAAAAACTTAAAAGTTCAAAGTGACCTCACAGTCAGTCAAGTCCAGCATTTATAATTTCACACAAAAAAGGTGTGAAATTATATCCCCCATGTATTTTTACTAAGATAATTGATGCTAAATTTCAAAACTACAGACCACTATTTTGCACCAAGTTCCCTAAACCCCTTCTTGCTGTCAAGCACAAGCATAGGTTGTTCCACAATGCAATGAACAAGAACTCAGAAAAAAAAGAGAAAAGATCACCCACGCTAACAGGTAGATTTGATTCAGAAAGGGTAGCAATTTTTAATCAGGAATAATTAGTAAAGAGTGTAGCTGCAATTATCTATGTTTGAGATAGGCAGAGGAAGTAGAAAAGAAATTCCTCAGTTCAGAGGAACTGGAAGACATGCTATCCAAAGTAGCAATTAGATCCAGTAAGTATGCTACAGATTTTATAAGACAAACTGCTCACCAGTTGCAACTTTTTCACATTGGTTTTTCCCAAGAATAGCAAAAACAAAATGGCATTTCTGGCATTTTTAACAAATCAGCAATCTTTGGTTGCATGACGTTTTTCTTTTTTGTTTTTTAATTGGATGTTTTATTTACATTTCATATGTTATCCCCTTACCCCATCCCCCACCCACCCAGGAACCCCTATCCCCTCACCTCTCCTCCTGCTTCTCAGTGGATGTACCCCTACCCACCACCCCACTCCTGATGTTTTTCATTATTCCTAGTATATATCCATATTGAAAAAGAGATATCAACATGCAATGTAGAAATTCAATATGTAACTTTCTTTAAGTAAAATCTGAAATAGAGTCAGATGTTCACAAATGAGGCACCTTAAAACAAATTTTAACACTTACCAATGTATAATCATGAAGGTAAATTTATCTTCAAGATGCTCTGTTTTTTAATATTTTTCATAATTTATAAAGGAACTATAACATAAAAGTATAGAAATCTCTTACCACAGATCGGTGAGAGAGTAATGAGTTAATGATGTAGGAAGTATTTATAACTTTACATTTACTGCTTTTGTAACGAATATAAGTGTATATTTTTTGGCCTTGAGCTTCCCAACCCTCTTTATGTATGGCACACACATCCCAACTCAAGACATATCTCTCATTTGGGGAGCTGATGGACATATTCAAGAATAGGATAAATACTACAAATTTATTCTGTTTTGTTGTAATTTAGATCCTGTGAAACAGCAGCATGTGCTCTTACCAACTGTGCTGGCTGGTTTTGTGTGTCAACTTGACACAAGCTGGAGTCTTCAAGAGAAATGAGACTTAGTTGAGGAAATGCCTCCATGTGATCCAGCTGTAAGGCATTTTCTCAATTAGTGATCAAGCAGGGAGGACCCATTGTGGGTGGTGCCATCCCTGGGCTGGTAGTCCTGTGTTTTATAAGAAAGAAAACTGAGCAAGCCAGGGGAAGCAAGTCAATAAATAACATCCCTCCATGATCTTTACATCAGCTCCTGCATCGTGACCTGCTTGAGTTCCAGTCCTGGCTTCATTTGATAATGAACAGCAATGTGGAAGTGTAAGCTGAATAAACCCTTTCCTCCCCAACATGCATCTTGGTCATGATGTTTTGTGAAGGAGTAGAAAACGTGACTAAGACAACAACTGAGCCCTCTTTCCAGCACTCTCTTATATTTATTATATGTATGCAAATCAAAGGAGTTGCTCAAATATAAGTTCTGATGACTTGTTTTCAAATATAATTTATTTCACAACAGGGCAAAAATATAACTGTGGTGGTTAAGGAAAGATACTTCAGAACTTAAGGATCCACTTAAGGATTCACTGGGAGGTGAGAAACTCTAAGGACTCAAACGGAGGGACCTTAGATGAAATGCTCTACAGTGGGGAGAGGGAACTTGTAGAATCGACCTCCAGTAGAAAGACAAGTCATCAATTGGAGAGATGTGGTTGCCGTTCCACAGTCAAAAACTCTGACCCAGAATTGTTCCTGTCTGAAGGAATTGCAGGGATAAAAATTTAGAGGAATCTGAGGAAAAGGAGGTCCACTGACAAGCCCAAATTAGAATTCAGCTCAAGGGAAGGCCCCAAGGCCTGACAGTATTACTGATGCTATGGTGTGCTTACAGACAGAAGCCTGCTTGGCAGCTGAAAGAGTCAAATGCAGATACTTACACCCAACTAAAGGACAGAAGTAGGGGACTCCTGTGGTTGAATTAGGGAAAAACTGGAAGAAGCTTTGGAGGGCAACCCCATAGGAAGCCCAGCAGTCTCAACTAACCTGGATCCCTGAGATCTCTCAGACAGAGAGCCACCAACCAGGCAGCATAAATCAGCTAATATGAGTCATACACAGCAGAGGAGTGTCTTGTCTGGCCTCAGTATGAGAAGAAGCACCCAACCCTTGAGAGACTTGAGGACCCAGGGAACATCGATGTCTGATGGGGTGGGTCTGGGATTGTTGAGGGAGGAGGTATGGTTTAAGGAATACTCAGAGGGTGGACCAGGAAGGGATAACGGCTGGACTGTAAAAAAAGAAAATGATTAAAGAATAATAAGCTTAATAGTAAGATTAAGAAGCTGTCCAATTTAAACTATAATACAACAGAATCATGATGATTCTAATAGTTCTCAAAATTTTTAGTACATGTTACATAAGTGCAAGGAAACTATATATTTTAAAATATACATTGAAAAAGTTATATATATATATTTGACAAAAGATTTATTATTTCTAAGGGAGAAAGTTACTTGAAATTTTAAGAAAAAAAATTAGGGAACCATAATGGAAAAAATAGGTAGTATTAAACTGAAATTAAAATGTTTTTTATCTTATCTTTTGTATCAGTTTATTCAAGCATACACTGAATATGTGTATTTCAACTATATTTCAAATGCTAACTGGATAATTTGTGTTATATTTCTGATGCCAAAGAAATAGTTGCAGAGAATAGATTCTGTAGCATCGTTTGAGTAATGAAGTCCACACATAAATGTGGCCCCACAGGCTTGACCTATTAAAATTCTAAACTAGAAGCTGGAGAGAAGGCTTGGTGGTTAGCTGTTCTTTCTGCTCATTCATAGACTCGAGAATTTAATCTAGAGAACTGAAGTTTAAATCCCAGTATCCATGTACCAAAGAGTATGTCCTTCCCTTCACACATCTATAATTCCAAACATATTGTATATAACTTGAAAGAAGATGCTGCTGCTGTCAATAATTTCACAGAAAAGAAAAGTCGGCTTATCACCAGTGCTGGATGACATTTTGTTTTTCCTTTCTCCTCAAAATTTCAGTGAAAATGTAAAAATGAGATCATTCCTTGGCAAACAGAAGAATAGCTAATCAGGTTATGGCCTGTAGTAACTACGAAAACAATGTTCACTGAACACAAGGCTACAAGTACCGGGTGACTGTTTCAAAACAATAAACAAATGACAAAGGAAGCCATTGAAGTAAGTGAAAGAGAATGGCAAGATAGAAGGGAGGGGGAGTGTGATTACATAATTATATTATGATCTCATTAAAAAGAATGAAAATGAATATTACAAAGACCTAAAAACCTTGAGTAGAGCCCAGAAGAAACTGTGAGAATTTTATACCTTGGATTAAATAATCTTTCATCATTTGGAACTGTAGATGGAAAATAAAGTATGAAACTTCTAAGTACATCCATCCCTGCTGGCTACAAAATGCCAAAGTCATTTTCATACACAACCTCACGACAATGATTGAAAAAAAAAACCATAGAGTTCTGGTAATTTATGTACACCTGAGGAATTTGATCAAGAAAGTGTTATTATCCAGATTGTTCAGCATGCACTAAGCTCCCAGATGTCTGATTCTTCACTGACAGCAGAAAACAGCAAGCTTCCTGTACATTTTCCCCACCCCTCTTACTTCAAATCCATTGACAACTTCTCCGACAGATTTACCTTACAAGGAAATTAAAAATCCCCATCATTTCTAATTATCTGTAGATCTAATTTAGAAATGAAATTCAACATGCCCTAAGGAGACAACTGCAAACTCTCACTTTAGAAGACATGAAGCATGAAAGCACTGCTACAATTTTAAGGGTTGTATGAGTAAAGACCAAGAAACCATGAATAGTAACAATTGTGACATGTACTAAACAAGGGTTGCAGAACAGAGCCTTTCAATATAGCCATTCTTGTGGCTGTCCTTCCCAGAGTTTGTAATTACTATGTAAGCATGAGCATGGGAGAGGGAAGCTTCCTCTACTGCATAGTTAGCTGATAAGTCAAGGAGGGTTTTTTTGTGTGTGCATTATCTAAAGATAGATGTGACTGCTTAAATGAATTAGAATGGTAGAGATGGTTTACCATGATTAGTTAACAAACCTTACAAACATTGAAAGAGATAGTGAAATAAGACTTCAGGCTTTGAGAACTATACAGGTGGTGTTTCATCTATACATTTGAAAGGTTCTACAGGGGCTGTTCTTCCTTGGCTGGGAGATGCTGTAGCTGAAATCGGCTGTCTGATACCCCTGGGAATGGTGACATCCTGTAATGCTGAGAACAAACAATGGCAAGGAGACATAATGAGCAAGATATAATTTCTGTAATTAGCAGTGGTGATACAAGGGCATATTTCCCATTGGCTAACTGATCAAAGAGCCTGTCCAATGGGTCCTACAACATCCTGTGCCCTACAGGAATGGCACTATTGAAAAATCTGTATTTGTCACCAAGAAGTATAGCACTCATTAGCCAGTTTTCAGTCCTGAATCAGATTAAGAACTGGAATTTACAGAACCATGAAATGTCTAAAGATGCCTAAGAAATGACCCTAATCATAGGGCAAATACGCTTTCCTTAAAAATCTCTGAATATTGCAACAGAATGGCATTACTCTGATTAAACTAGACATAAAGAAATAATTGGATAATTTGAAAATTGCCTTTTTTAAAAAGATTCTAGATAACAAAATTACTTATAGATTGTGTTAGCTTCTTTTCTATTTGCTGTGATAATACACTGATCAAAAGCAATTTGGGGAGGAAAAGGCTTACTTCAGCTTACAGCTCACAGTCAATCATGAAGGGAAGTCAAGAAAGATAGCTGAAGGCAGGAACTAATGCAAATATATTGAAGTACAGCTTCCATCCATGGTTATTGGCTCAGCCTGCTTTTGTGTACTACCCGGGTCTATTTGCCGAGGGTTGGTACTACTCACAATGAGCTGGACACACAAACATCAATCATTAGTCAAGGAAATTGCCCCCAGGCTTGTGACCAGGACAATCTGATAGAGTCATTTCCTGAATTTCGGTTTATTTTTCAACCACATTCTTTTAGCTTGTTCAAGTTGACAGAAAACAATCAAACAAAACTAACCAACGTAGGGACAACAAATCATGACTTATTATGCATCATAGCGGAAAATTTGTGTTATGATAGAATTCTCTGTAATTTTACATTACGATTAAGTTAGTGAAATGCAAATATTTCTGATAGTAACTTAGAAGTGTTAACTATTTTAGTGGAGTGAATGAACCTGGAAACTGGAGGAGCAGTCTATTTGCTAACTAAGATGTGCTCCTTTCTCTATCACTCTTTATTTCTTCCCTCCTGCATTAGGTCATATTTGTATTTTTACAATATACTCTCACCTTATCAGTTTGTTTGACTGAAAAGAACACTCAGTTGCATTTACCTTTGCACCTAGTAATTTCATTCTCCTTTTACCTTATTGTGTCAGACTAGGATTTCCCTCAGTACTCAGTAACACCTAGGTTTTTGTCTCTTTCCCAGAGTTGTAAGTCATCCACATGAAAGGATGTAACCTAAATTTCTATTGGCTGTTTTTACAACAGTGGTGGATATTATAACTGTAAAAGGCAGAATTTGAACTGGGGAGAAGAAAACCTGCTTTGGGGCATAAGGCAATAGCAAGGGACATCTGGCCTTCTATTTAACAGAGGCAATGAACTTTTCTGTTATTTTACCCAGATTCACTAACAATATCACTCAAATCCTCAGAAAAAAAAATTTAATTTCTTTGGCCAAGCTACTGATATGCAACTGCAAATTTCAACTTGCTGATGTGTCTGTCCCAAGTACAGAATGGTGTGTGCCTTGTCTGTGACATTTTCTCAACCTAATTTAATATTTTATTAGAAATCTTTGCAAATATTTGATGAACCTATCAGTAAGAGTTATACTTGCTTGGAATTTATCACTTGAATCTAACATGTAGTTTCACAGTAGTTCAGACTTTGGACATTAGAAACACTAGTGTAAAGATTTAGTCCCAGGATATTGTTTTGAGAGATATTCAACTAACAACATGATCATTTAATAATTCCATGTCATTGCTTGTGATTCACTCTGTCTCCATAGTAATTATGACAGAAGATAATAGGCATCTCTAGGTAATTATGATAGAATATTCAAATTTAAAGTCAGAAAAGCTTATTTCAGTATGAAGAAAATTTTTCTTTTTATATCGGTATACATTCTATGTTACAGAATTTTATCACACAAAGTGTGTAGTCTTATAAGAATAACAAAACCAACATGATTTTATTTCCAAAGAAGACTATGCTTTAACATGTTAAACTGTTCTTGTAAATGATTTGGGAGATTGGAGACAAGGATAGTTTATTGCAGTTTATTGCCTTCCATGGTAATTTCTTTGCTTGTGGAAGGAAGTAATCAGAGATGCCGTGAGGATATGAGAGACCTACCCTGAGCTATGCTATTGAACTTCTGTATATTACAGATGAAAGTTATAGTGTTCATTGAGAAGAGACAATGGATCAGTAATTACTTATTAAGCTTATAATCCATCGCAGGTAAGTGGGGAATGTGGAAACACAGAAAAAGATATATAAGACACTGTAATGGGGTTATAATAGAGACACACATTTTTATAAAGTGCATACAGTATAGCCCAATACATACTAGCTTTGCATGTGTGAGTCTACCTTCTGATGTCCAGTCCAGTTAAGAAAGTATATACATATACACATATACAAAAAGACTACACGTTTCAGGGTTGGCTGTTGGAAAAGTGTTTGCCTTGAATGTTTGAAGCATTGATTCCATTCCTAACACTACATAAACCTGGGTGTGATGGTACAGGTCTGTAATCCAAGATCTCAAATGGTAGAGACTCAAAGTTAAGAAGGTCAAGGTCATTATCAGCTACACAGTGGCTTTCTGGCTGAGGACTAAATGAGATACAATCAAAAGCAAAAGAATGAGGGAGCGGTGGAGGGAAGAAAGAAAGGTGTATGAGTACTGAAAGAATTACTCAGGTCACACAGAATTTAAGAATACTGTATAAGGTATAGTGTGGAACTTATTAGGTCATTACCAATTATGCCAACAAACCCAGTTGGATAATTTGTAGAGAAGTTGGTGGTTATAGAACTGTCTTTCAAGATTACAAGGATCCTAAGCAATTGGCCACCAGCAACACTTTCCATATATAAAAAAGGTATCTAGATATTTAAAAGTTACAATGAGGTTTGGCTCTGCAGTATGCGAGGGTCAAACAGAGATAGAATAGTATCAGAGTTATGGATAAAATTAAATCTAAATAACATAGGATGGCTATAAAGGCATATTTTTCAAGTCTCTAGAAACATAATTAATGTAAGTGAAGACAGACATGTTTGAAGACAAGATGAAATATACTTCCAAGACAGCTGGAATTGAACAGTAAGCAACATATAAGTGCCTACTCTGTGTTTCATTCCTACCTTTCAAAAATGTTTTCAAGTAACAGGGTATTTGCTTAATGATATAAATTTCTCTCTGAAATTGTACATATTACAATTTATTTTATATAAAGCTTATAGGAAAAAACAGTAAGGTTTTTGCTACAATTCATACATTGTTATACTTCTAAATTTGTATTGATTCTATAAATTTAAATCTAACGTACTTAATTTTAATTGAATATAATAAAACAGCTATATTAAATAGTTAATTATTATAGAATATTATGATATATTCATTTTATATATATTTAAATAACCATATATATGGTTGTTTCAAATAATTACTGGTTTCATTCAACTTATTATTATGTTCCAGAATCAATAAGTGTTCTGTTGAATAGCTCTGGCCTCTTTATAGAAGCACAGAGAAGGAAAAAGTTTTATTTTATAATTACCTAAATATGCTTGAGCTGTCTAGACAACTGTTTATTCATGATTATGAAATTCAATATACACATGAAAATTTTCCTATCTTTAATTTGGCTTCATTTTCTCTTGTACAGATTATTTTATTATGGAACTGACACAATAAAACACAGCAAGAGATATTATGTTTTGTCAGTAGTAATTTTTATCTTGTTAGTTCATAGTTGACAAAATGCTTTTTGATTATCAAATTGTGAGTTAGTCACAGATGCCAATGTTCTTTGCTACAATGTTTATTGCTTATAAGTATCATGTTTTTAAAAAAATTATTCTAGTCTTTCCCTTGGTGATTTTAAATAACATGTGAAAACAGTTAAATGCAATAGCATAAAACATAGGATTTGAATGAGATTTTAAATTCAGTTATACAGTATAAGAATAAAGTTATTCTAACTCAAAAGTAATGGATGTAAGGTGACTTCACATCCCTATAGTATCTGCAGTGTAATTACAGCCTTAAAGAGCCAAAGGTGGTTAAACTTGACTCAGCCTGACTCTAGAAGTAAACCTTCACAATAATATCCTACCACAGGGTTTCTCAAAGCCATGAGGGTAAAGCCAAAACCCCATACCATTATATCTAGAAGATGGGCTCTGTCCACTCTCCTTCTTTTGTTCCTCTTTCTTCCTTAAGGTGTCAAATATCATCTCAATATGGTCCATGTTTGTACTTCAGAAATATACAATGTGTTCATTTTGCACACGTACACAAATGATGGGATTGTTCACAGGAAGAAGAACAATTGGTGTCTCTACACATGATGAGCCTTAGTGAGATGAAGATTTGCACTTACATTTTGAAGTTAATTCTGGAGTAATTTAGGATATGGGGGAGCTATTATAGAGGAATAATTTATGCATGAAAGAATGAAATTAATTTTGGATAGCCAGAGATAGAATGTAATCATATGAATATTTATTTTTTTAATAAACATCTATGCTGGGAACTCAGGAGACCAGAGTAGGAGAGCTGAATTAAAAACTACCAGGCGGACAGAATGAGTTCAAGGTCAGCCTGGACAACTTTATAAGTTTCTGTCTAAAAGCAAAAACTAAAGAGAGGGCTGGTCATGTAGCTCAATAGCAGGGTCTTGTCTAGTATGTGTAAAGCGTAGAGACAATTCCTAGTGCCATAATAAATAAATTTACAATATTAAATAATTAAAACAAAGTTTTTCATTTTGAATGAACCATAGTAAATTATTTTTAAATAATATTTTGAAAAATAAGATTTTATACTTTTCCTTTCAAATCTAGAATGTGAACAAAAGAAACTTGAGGAAAGTTAAGGTGTGCATTAAGACTGCATTTGATGTGAATCTTGTAAGTACAATCACTGCTCCTGACACATAGGAAAGACAGGCCATGCAAGTGGTACACTTGCATTTTCTGACATTTATGCATTGTTTAGTATGGTCCTGAGCAATCACATTTGAAGATGTCTGTTTTATATTACCAGTTATGAGACACTATAAGAGTTTTTTTTCCACTTTTCTTATTGCCGAAGATTGTAAATGATGCCTGTAATAGTCAGTATTCATACTAGCCTTAAAAAAAAATGTTGACAGCAAAGTCAAAGGCAAAATATACAAATCCTATAGAACAGCAATCAATCCTGATGACTGACTGCCTCTGGACAGTTTGTTTCAACTTTTGAAGGTTTATGGAAAACACTTTTGAGTTCCATCTTATTATCAAGGACACGCCGCCAGCATAATATACAAAACACTTGGATCTATTGGCATTTGACTTAATATTTTCAGATTGAAATGAGGACCTATCTGCCAGTAAACAGGAAATATCAGTATGTCTCATTCGCTTTGACTCGAGAGCCTCTATTAGCTGTCTCAAGGACAGGGAGAGCTGCCAGTCATGTGAGCCTTTGCAGAATCTATACATGTTCTTGCCCTCACACTCACACACCATAATGTTGTGTCATGAGCAGCAGGAGAGAAAAAGGTTTTAAAAGGAGAAATCTGATATCCCTGTAGGTTCTACAATTATATAGCATCTAGAAACTCAAAGGTTAATACTCTTGATTTACAGATCCATTTAATACATATATACCTATTGAGGTTCTTTAAGATTGCAAGAGGTGAATAAAACAGACCACCTTCTCAGCCAGCATCCAATTTTAATAATCACATAATAGATTTTTTTTTATAATGAGCATAGTAAACAACACAGCAGAAACAATCTAGCCAGTCCCATTAGGAGCTTGAATTTACTGGAAGGATATCCACCACAGAGGGGAAAGCTATTCAATAAGATGTACTGAATGTATGTATTTAGAAAATGTCATATGACATCTTGATAAATTTGAATTCAACATTGAAAAATCAATGAAAATCTTAGTGAAAGTATTCATCTGTTTAAATACTGGAAAGAGAACAGCATAAGCATGTTATGCTTCAAGGGTACATGTACACACAGGTATAAATGTTTACATGTATCAGACACAGGAAAACGTGACAGGCCTAACCACAACGAAAGCATGATATAATTGCATGTAGTTCGATAAACTCAGGATGACTGACTTCTGTGAGATCTGTGACAACAGATGGAGCTGAGGTGAGAGAGGTAATATAGATCCCACAGTTCAGGTATCTTGCCAGCTTCTGGCTTTTATACCAAGAAATATGTCTGCATAGAGATTAGCACTATTTCATGACTGTGGGTAGAGACTGATTGAATTGAAGCAATTACAGAAACAAAAAGACCCATTTGGAAGCTTCAGGATGAAGACTATAGAAATTATCAAATTCAGTAGCTACAGCTCGATTTTCAAAGTATAGTAGCTTGATCTGATGGTTGATTATATGTTTTGGTATGGAAAAAAATGTGAAAAAGTTTACACAGGGTGTACTTTTAACAAAGGAGACGGCAAACAAATTAATAAACAGATAAATGTTTTAAACATACACTTAACAAAAATCCCATGGTTAGTATATGTATATATATACATATATATATATTATATATATATAATATTGCTAAAATTCTTATATTGGGGAAATATAAATCAATCTCACATCACTTGGATCCATAATTATTTTTAAATATGTGCAAAAGGAAGGAAGCTGTAACTCACATCTACCTTGACATATCCATTTTGCACCCAAGATATGCAATATGCAATCTCTTCCATAGATAAGTTTTAATCTAGCAACATTAAACACTCCTGGCCTGCTCTGGAAAGGGATCACATCCAAAGACCTTCTAGATCTTTCTGAGTTGAATGGCACATATTTAATCCCTCTGTCTGAAATACAGACATGCTCTTACTTATATACATTTAATCACAAACAATGACGATAAAGCTATATGGTAGAAGGAAGCACCCATATTTGAAAGTGTTGTCTAATCAAGAGGCAGACAAAATGATGGATCACAGAATTCTTTGACAGAATGAGTCAACATTAGGACACAATCAACTCTCATGAGAACAGACCCAAAGAGAGGCATCTTAAGAGGGCACTGCAGAAAAGGATAGGTGAGAAGGCAGTTTTACAGGATAGACTCCCAGAGACAGTTTGCAGGTAAAAAGAGATGAGCCAGAGAATGAGGAGCTAGAAGGTTACAAGGGATTACCAGAATTAGTCTGGGGCCAAGCAGAACAATTCAGTCAGAAGCCAAATGATGCCAGTTTGAAACAGTCAGCTTGGAGAGGAGTTTGTGTCAGAATAGCTGAGTGGTGACAGCCAGCCAGAGTTCAAAAAGAGCTAGAAAGGCTGAGTTTATTCAGCGATAAGCCTCTGAGACAATAATTACGTCTGGTGAATCAAAATCACATTTACAATATTCAGCAATATTGTCTTAACAATTCATTCTGGAGGGAAATCAAGAGCAATGACAAAAGTCTATTGTTATGGGTATCACTGGCCCTGCCTGCCCCTCATTTCATAAGGGACCCCATTTCTGAATGCAAATTGGTACAGCCACTGTGGAAATTAGTCAGAGAATCATCAAAAATCTAAAAATAAATACCCTATATGACACTTCTTAGGATGTCCATAATGGACTCAATATTCTACTCGCCTGAGACTTGCTTAACAATGTTCAAAGCCTCCATAGTCACATTAGGCTGGAAATGAAAACAACCTCAATGTCTTTTACAAGATGAGTAGATAATGAAAATTGAGAACACACACACCATGGAATACTACTCCTCTGTAAAGAAATATCAAGTTATGAAATTTGTAGGTAAATGAATGGACTTTGGACATATAATATTAAGTGAGCCAACACCACAAAGAAAATTAACACATTTTCTTCCACGTATGTAGCTCCTACATGCAAATATTTGCATGTTAATGTACAACACAGAATAACTACAGAAACCATAATAAAGGAATCAGTTGTGGGGGGAGGTGAGGTGTGGAAGGAATAGCAGGATGTAGGTAAGAGGTTTAAAATGATAAGAGGTTTAAATAGCAAGGACAGACTCCAACTGGGTGGAGGCAGAGAGGTCAATACAGAAGGGGAAAAAGGAACAAGAGGTACCTAACATCAAGATTACTTAATAAAGACAGATGTAATCTATTATTTTACATTTACCTAAAATCGAATACAATATATAAGTGTATTTGTAAATATCTATACACATATATGCATATATCAAAGAAGAGATCAGCCACTTCACAGACAATGCTCCCCACAAGAATCATAGATTTAACAAACCCAAGAACCAAATATCCTTGCAAATGGTTGGCCAAGGTAGGTCAAGTAACGTCTAAAAATTATAGATTATCAATGCTGCTTTTGGTTGCCTCTCAGGGATTGAGGTGGTTCTCCATTGCTGAAGCCACACAGTTAGAAAAAGAGAACTGATGACCCAGCTGAAGCTGATATGAAAGCCTCGCTGTCCTGATGTTTAAACTGGCATGGTTCCAACAAATATTACATAAGTTGCCAAGGGAGGAAAGCAATTGAACAATAGTGCCCATGTGCAGCACAGACAGACTATGGCAATTTCTGTCATGCATGACAAGATGGACATGAATTTTCAAGAAGTGGCCTTCATATGTTGCTGTCAACTAACAACTATCCAGTTGAACTTAACATTCAATTGAACAGGAGGGAAATAATGCCTAGTACTAGAAATCCAGACTTCCCAGAACTGAGGTCATGGACTTGAGGAAAAAATTCTACTATCACCAATTTACTGGGTTGATAGACTTCTTAACTACTGTCTAAATCTTATCCTTACACCCATGCTTTAAGTTTAGTTAGTACCCTTTAATCAGCGAATCCTCTTTATAGCAAGTGAAGACCTTCACAGAAAACTACAGCTGGATATAATGCAGAGACAAATAGATACTGAGGAGCCCAGCCCCAAGAGATGCAGCTACATCGTAGTTCCTGTATCTGTGACCTATAAAATGTTGCAGTAGTGGATAATGGAAAGATCTCTCTTTTTTTTAATTAATTAATTTATTTTTCAAATTGTAATTTTTACTCATTGACACAGGGGTTGGTTATAAACACAAAAAGGCAGGATGTGGGGAAGGGGATGACACTGGAGCATGGGTGTTCAGGGGGAACACAGCTATCTTTCAGAACAGGCTATCGGCTGGGTGAAGGTTGAGGGGACAGGTGGCTATGATCTGCCTATGATTCACTTGTCCTTATCTAAGTTGGCTATAAGCTATTGTAAATAGGAAAGATCTTAATAGTCAGAATATCATGAAATCTTCTGTCAAACAGTCTTTCCTAGAAACAGCTGAATTAAGAAGACTGGAACAATAGCAATATTCATGGACAAGTCAATGTCATTGAAGCAAATTTTATAGGATCCTGCCTCTAGACAAAGAACTACAGGTAGCCCTTGAATGTTGGGAGATGAAGACTTAGCTTCTCCGAGGGATGAGCTACCATATTTGTGGTCTTATAATAGCCTATAAACCATAAATAATGAAACAACAAAACTGGACTCAGCAGATATATTTATAAATGTGTGCGCATGTGTGTGTGTGTGTGTGGGTGTGCATGTGTCTGTGTGTGTATGTAACACATATAGTAAAAGAGGCTCTGGAAGGGTTTTTATAAGGGGTAGCTAGGAAAGGCTGGAGAAATGACAGGAAGTCAGAAGTGATATAATTCTATTTTAATTAAAAAAACCTTAAATGAAAATACAATGTATAGTTATCCACGGTTTCAATGATACGTAGGCTATGGAATGGGTTCTTGGAGGGTAGCTTGGAGAGACTGGAGGGAGAATAGGGAGGTGACGTTATGTAATTCTATTCTAATTAAAATCGTTTAAAAACTAAAGGTAATTTTAAAAGTTATCTCACACATGGCAATGAGATTTTATTTAATAACATTTCAGTAGCAGCAGCATCACCCTATATGGTGTACCTTCCTTCAAAGCATCTTTTATTTAAATTAACTACAAATAGTAAGCTTCAACTAACCCTAATCCCTCATCGTCCCCATTGCCCTATATCCATGCCCAGTTAACCCTCTACATTTCCAGTATTCCTTCCCACTTCTACCTTGATATCCCATGTATTCTATGAATGGAGGAAGTCATAGGGCCAGAGCAGAACTTTCTGCTGTTTCCTTAGTTAATAGACATGATGGCAAAATATTGGTAATTTTAGGTAAAATTTAGGTCTATGCTCATAGATTTGTGCTTCTCAGCCTTGGCAAAGAATCTATGGTTACCATGGTCAATGGTTAACGTAGAGTTAACTCATCACCCACCCTAAATAGGACATATCCATCACCCTTTCTGAGGCTTATTGGACATTGCTGAAGAAGAGCAGAAATAATACATGAGTCATAGGAACACAGTGAGGAGTCCTGTGAGATGCTGTCCTCTGGACCTGACACGAGTATCGCACTTACAAACTCAGGACTACTTGCACAAGACCTGCACAGATCCTGGACCATTACCATTCAAAATACTCAAAAGACTCCACCACTTCCTAGGTTAATAAAGCAGTGAGTGGTTGTTGAGGCACAGAATGTTATATTCATCAGTGGTATAGTACTCTTCTAATGACTACCTTACTAATGCCAACAAAGCTCAACCCCTGCTTTTGAAAGTAGCCCTAATAGGATTAAATTCAGTGGCACACCACACATGTGTGCACTCATGAGTGCATATGGACAGGCACTCACACAGTTGACCTTGAGCATACTACAGTGCTCACACATGCACGCACACTCACACTCTCGCACACACAGACACACACACACACACACACACACTGATGACTAGGAGTGGGTCTTGACCTGTGAAGAAGGGATCCAGTGAAAGGAAGTGAATGTAAAAAGAAAATGGGGGAAGTGTGATGAAAACAGAAGTTGGCATTCTGTGTTCTTTTAAGAAGGTTCAGTAGGATATGAACAGTAGTAAGAGGAGAGAGGGGGAGGGGACAGAAGCCTGTAAGACAGAAGGTGAACAGGAGGCAAGCATGACGTCTGCATGTATGGAAATGTCGCAGCAATAAATTAACTTTTATAATGAACATGATTGAATAATTATAGTTTTAAAATTAAATAACCATAGGTGGATAGTGACAATTTGAAAGGTGGGAGGAGGATTCTGAGGAAAAATTTGCTGGTCTTTTTGAGTGTTTCCGATACCCTTTTGATACATCACAAACTGCAGAATTAGTAGTGCTGAGACAGAAGAGTAGTTCCAGAAGCGTGAATGTGTTTCAAAGCAATCAATTTATTCCTGATTTGAGAATGGATTGCCATTTGGCCTCATACATTTTGACACTGACAATTATGATCTACTTCCAATATGTAAATAGAAATCTTTTCAATTCAGAATGTACAGAATTCTAACCTTGTTCCCCAGGACTTGCTGAAATTTGAGGACTGAATGTGCATTGAGTGGTGGTAGTACTGGGTGGGTTTCAATGTTTATGAAACAAAATTATTGCTTCATGTATTTTAACTGTAAACAAAATTAAAAATTAAAAATTAAAAAATGCAAAATTAAAATGGAAGTACCTGAGATGTGGAAAAAAATCAAAATTAATATATCTAATCTTTAATAAAATTATTATCTAATAAATATGTATTAAAACTAATATCTGATAAAATATCTAGCAAACTCTAATATCAGGTGTAGAGTTGACCAGGCTATTTTTTAAAAATAATATTTACTGAGAATCCATCAATTTTGTAAAAAAAAGAAAAGGCAAAAAAGAAAAAAGGAAAAAAAAAAAGAAAGAAAAGTAGGGGTCACCCAGGTCAACCAACCCTTCATTTTCCAAATGAGTCTCTGAGAAACTATATATGTGACTGTTAATCTATGACATAAAAATGATAAGTAGCTTAAAGTAATGCTGTGTGTTTAACAGGAAACGAAGGGAAAGAGGAGAGATATTATAAGTGAGCCAAAAGTTGGTAATCTCGATTTAATTTTTCCTTTCTGCTTCAGGGAAAGACAAGAAAATGGGAGACACAGCTACTGTATCTGGGTACTTTCCATTCTTCATTCTGCAGCCTTAACCAGTCCAGTAGCCCTGCAGAGACAGGAAAGCACTCCATCCGACACATTCCTTATAGGGAACTGGTTTTATTTAACAGTGTTGAACAGCTGGAGAGCACACAGCTGACAACCACTTGAGCATGAAAGTGTCTGATGACTGCAAATAAAATATGGGGTGCAACAAGGTCCAGAGGCAATAACAATATACAATAGGAGAAAGGTGCAGAGACAGTCTGAATCAGTGAGCTGGAACAAATGCCAGAGGATCCCTGCCTCTGGCCTGGGATTTCTAGTCAGAAACCATGTAAATCATTAGAGAAGTCTGGTGCAGTCACCTCAGTATATGTGACTGGAAAATGACACAAAGTCAGGTGTTGAAAACAAAGACAAAGAAAACTCCAAGCAGACTGTCAGCTTTCACAACCATTTTCAACAGCATTTAAGTATCATGTCAGTAAAAACATTTATGAATTGAAATCATCCTCCTCTGGTCAGAGGATTTCTTCGCTTGCAGAAGAGGAAAGAGCCCAGGATCAAAGCTGGTTGAAAAGCAACGCTGAATTCTAAATGTAACTGCAGGCTGAGCTGTGATTTTAAATAACCACATGTGTTTTAAGGGATAACTTGCTCTGCTCTCTCCTGACATGTTTTTTCCCCTACAGGTGACTGTCAAGTGTATTCTGTGATGAAAATAAAAACCGCATCACTCGAAGGTGTTTTGCATCTTCTGAGCTGCATCTCATCATCTGGTGAGAAATGAAAGATTTTCTCTCCTCTTTTTGTAATGTAAGAAACATGTTTCTATAGCATCTGTAGCATATCAAAGCATAACACACAGTTGAAGAAAAAGGCAGACAAAACTTGAAATAAATACATGTATTTTTTTTTAAGTTTCACAAGATGTTCTGAAGATCTTGCTATCAGGACGGTGTCCTGTGGGTTAGGAAGGAGCAAGCT
Source organism: Grammomys surdaster (assembly GCF_004785775.1). Classification (NCBI taxonomy): domain Eukaryota; kingdom Metazoa; phylum Chordata; class Mammalia; order Rodentia; family Muridae; genus Grammomys; species Grammomys surdaster. Next base: position 13,388,222 of record NW_021604622.1, on the reverse strand, counting down.
ATAAATCATAATATGCTCACCCAGGCTTTGTTACTAGAACCAGACACAGAAAGTATTTTTGTAATTTAAAGGCTTTTTTGTTTCCTCGATAGAATGGACAACCTAAATCAGAATTTCATCTACTTTATATTTGGATTTCCCTTGCTTCCTAATATTTACTTATGTTATAAAATTACTGGGTTTTGCTACAAACTGTGCAAATCAGTTTGTGAGTGAATAGCATATACTATGGACAAAGAAAATGACATTTTGGGAAGGTCAAAGGCAGAGCTAAAACACAACGCAGCTGGACATAGTGATTGTCAGGGTAGAGCCACAAGGTTTCCATGCAAGGTACAGGGGTGCACTGCTTCTTTGTATTTATCTAAGTCGCTAATATTTTTTATTTAAACGTTAATTTTTTAAGTCTTAAAACATACATATCTGCAATAAAGAAGCATTATTAAAATAAGAGGTGTAGCACACTGTCACATCAAGCACAAAGCTAGAGTATGCACACCAGAAATCCAGTTCCAACAAAACTCCTTCACCTAAAGCTCATGGATCATATTGGAAGAGGAGGAAGAAAGATTGTAAATCAGAGGAGGGGGGTTTTCCTGTGAGATTGTCAGAAGGTCCATTCATGATATCTACCCAACATGACTGGCTAAAGGGACTAGGCAAGGACAAAACCAATAGACCTGTTAATGTGAATGGAGGAAAGCTCACAAAGCCTCCCCTCTATGCAAAAACAAAACAACAGCAACAACAACAACAAAACAAAGAAAAAGCAAAACAGCTAACCAAACGAAAAATATAGGCAGCTAAAGAATATTGAGAGCAGGGGTCTTCCCCAGGGAAGAGAGCACCAACATCAAAGGGCCAGCCCTTTGATATTACATAAGAGTAATTTCTACATATGCATGTAACAATAATTAAAGAGACCATACATTTAAAGAATAGTAAAGATGGAGGATGCATGGGAGGGGTAAGTTAGAGGACAGGGGACAAAGAGATGGATGTAATTATACTTTAGAAAACTGGAAACAATCTAGATGGCCCTCAACTGAAGAATGGATAAAGAAAATGTGGTACATCCACACAACAGAATTAATCTATTAATCTATCAAAAAGAAAGACATCATGACTTTTGCAGGGGAGAGTATCATTCTTAGTGAGGTAACCCAGTCCCAAAAGGACATGCATAGTGTACTGGCTGGTTTTGTGTATAAACTTGGCACAAGGTAGAGTTATCACAGAGAAAGGAGCCCCACTTAAGACCATGCCTCCATGAGATACAGCTATAAGGCATTTTCTCAATTAGTGAGCAGGGTGGGAGGGCCCAGCCCACTGTGGATGATGTCACCTCTGGGCTGATGGTCCTGGGTTCTATAAGAAAACAAGCTGAGCAAACTAGGGAAAGCAAGCCACTAAGCAGCAACCCTTCATGGCCTCTGCATCAGCTCCTGCCTTCAAGTTCCTTGCCCAGATTGAGTTCCTGTCCTGATTTCCTTTGGTGATGGACAGCAATGTGGAAGTGTAAGCTGAATAAATCAGTTTCTCCCCCACCCCACCCCCCAAAAAAAACCTTCTCACTATTTTCACCACTTTTAAAGTACTCTCTTCTGTTTCAAAAGCAACAGTTGTACCATTTCAATTTTGATATTCCAGTTTTAGGATGCAGTAGCGGAGTGATGTTGTTCCAAATGCCCCTTTTTATGAGCACAATCTAAAAATCTAAAGGTATTAGGACACTTGTTAAAGGTCCCTTGAGTGGTCTCCAATCAGAATAGGGACCTATATTCGGAGAGCATACCACTTTCTGTTAAGTTCTACAAATCATGTGTCTCAATGCTCTCAAAAAGCTGAACATATTATTTCCAAGAAACGTACTACTTCCACAAAATGCACAGAAAGACAATCTACCCTTAAAGTTGGGTAGCTTTGTATAGGAAGACATAGAGATTAGAATCTTCAATCTAGAATCTCTGACATCTATTAAATCATGCAGAAGGTGGAAAGTGTGAAAGCCAAGCTACGTACAGACTCAATTATACAGGGTCTAAGGGTGCTTCTGGAAGTTTAAGAGAGATAAATCTAGGGCAAATAATGGGAAGTGCCACACGATGTTATTTATTAGATAGAGTGTTCATGGAAGTAGTGGGCTAAAAATATAATAGGTTCATAAAAGGTTTAGATAAAAAACATACAATAAATCAATTCGAGACTATTAAGGGGAACTGGTCCAGTATAGAATTAATACCTCTTTCATCTTTGCCAAAGTACACAGCACTTCTTGCTATTCAGTAACAGTCTGAGATCAAACTTGAACATTATTGCACTAATATAAAACAACTGAAAAAACAAGGTTTTCAAAAAAAAAGAAAAGAAAGGCAATCCCCTTAAGCTCCTTTAGCCATTCCCCTATATCTCTTCCATTGGGGTCCCAAGGTTCAATCCAATGGTTGGCTCTAAGTGTCAGCACCTGTCTTAGTCAGGTGCTGTCAGAGCCTCTCAGAAGACAGCCATACCAAGGCTCCTGTCTGGAAGCACATCTTGGCATCAGCAATAGTGTCAAGGCTTGGTGTCCATGGATGGAATGGATCGGACGGTGAGGTGGTCTCTGGATGGCAACCCCAACAGTCAAGTAACTAAACCCCTTAAAACCCCCAAGGACTAAACCACAAACCAAAGAGTATACATAGCCTGGCCTCTGCTACATATGTAACAGAGGTCTGCCTTATCTAGCATTCACGGGAGGGGAGGCACATGGTCCTGTGGAGGCTTGATAACACAGAGAAGTGTGATGCCTAGAGAGGTGAGGCTGGAATGGGTGGGTGGGTGGGGGAGCACCCTCTTAGAGACGAAGGGATGGGGGATGGGGGATGGGGTGAGGGGCTTCGTGAAGGGGAGACCTTGAAGAAGGATAACATTTAAAATGTAACCAAAAAATTATTACAGGAAGAAAGAAAAGGAAGGAAGGAAGGAAGGAAGGAAGGAAGGAAGGAAGGAAGGAAGGAAGGAAGGAGGCAAAAAGGTAATAGTTGATAAGGTGAGTTATTCAATAGCTAGGGATTGAATGAAGCCATTTTCTATAGTCAAGATTCAAATGACCTTTATTAAGAATATGCTTAGATATACATAATACTCTCTGAATGTGTATTCTCATGAATATCAATTGAATCTGTTTTTATAGAAGAGCTGGCTGACTGGTATATGCACATAAATACCCAAATTGACAAAAATAAAAAAAGGGTCAAAGTCTATTTTTTTATTATATGCACTTTATACTCTGTGCACTGAGAACTTTATTTTAAAACATTTTATATTCCTTCTATTGGTAACCTAAAAACTTCACTTTAACAGTGAGATTTATCACATTTGAAATGTCATTATTTTCAGTAGGATAAAATATTTTATTGCATAACTGTTTTATTAATCTCTGTTAGAGATAATTTTAGATTAATCCAGGTCTTTTCTGTTGAATTATTGCTTTCTTGCAGTGGTTTGTTATGGCCACATTGATATTGGAAATGTGTTTAAAAAGAATAAGACGTGAGGTTAGTTTTTGAATAAAATGACGTGTTTGTTCCCTGACAAATTGAAGGACAACATGCAAAGGTTAAAGTTGAAGAAGAACTTCCCAAGCCAAACAGCCATTGAAGTTAAAATAGGTGTATAATCAGAGAGGTTGGTGACTCAGTGTGGATGTAAACAAGTAGATTGTTTAGTGATCAAGAAGAATGGAAATATTGAAGTCCTGACCCACTTTTCTTCTGTGAAAATATGTTCAAATAGTTCTCAGTTCATCATACTATTATATGAATATTATTTGGGAAGAAGTAATCTTAAACTATTCACCTGTCTTACCTAGAAACACATGAGAGATATAAAAGAGACAATGAGTCAATAGGAAAGTTGGTCCTGGAATGGCAGAAGACAAAGTTTTGACAGCACAGTCATGACTGTTAAATACATGGCTATAGTAAATTCATTTTTATTATTACAAGAAAGCTCATGGCTTTCAAAAAATTTGACCTAAAATCAGGTTTGCAAATCACTGGTTTGCATTGGAATTTTAATGTGGTTTTCTAAAAATAAACCATTATAAAAATACACTTTTCCTTCCTTTTATACATAAAGTCATAGGAGGAACAACTGTTACTAATTTTTCCTGACAGAATTATTAAATTTCCTAAAAAATAATCACTAAACTTTCTAAAGTTCAGTGACTGCACATGTATATAGGTACACAAGTTTTTGATAAAGACAATGGGTAGGTCATTTGTTGTTGTTAGAAAAATTAAAAGAATTTGGGATCTTTGTTTTTTTTCCTGTTTCCATTATTCTTTATTATGACTGAAAAGCACTTTGAAGTTTTATACAAGCTTAAATTATTTACAAAAAATTGCAAAAAAAAAGAAAAAAGAAAAAAAACCTGTGTCCTCAAACTGTCGACTCATGCATTCCTTGACCCTTGTACTCTCAAGTCATGATTGTGACTATTTTTTTCTCTATAAAAGTAAAATGATTGTCTTTAAACATCCCATCTGAGAGCTCTGGAAACAATTAGGGCCCAATTCTAAGAGGCAGCACAGACATGCTATGAGTTGGTGGTTTTATAATATTTCTTTCACTTAGATTGCTTTTTCTATTTTTTGTTGTTCACATATTTTAAGAATCCTAGTGCTATATCCTGGCAAAATAAAACAGTGTTTAAAATGGAGCATTTCCTGAACTTTTCGATGTATTCATGCAAATTGTGTACTATTGAGAAAGAGGAGATCCACAGCAGGTTCTGGTTAATGATAATTTTATAAAAAAATATGAGAAAGATTAACCTTATGTATTCTCCTTTTTGTAATACAAAATATATAGAAGATATAGAAGAGAGATTCTGCATGGAGAAGCAAGGACATAGTAACAGATTTATCCCAGCTCTCTCACATAATAGCTTTGATTTGTGAACACTAAATAAAGTGTCTCATCCTCGGTTCCCTAATATCAGGGGTTTCTTGAAACATGACAATGAAAAAAAAACAGAAAAAATAAAACCATCACTACCACCAACAACAAAAGAAGCACCACACACAGACCAGTCTGCACTATATCTAGCAAGCAGAGAGTGTTCAAAAAGTGATGGCTATCAATATTACACTATCACTTCTAATCACTTACTAGAACCTTTTCTCTGAAAGAAAAAAAAAACTTAATATTCATATATCACTTACACAAATGAAATTCTGATAGCATTGATTATAATAAACGTGTAAATTACAGAACATATTCCTGTTCTGTAAGATAAACTTGAAAAGTTGATATGTATTCATAGGAATCCTTTAGGCTTGGGGACATTGAGACAGAAGAAGGGGGTATAAAGAATATGAGAGTTGAGAATGGGAAGATAACCTGTGAAATACCATCTTTCAATCATGAGATGGTCATGGAACCATGACTCACAGCAGCAATGCACACCTGCACTGGGTCTACAGAAGCCAGACTCTCTTAACAGTCAGCTACAGAGGGAGAAGAGAATCCTTCTCCTATCACATCTCCTTACTTTCTTCCAATTGACAGATTCTGGGAATAAGAGGCCATGATATTTAGTTGTACACCCACCCCTGAGCTTACCAGGCTCACAGGATTAATTTTAAACTCATGGTTACACAGACTGCCCAGATTAAACTCCATAGAGACAAGCAAAATATGTAAATAATGGTCACAGATTTTATTGAGGTTAACTGACTGGAGTTAGGGGGAAATGAGACTGGGAGGCTCAAACTGCAAAAGTACATGTATGAAGAAGTTATGAAAGAACACATAAGAGCTAATAAGAGCTGACATTTTCTATGTTCTCACTTCATGATGAAGTAAGTTTGAGCACTGTGATAGCCTAGTGGTAATAGAAAAGGAGAGGGAAAGTTTATGCCTAAGTGCTAAGTTACATTTTGCTAGAAACTATAATAACTATAATTACAGAAGCATAAAATCAAGAAATATAAGAGACTGAAATAAATAAGTAATTCTGCAATAACACACATGAGCCAGAGGGAAGTAGAATTTAAACAAACAATATGACACACTCATCACACTAACTTAGCCTATGATCTTAGGCGTCTTATACAAGTGAAAAGCCAAAGCATCTTTCAGCCCTGAAAACAAATGTACTAATAATAATGATTTAGATAGGCTAGGCAGTTTGAATTTAGGAATACACAGGTACACACATATACATGCACATGAGTGTGTTTGTGTGTGTGTGTGTGTGTGTGTGTATAAAAGTAAGCAAAGGGTGGTATGTGGGAGAGTTTAGAGGAAAAAAGATAAGAGAGAAATGATAGAATTATATTAATGTCTCAGAGACAGAAAGAGAGAGAGAGGGAGGAGGAGGAGGAGGAGGAGGAGGAGGAGGAGGAGGAGGAGGAGGAGCAGAAGGAGCTTCAAAGATGCTACCTTCATGAGTTTTCATAAAGGGTGGCAGAGGCCTATCAGTCATGCAGCTATGCTGAGAGTCATGTTCTCTGTAACTGGCCCTTCACACACAATCCTAGAGGGCATCCAAAAAAACTCTCTAGGTCAACAAGCTAGGCTTGGGGGGAATTTTCTCATTTGTACGTCTGGTGCTTTATGGGATGTCCTAACATTTGTTCACATCCCCCCCCCCCCATGAAAAGAAACACACCCGAGTGCTTTGACTGAGTGTTGAATCATTTTCACAAACATTGTTTTCTACAAGTTTTTCTTGCATATGGCCGGATCTCTTATTACTTCCCTTTTGCTAGGACAATTTAAATTCTTGAATACCTGTATCTTGCAAAGTCTCTATCCATCCTCTACCCATTCCCAACAAAAAATTTCATCTCTTCCATTACATAAGGGATTTTTGTTGTTTGTTGTTGTTTTCATAACTCATTCTGATGATTGCCATTCACACTTTGTAACACATCCTGAGAAACAGCTTTTGCTAATATGTACTGGTTCTTTGTTTGGGTCTGTAAGATAAGAAACACACCAAAAAAAAACCAAAACACCAAAAACAAACAAACAAACAACAACAAAAAGCTTACCTGCCTTGCATTTGTGACTGACTTTTCTTGAAATTGATTTCCTGATCCTTCTCAAATCTGTGCATTGTTATGGACTGTTGGCCTAAAAAGGTGATGTTTAACAGTCACCTTGGATTCCAGGATGAGCCAAGACTCTTCCAACAGATCTCTCCACGATGAGAGCAAGTCTAAGCTGTAGCTGTCATCTCACAGAAACCCACTTGACTCTACAAGCCATGGGGCCTTCTTCAAACAAATTTACTGAACCAAAACTGAGACAACTGTCAATCACACTGAACTTTGACTATGAATGCTCTTTTCTCCATATCTCGTAACCAATCCTGATGCTTCTTCTCCTATCCAAAGTCTATGTTAGCCAGCTGGAAGACAGGCAAAGACATTTAATGTGGTTTGTCCTTCCAAACTAGCTACTGTTTAAATTCCCTTTCTGATTTCTCACCATTTCTTCACTTCACTTTCTTAGGGACATAAGGCCAACGTGACACATTTAGACTCTCAGCATCATACAGCTGTGATGGTGTTACTTTAGTCTTACACCAGGGACACTTTCTGAAAGACATATCTCTTAGAGTTTACTATCTGTTCAGTGTGCAAATCAAAGAGCTATGCAGAATATGTGCTTAGAACAGTACAAGCCTATAGGGCTCAATGCAACTGAATTCAAATTATCACACAAATGAGTAATGTCCACATTAATGATCTACTTTAAAGAATAAATAATTTCCATTTTAGATGTGCTTTGCAATATGTCCTTTTAAATGATGTCAGATTCTGTAACCTTACATATAAAAACATATCAGTATTGGCTACTTATTATTGATAATATGATGTTCACCACCAAATCATCCAGCAAGAATTTTTAACTATAGGAAGCCAGACCATATCCCAAAGTTACAATGTTATAAGTGTAGGATGATGTCAGTGGATCGAATAAGATACAGACATTATTTTAAAGAACAAAGTCAGGAGGCTGAGAAAATGTTCTTCAGAATTTCTCTAATTAAAAATGACTTTATAGCTGAGCAATGGTAGCACATGCCCTTACCTCCAGAACACAGGAGGCGGAGGCAGGCAGATGTCTGAGTTCAAGGCCAGCCTGGTCTACAGAGTGACTTCCAGTATAGCCAGAGATGTGCAGAAAAAAATATCATTCAAAAATAACCATCCCATTTTCTTAAAAGAGACAGGAGAAGTTGCCCAGTAGTGCAGCAATAAAAAAAAAAAATGCCTTTGGGTCTTGCAGTGGTCCCTTAAGCTTTCAATGTAGATTAACTGTGAAATGGAAATCTATAATATACATTTTACCCATGTGATACGTATAACTCATTATGACATCTTTGCTACTATGTGAAGAGACTGAGTTAAGTGTTAGAGTTTCAGATAACAGCAAGAATAACTCACATTCTGAGATAAAGAACATTGAAAATGATGAAGCTACACACACGCACACACACACACACACAATCATGTCCATACAAATAAATCAAGGATGACAATGACTAACAGCAGGAAGGAGTTATAAATAAACAGGTTTGACTCTTTGGAAGCCACAAGGCCATTTTATAAGTAGATCTCAAAGATCATCGTGAAATAACACTTGAATCCTACTTGTTTACATATAAATCTGAGCAAGAAGGGTCCTCAGATAAAGTGACCACAATTAGAAAAGCAAAAAGATTAAAATAGTCAAAATGGCCAGTTCTCTAAGAACTGAAAACTATTATATCTGCTTATATTCCGAGACGTGTTGAATACAAGAGAGCCAAAGGACCTATAAGTGACTCAAAAGGAAGAAGATGAATTTGAAATTCCCAAGCAAGCAGTAATAATGGCAGTAATGTACAAGAGATGTGTACAGTCACAAAACCCCTCTCAGGGGATTTTAGAAGAGGCTTTTATAATCCCTTCCACATGCTTAGGGTGTGGCTGTTTGATTATTCTATATTGCAGATGATAAATTTGATGTATACCTAAAGTGAACAACTCTGCCAAGATTCCCATGCTCCCCCTTTGTGGTAATGGTGAAGGTCTGAGTGGATATGCCCTTAAGGTAGGTATAGTAAACTGATCTAAGAAATAATTTCAGATGCAGTGGGGAAGAGAGGTAGAACTAGCCACATCCGCACAACATCCACACAGCCTATTGGATTAATATTGGCCCAACCCTGAAGGATGAGGCCCTTCCTGAGTCTCTTACACAGTCATGGTCTTTTTCTGTGTTGTGGACCTGGAGACAAAAAGAAAGCACCATTCCTTCTAACAGAGACGAGATTAGAATGATATGGCAAATAATTATACTGGAGACAGAAAGGAGTTAAGAGTCTATGCATTTATAGCTACGGGTCTCTGAAAATGGTAGCGAAGAATGCTCTCAGAGACAGATAAGTAGGTAAATCCCCTTATCCTTAAAGATAGCTATTTTAAACAAACACACTTTTATTCTATTGTAAAGAGAAAAATTTGGAGCAGAAAATTTTATTTATCATTTGGAAATTTTATTTTGTTCCTATTGTCATTGTTCTTTTCCTCCCTCAAGGAGGTATTGATCTTCATATTCTTTGTATCGATATTTGTGATTATCAATTTCTATCAAGTTTAAAAACCGATATCACCCTAATTAGCAACATTAAATGGAGCTATGACATCATCAATCATTTGCACTTGAATCTGAACATTACTAAACTGTAAAGACAGTATTTTGCTTCTATGTTGTTTTGGGAGATCAAGGAAATATATACTCATTTGAAATAATACCATGTCTCTACCATTACACAAAAAAGCTAGCAGACTCTCAACAATAAAAACAAATCAATAGTAATATCTTTAGAATAGAAGCAGTCTGGTTGATAGAAAGTGTGTGGTTCACTGGGAATGAAGTAATCGCTGCTTGCAGCCTGTCATTTGTCCTGGGCATGAGACATCATACATTCTGACACTTGTTTATATCACAAGGCTGTCAGGAAAGCTGAAGCAGAAGGAGAAAAAAAAACCTTTCTAACAGCAGTGAAAAACGTATGGTTTTAACACACTCCAGGGAGGTGATGTGCATAAGCCTTTCTGAGACTTTTAAACCGACACTTTGGTTCCCATTGAGGTCTGTTCTGTTGATGAAGACAAATGATCTCCATGCTGCAGAGAGAGATCATTCCCAACGGTTCCCTTGCACCCTGTAAGTTGGACTAAGTTATTCAGTATACAATCTTAAAATAGAAGTTTTATGATTGTGAACAAAATTAAGACATCATGTGAATGTATAGAGACTGATTAGGTGGCATTCCATCCATGAACACTGAAGAAATAAGGTACTGTGATGGATTTTGAAGAGGTTTAATATTCAGATAAAAAATTAAATAATTAAAGGTTCAGAGTCAAATTTGCAGTCAATCTTGCGAATTTAAATAGTCGGCACAAATATCCAGTTCCCATCATGGTGCTGCAGTATTTTTAAGAAAACACATCTCATATAAATCAGAAGAGAACGTGCAAGCATTACATACAATGAAAGTAGAAGTAAAAGAAAGTTGATATTTAGTATAGATGTACATTGCTTCAAGTAAACAAAAGCTGGTATAATATCTTCTAAAAAGTGAAGCATTCCAGTCTTCCTCTCTGAAATGAGTGAGACTAGTAAAACCTGAATTCACTGTTTTGACAGACACCCCTAATCCCTATGGCTAACAATCTTTTCTCTGCTCTGGTGTCCTACAAACCAGATGAATACTTACACTGGAAAAACTTTAAAAACTTTAAATATTTAAGGTATGTTTTCTGCTTAGTTTTAGCTGTAAAATTAAATTATCTTTTAATTTAAAAATTCTGCTCCATCCCAAAATGTTATATTCAAGAATCATCCATATCTAAGCCCCATTTATAGCCCTTAACACGAATCCAGACCTATTTCAAAACTGTGAAGAACATTGTTAACCTGAAAAAGTCTTAAACATGGACCTTACTCTAATTAACAAAGAATGACCACTAGGTGGCCCCAAACACCAAAATGTGTCACTCAGGATATGAATGAAAATTTGCCAAAGGGATTAGCCACAATTCACCTCATAAATGGGTCAAAACTTCAAAAATGTGAAATCATCTCAACACTATGATCATTTTCCTATCTAATTTTTGTGTTTCTAAACTAAGTACACTCAAGGCAACACATGAAAATACTTTCACACCTTTATAAGGTTTGAAGGATTTTTTGCCAAGAATTCTTTCAGTCTTCATAGCTACCAATTCAATTATATTTGTTTCCTCAACGTTTTTTAATTTCTACACTAATATTCCCCAATTTTCTCCTCGTTTTTCTTTTCAGTTAAATGAACGGAAAATATATGCAAGCTAATGAACGTTGTCGCTGGTATGATTAAAGAATTCTGTAACTAATGAGAGAGCATGTCTAATTCTCTAGCCTTGAGAGGCCTATTAATCAAGTATACTTAGGTGGTCGAGTACACCGGCGTTAAAATGTATATGATATTTTAGATTAGCCTTCTTACTCAATCGCTGTAAAGCCAAACATTAAAGTGAAGCTATGGATGGAAATGCAAATGAATAGGCACAGAACTACCAATGATAAAGGAGTCAAGCTTTGATTAAATAAACGACACTGGTTTCGATGCCACATGTGAATGTAGAACCATGACAGAGAGAGAGAGAGAGAGAGAGAGAGAGAGAGAGAGAGAGAGAGAGAGA
>NW_021604622.1:13269032-13376474 GCF_004785775.1 Grammomys surdaster | reverse complement strand
AGAGAGAGAGAGAGAGAGAGAGAGAGAGAGAGAGAGAGAGAGAGAGACAGAGACAGAGAGAGAGACAGAGAGAGAGACAGAGAGAGAGACAGAGAGAGACAGAGAGAGAGACAGAGAGAACTTAATGTGCTCAGGAAATCACCGCTGTCCCATGCATTGTCAGTGTTTGTTGTGGCTTGCCCTATTTTCACACAACTGGTAGAGGGAAGAGTGTCCTTTAATTCTATGAGTTTTGTTGAAGTTGAAGTTTGCTGGTATTTTAGAGCTAGAGATGCTTTATTATCCTGAGGTAGTCCTGGCCTTATTGTGCTGTCTGGGCTGAGGCTGAATTTTTAATCCTGGTTCAGTCACTCTGGACTAACAGGTGTGAGGCACCATACTCAACCCAAGTGTGAGTTTATAAAATAAATATAAGACTTTTTCTTAGGATTTAAGTAAGATTGAAGAACAAAGGCCGACATGCTTATTTTGAAAGTCTAATTTCTCAAGTAAAGCCATTGGTGGGTCTTAATTTATCCTTCAAAAACAAGAGGAAAAAAAAACCCTAAAAACAGTGGTTTATTGGGCTGATCTTTGTATCACCTTGAATGAATGAGTGGACAGAATGGATTATCGAAATAAAACCTGTTAAATTTTTCACATTTTGGCAGCAGGTTCTATTTCTTCAGCTGACAATCTCATGAAGCCAATCTGGGAAATCAATAGCCAGCTGACCTTTCAGCTTATAATTCCGATTTCAAAGTTATCCTTGAGATTTACAGATATCACAACTTTAATAAAATTATTTCTTTAATGCACCGTCTCTGTTCATCACTCTCCCTAATTCTCATTACTCTGACCTCAAGAAAAGAAGAAGCTGCTAAAGGAGTCATTATTCTGGAATTCAAATGGCTCATGTTTCACCTGGGTGAGTATATGTGGCTTACAGAACTCACAACAGTTCTAGGCCGTCTTTCTAATGCTTTCCCCTCGTCTGTGCCTGCTCAGGTTTTTTACGTCCTTTTCAAAATTCATATCCATTACTTCCCAGCTTCATGTAATGGCCATCGGGGAATGCAACTGAAGTTTCCATGTTTCACTCAACTCTTTATGGGCTGACATTTCCCTAATCATTGGGGAATGAATATAGTTGAAACTCTTAAGTATTGAGCTGTTTCCAGGTAGAACATTAGACTGAATGAGACATTTTGAATTAAAATATGTAAACAGACTACTTCTTTGGAGATTCTGTGTTTCAACCTACGACTGTAAAGAAAACTGTAAGAATGGAGAATGGTATGGTTGCTGAAAAGCCAGTACAAGGATGCTAACAGCAAGCCAGTACGAGGATGCTAACAGCAAGATTATCTCAGTTCTACTCAAGTACATTATTACCACATGACATGAGTTAAATCATTTTTAAATTTTAAATTTAAAAATTCAAATCCATGAAATGATCTGTTAAGGCAAAAATAAAACATTCTCAATACTAATGAAAAAAAAACATAAGTTGCCTGAACTTACATCAAGTAATTGTACCAATAAGAATAATATTTAACAATAATTATTAAAGTCAATACCTCGACTGGGTGTTAGCTAATGTTTTCTACATTTATAGGTTTATGGTAATTGTTTCTATTAATCATGAACATTGTCATATTACAAAAGTACACCTATTAACCCCATTTAACAGATGAAAGAGCTTCCAATGATATTAAATATTAAATATATGATAAGTGGTACAGTTACAATATTAATTCAGACAGACTGGTGCCATGCTCTTTGCTTTTATCCATTAAAGGTCAGCGGAGGAATACTTAGGCTAAGGTCATTACATTTTCTAACAAAGAGAGTCTCAGTGTTTCCGATTTGCAGCTTCCTCTCTGCAAAGTGTCCTTATTAAGATCACCTTCCATGGTTTTTGTAAGGAAGGCCTTTTTCACAGGGACTAAGAACGCAGCTCTTCAGTATTTGAGGGTATGCGAACTTTTATTAACAACTGTTAGTGATGGCACTTCAGAGTGTAGTTTGCCCTCATGCCCATTCATTTTCTGTACGCTTCTCTGATATGGACCATTAGTCTCAGCATTGTACTTTTCATTTTATTCCACAGAGCGTCTTGCATCTGCAAGGTGAAAATCAGCTGCTGCAATTCTAAGTGCAGCATAGACCAGCCACCAAGGGGCTGCGGCTGTCGATGCACAGATTCAAGGTCTAGGCTTAAGTCGTCATCAAAAGAAACCAAGGCTAAATAGAAATGTGATTTAAACTAAACAGATAAATTCACTCTGATATTTTCTTAAAACAAGTGATGCAGCTTTCAGTACAATGAAAAAGTTTAGTGAAGGGAAACTTAGAGGTGTATCTCATGCAGCTTAAATGTACCTATGGTTTACTAGTTATCATAACCTCAATAAGATAGTGGGTCATTGATAACTCATCTCACACCCCTCTGTAGCATATGCCAATCATCAACCACACCCTGATCGATCTCTCTCTCTCTCTCTCTCTCTCTCTCTCTCTCTCTCTCTCTCTCTCTCTCTCTTCTACTTAATCACAGTTGACATTTACTAAAGAACACTTGGTGAGTGAATGAGTGAATGAAATTAATTGCTAAACAATTTCTTTAGTATCTATATAATTGACAGTCAAGATGAAAAACTAGTTGGGTATGATGATACTGTAAGATTCTGATGAGTCCTAGCTTACCCCTGAGTGAACAAAGCTGAGTCGAGAATCGATGCAAAAAGCAAGAGGAATTTATTGTCCCAACTCATTGGAGTCTTTCTACACCGAAGGTGAAGTGGCAACCCCACACAACTCATTCAGTGAGCTTTTATACCGTTTCCAGGGGAGACAGAATAGAGAAACAGCAACTATCCACAACATGATTGACAGAACAGTGTGACTTTTAAACAGATTGGTCATTAGAGAATGAAGCAAGAAGGACTTCCCTTGTCTGTGAGTGGCCAAGGGTCCATCCTGTGGAATGTGTCAGAACACTACAGTCTGAGGAATGTTAATTAGCCTCTCCCTTCTAGAGGGGCAAGTGTTCCATGACCTTTGCAAAGTTCCTGAGCTGATCTCTTCTATACCTGCCTATAATCTCATCTTTAAAGGATGTTGAGCTAAAAGTATCTGCCCAGCACAGGATACGGACAGAGATCCTTCCAAGGTTTAGGAAGCAATGAACACTATAAGGACAACTGCATTAGAAAAGGACTAACTGAGTGCTTAATTTCATGCTAATTTCACAAGCAGCTCCTCAAAATAATACATTTCAAAGGACCATACAGATATTTCTATTATAGACCCTGTAATTATTAATGCTTCACATTCTTT
Source organism: Grammomys surdaster (assembly GCF_004785775.1). Classification (NCBI taxonomy): domain Eukaryota; kingdom Metazoa; phylum Chordata; class Mammalia; order Rodentia; family Muridae; genus Grammomys; species Grammomys surdaster. The sequence continues at coordinate 13,373,153 of NW_021604622.1, read as the reverse complement.
TAAAGAGTCTGTATCTCTAGCTATGACACATAAATGGTGGCTCATTTGTCCTTCTCCCAAAAGCATGAAATGTTGCTCAAGGACGCAAAGAAAAACTGAAGTCATTACAAACACTCTAAGAAAGCATGTAAATTGGAAAAAAAAGACAAACAACAAACAAATCCTAAAGCATGTACAGTACATGAGAGCCTACACATCAAAAAGTAATTAAGATTGACCCCATAACATTATGCTACTTAGAACTATTAAAAACAGAAAACATTAAGTATTACCATGGGACAAAATGATGGCTTATATGTAAATTTGTAATTAATTTACATAATGTGGAAGGCTCTACTCATCTATACCCTTTTCTTCCTTGGCCTTCTAGAAAAAAAACTAAATCTAACCTCTCCCTCTAAAGTTAGGTAACGGCTTGTCTATGGTCTGACTCATTATGGTTCCCATTCATATAACTTCATGCCTCCAGGAGGCTGGATTTCAGATTTAAACTTCATGATAGTGGATGACTCTAAGAGAAAAATAAATAGAATTTTAAATTCATAACATACATACATTAAATAATCTATACATGCATATACACATAAGTGATCAATGATTTGAATATACATTAATGTATAACTGTATATTTTTTAGCATTCTTGAGCACCATTTCATGCCTTTGGGGGCGTGATACAGGTATATGTATGTGCTCTCAGTTCTACCTATAAGTGGATATATATGTGTGCATATTATGTATGGTCCCAAATATTTGTGCCTGTTGTCAAGTTAGTGAAGGTTTAAAGACGATAAAGTATTATATACTTGTACAAAATATATAAGGTTCTATTTACTATAGTTAAAAATCAAAACATGTTTTACAGATCACAATTGGTAAAAGAGAAAATCTTTTCAGGGATTGTGGGCTTTTCTTTGTTTCTTCCTTCTTTTTTTTCTGGATTTTTTTTATTTTGTTTTTGTTTTTGTTTTCTGACACTACAGCAAAATCTGAGGTCATTAAAGGTGAAAATAATTTATTTAGTGTAAGACTTTTACAAAAACTCAACACTCCTCACACAATAATAAAGTTTAAAAATAATAATAATGTCCAGTGTAAGTGCCTTTACAACCAACAATCAGGAGGGACAGGAGAGGTAGAAGGATCTACACAATTCAAAGCCAAAATTATCTACACAGTGAATTCCAGAAAATCGACAGCTACATATTGAGAGCTGCCCCACATTCAGTACCCCCCAACAACAATAATCACAACACACACACACACACACACACACAAAGAGAGAAAAATGAAAAAAACAAAAAGAAAGAAAGAAAGAAAGAAAAAAAGAGAGAAAGAAAGAAAAAGAAAGAGGGAAAGAGCTTGAACTTAAGATTCAATGTGCAATTTTTCTTTCAAATCACAAGCAAAAATATAGTTGAGGTGAAGAAATAAAAATTCATTCCCCCCCAAAGTATGTTTTTTTGGTTTTTTTTTTTCCACAACAAATGATTTTACAATGATTGAGCAACATGCACAAAATGTATACAAGCTCAAGCCATACAAAGTCACAGTAGCAAGGGTGTTGGGCCGTGGAAGGGCATCTTGGTTCTTGGGTTGGCATGGGCCTGGAACCCCAAGATGGCAGGTGTTCAGCCACGCCCCCAGAACTCAGGGCCCTTACACGTGGTCTAATCTCCATTTAACCTGTACCAAGACACAAGAAGAGGGCGTGACTAAAGGCCCTAAAGGCCGGGGCAGCATAACTAATTAAGTTATCCCTTCTCAGTCTCTCCTCTTTCCCACTCCCCATATAAGCTAAGCGAGCTCCCCCTGGCATTGGCACATGGCACACATCCAACTACAACGCCATAGACAATAAACTACTCCTTGGAAAGCCAGTCTTCGTGTCTTCTGGGGCCTGCCGCTTCCAAGCTTCCAGCTTTGAAACTTCAGACTTTCTCCAGTATGTGGGACCCGCCTGAGACCTGACCGTGGGAGAGCCTCCAGGACTCTACCGCTACCTGCCTGTCTGAGGGTTGCTGCCACGGGCCCAGGGCACCCCCCCCACCCCCCCACGCTTGTTTTTCGCACACAAGGGGGGTCAAAATGTTCCCCAAGAACTGAAGACCTGGAAATTGATAGCTGCTTGGAAAGAAAAGAGAGTTTTTTTTAAGGGTGCATCGTCTGGTAAGCCCCAACCTATATTGGGAATTATAAGTTGGATCCCATGATTTTTAGAAAAGAAAAAAAAATAGAGAACAGGAAATTGGGTGAGGAGGAAGGTGGGCTGCATGTGGAAAAAATTGGAGAGAGGGAGGGAATATAATCAAAATACATATTTCTTTATCCATTATCTAAAACATCTCTTTACAGCAATCCACAACTGGATCATGGAAGCTCCACACAGCAAAGGATACCTCTCCACAAGTCTCAGGGAACTCTGGAAAAGGGGCCTGAGAGCCAGAACCCAGGGATTCAGCTGGGAAACCGTCTTGCCTTGAAAGGACTTCATGAATAAAAAAAGAACAATGGACACACTATCCCAATCAAAGCAGGAAATTTTAAAGGCTCTCACCCCTGGACAGAGGTGATTAATGAATGACGAGAGAATTAGCTTCTCTTAGGGAAGAGTACCCTTCCTGGTTGTCCAATGTAGAGTAGTCAGCTCTGAAACCATATACACACAAGCAACAATGGACTCCGCAAGCCCTTTTGCATATTCTTGTACTTAAACCTATAAACAGCATATCTTGCATATATATGTGCAAATGCAAGAATAATAATAATAGTAATAATCATAATAATAATAATAATAATAATAATAATAATAAAAAGATGCTATCAACTTGAGAGTAGGGAGCATAGGAGGGATTCCAAGGAGGATGGCTGGGAAGTGCAGGAAGGAAGAAAGAGAGGAGAGAAATTGATTTAATTCTATTTCTATGTCTTTAATACATTGTATAAAATTCTAAATGAATTAATAAAAAATGTTAGTTTTCCAAAAGAAAGAAATCTTTCCAATTGTGACATTGGTTTAGTGCATAGAGGTGATTTCAGGAAAAAGAGCCTTTGTTCATTCACCCATAACATACTTGGTGAAAGGAGAACTCACTCTTGCAAGGTGTCCTCTGACCTCCACATACGTACACGCCCTGCGTGGCACATAGGTACTCACATGCCCATGAGTGCACCGAAACACAGTAACTAAATAAACATAAAACAAAAATTAAAAATAAAATCAAGAAAAACCCTTCTGTTGCAGATAGATTAGAAGCTGAAGGTCTTCCTCAGCTACACACTCAGTTGTATGCCAGCCTTGGCTGCCTGCCTAAAACTAAATTGTAAATCCTTTCCATTAACTTCTCCTGATCCAAAAGTCTCCTTTACATTTAGAAAACTAAAGGCTGAAAAATCAGATCTCCATAGTACTGACTTCCACTATAAATATCATTCATACTAAAACCTCACTTGATATGATTCAAAGCTACATTAGAGGAATAAACTGCAACTTAAGCTTCAAGAATAAGAGAAAAATAAAGGTGAAAAGGTTCCACCTGACTGTACTAACAATTAAACAACATGTCCTGATGGTTTTAACTCGTGAACATCATCTTTCCTTTACATCATTGTGAAGCAAATAAAAAACGCCACTGTTGAAATCTTTTAAGTTTGTGTTTTTAATTTTGGTAAGTATTTTAGTTTAAACCAATTGAGTTCAATTAAATTGAGTTAAAGATAGTAAAATTGCAATAGTGTTTTTTGTTGGAAGACAATATTTTAGTAAAATAATTGATGATGGTAACCAATAGGTTGAAGATTTACACTGAAATACAAAGTCCTGAAAATTTGGCAGAATATCAGTTTTTCAAGCATTGCAATGTGAAGGGCTGTCAAAAATTATCTTTCGAAGGCAATTATCTTGAAGTGTCATGGTGCATCCTTTGAATTTGAAAGTTGAGTTAATAATTTTAGAAATATTTATTACGTTTAACAATCCAATAACCCATACTGTTAAAACTGAAAGTCTATTTCCCTTGATTTTAATTTTTAATGAACCACTTGGGGAAAAGTATGTTTCATTGTTTTTAATGCTTCCATCTTGAGTTTTATTGTATGTGTATGGGTGTTTTACATGCACGTGTGTCTATGTATCAGTTGATCACCTGGTACCTTCAGAGGAAGGTAGAGATGTTGAGTGTCCTAGAACTCCTGGAATCAAAATTACTGATAGTTGTGAACCATCAGGCTACGTGGGTGCTAGGATTGGAGCCTGAGTCTTCTAGAAGAACATTCAGTACTACTAACCATTAAGACATCTTTCCAGCTTATGTTGGAGCTGCTTGTGGTAGCTGATACCTGTATCCCAGGAACATGGAGATGAAGTCCATGAAACTGCCTCAAGAAGCCAGAAATTAATTAGTTATGTAGGTAAATAATTAATTATTTATAATAATGATGTTTGTTTACAGAGCTTTTGTTAGGAATATGCACAAAAAAAATACGCTCAGCACTTAAATGACCTAAGATGATATGGTGTCTGTCTTTGATTTATTCAGATAGCTATATCAAAATTTTTGATATTTACCCAGGCTGTAGTAACACTTTAGAGAATTACCAGCATGGCTCAAGTTAAAACATTTACTTAATTCAGCATGGTCATTATTTTAGATTGTCATGCATTCTGCTTAACCTACTGTTGCTCTATTTTCTTACCCATGTTTTCACCAGGAGCTCTGAGAAGCCATGGTAGTTCTTTATGTGACAATATGGGGACAGAGATTCCTCCCTACCCATCAGTTTTCTTTCTGAGGCTAGCAACTAGCATATTTGTTTCTCACAGCAGAAAAGAATCAACATGTCTAATGGAATACTGCTTTCTGGAAGCATGCAATTTATGTTTGATTTATTTTTAAAATCAGAGCTCTGTCAAACCACTTCAGTATTCTCTCTCACACTAAATCAACACAGCCTCATAATCAATAACTGATGGGCTGAGAATCATAATTCATGACTATGCAGTCTCCATTCTGATTATTTGCAAAAGTCGCTCTGTTAAGGAAAGCTGAATTCTCAGCACCAGAAACTGCCCCGTGCCAGTTTCAAAACCTCAGACCTGGTGCCAGTTTCAAAACCTAAGAAACCTCCACGTCACAAAGACTGCTTTCAGTTTACAGGATATGGTCTGATTATCAGGAGGGTCTTGCATATACAATGTACACAATGAGGCAAAGAATCTAATAGTCACAAAAGTCACAAGGGGTAGTGGGTATAACATGAAATGCATGTGTATTCATCAGAAAGGAGAGAAGAGAGGGAAGCAAGGAGGGAGAGCAGATAGGTGAGGAGAGAAGAAGGGAGGGAGGGAGGAAGGAGGGGGGGGGGGGAGGGAGGACGGGAGGGAAGAAGAAAAAGAGGGAAGTGTTCTGATGAATCTATGAAGATCAGCAATGCTCTGAAATGTTTAGACATGTCATTTAATGTTGGATTTCCTGTTTAGAGACAGTGTTGTGCTACATCTTTCAGCCTACTGCTGCACCCTGTCCTGAAGCCTGAAATGTCACTTAATGTTAATTTATAAGGCTGCAGCATATAGAAGCTGCTTTCTAAAATAAATAAATAAATAAATAAATAGCGACTAAGCACTAAAATCACATGATTTAGTAAAGTGCTTTATAGTGTTTCTAACAAACTCCTCAAGCGTGTGAATCTCTAGGCTGCAAGAGATTCACACAGGAAGATATCTCACCCTCCCACAAGCAGGCATTATTTCGTAGGAATGTAGCCCCCGAAGTGATGTGGGCTGGGGTTTGATTGTACTCACTCATATTCAATGCACTGTTTTCTCTTTTTAAAAGTCTACTTCCAGAACAGTTAAAGCTTAACAAAATGTTCTTTGTATTCGAGAAGCTAATACACCACTCATTCAGCTACAAAAGAAACAGAACAAAAAATATGAAGGAGTCTGTGAGAAGAAATGACTTTCTAGAAAAAAAAAATTACGCAGAAGCCCATCTTTGCCTGAGAAGTTGCATTGATAATAAAACGATTAGATAAAGGTGTATTAAGAAGTTACGTTTATGAGCTGCCAGATTGATGCTAATGCCTCACTATAGAACTCCCACAGAATTCTGTCACTTTAAAGTGACAGACCTGATTTTTCTACCCTGGGTGTGGGTGAGGGTTAGTTGGTCTGAATGAGCGCAAGAAAAGCTTGGTAAAAGCAGCGTGGCCTTCAGCCTTAGGCACACACCCTGTAAGGAAAGACAGCAACTGATTTGGAATGGCTCAAGGGCTCAGAGCAAAATGTCAAGTAAAGAGTGCATGAAATCTATCACTGAGTCAGAAATGAGGACCAGGGTGACCCCTAAGCAGACCTCACCCTTGTAGAAGCAGGTATTACATGTTGACAGAAACAAACAAACAAACAAACAAACAAAAAAACCAACGAGCTTATTCATATAAAAGCAATAAAAGTATTAGAAGTACGTTCTACAAACATGACCCAAGTGCGGTACAGACAAACACAAAGAGATATTTCTGTTGTATATATTCCAGATTATCCTCTACTTGAACTCACTGACTTGAGTATATCAATATAGTTTCCTAGGTCAACTTTCTGCTTTCGGTTTTGTATTATTTAATAATTTCTCTCTTATTCATTTTTTTTTAAAAAAAATAGTTACTATACGTGGTATTTGAAGCAATGTCTGTCAACTTTAGCACGGTGAGAATCGATAGGTAATCCTTCTTGTGACTTGTTTTTGAACTTCAGCCCACTTCATTGAAATCAAATACATACTTCGATCGTTCATGAGAAATGACATTTTTTTGACAGTATTTTAAATTAATAGAAATGAGGTTATCAAAAATAGGGTAGAAATTGGAAAATAAAAGACGGGAAATAAATTGCCTATAATTGACAAAAAAAAAAAAAATTCTGTTTCTCTATTTGTACTTCCTATTATTCTATTATTCTGCTACTTGTAACATCAGCAGGGTTTGACTTATATGATACAAATGTGCACTTGAAGACCGAGGCCTAGACTAGGGAAGTTGGGTTTATAACCTTCGTCTGTATTAATTGCTTCCCGTGCCTTCTGAAAACTCCTAAGAACACTTAACAAATACATGCTTCACAGCTGCTGAATCAGCATGCTTACTCCAAAGCTGTGCCTGTGGTGCCGCCTAGTGGCGCCGTGTGGTATAAACTAACATACTCCTGGAGGATGTGGTGTCGGATCTCTCACTGCAAAATAGGTTAAGAGACACAGGAAACAGCTATGTGACAAGAAATCTGCCAGATCCATACACTTTGCCTTCCCTGTTTGTGGATATGGGAAAGCAAGTAGCAATCAAGAACTCCACCTTTTAGTCCGATCAGGATTCACGTCTTTCACAATTAACCTTTGCGATTTCACATCTTACAATTCTAGCTAGGAAAACTATATATTCTATTTATGTTTTTCATATTCCATGAACTCCCTTAATAAGGTGCCAGTTTGCCAGAGCTGTATATCTTTCTAGACAGAGAATATTTCTTTTTCACCAAGAATATCCCAGTGTAGGTTTAAAAAGAAAAAAAAAATCTGACAGTAAAGCTCTGGATTCCAAGTGCGCATAGTGTAGTGCTTCTTGGTGAACAGTGATTTTTTTTTTATAAAGATCAAAGCGCGTACCTGGAGCATTAATCAGGCACCTGGTAATTTAACCATTAATCTCATCTCTGCAGAGGTAGATGGGTTCATACAATTTCCATTCGGTTTTCCCAATTCCCTACCCCCCACCCCCCCCCACACACACACAATCCTCAAAACCCCCAACGTCACAATGTATGTCATTCCATTCTTTGGAGTCAGAGAAAACATATGTAATCACCACTGAAGTCAATTTGTTAACAGCGATTATTTGAAACCAGAGAAGTGTCTGGTTTAAGGCAGGCAGACAGTGAGTCAGACTTTAAAAACAGAGTCAAAAAAAAAAAAAAAAGTAAAAGGAAGAGGAAGCAATCCTTTACCTTTTTACCCTTGGGATGTTTTGCAATTGATGTGCCCCTCGGCCACATTCACAGGCTGTTCACATTTCCTTACTTTTCAGTCCATTCGCTCCTCTCTGGCCAAATAAACCAGTATTCCCTCTTGCTCTGCACACGGAATACATATGTGCCCCATTTACCACCCCAGGGTGCAGAATTACCCATGCAACTTATCATTTGCCCATTCCTCTAGAACACAGGCTCTCTCCCTTTCCCTTCCTCACTGTAACTAAAAATGAACATGCAGCTCCTTCAATGACATAATGTTTTCATGAAAGTTCCACTAATTAAAAATCCTCACCATACCAGACCTAAAAAAATGAGCACGCTCCTGCCAAGTGTTATTCACCACAGTGAAGCTCTTGTAACTACGTTTTAAAAGAAAGACAGAGGAGGGGGTAAATGGTGAGAAGGGACAGAGTCTCCTAGCATATGCATTGAAGTATAACAGTTGTCAGCATCACAGGGACAGATTATTTTTAAAATAGATCTTTCAAGAGAAAAAAAATTAGATGGAAAAAAATTAGAAAAAAAAATCTTCCAGAGAGCTGAGAAGTGAAGCATGTGCCGCTTTGGATAATAGAAGCTTTTACTGGAATGAAGGACCACAATTGTAGGAAATAAATCTGCTTTTTTTTTTTTGAAAGCAAGAGATTATAGGTCAGTTTTAAAATGATGTTTGTCTTTGATTGTACCTATATCCTCTCCCCTGTAGGAAAGGATAGACTTGGTTTTTATTGTGGTGGCATGAAAACACTTCCCGACTACTGCTTTGGCCCATGCTTACAGTGCTATAATAGTTACTTGTTGAGGACATCCATTCAGACTTGCCAACATGCTGCATTAATTTAACACCACATAAAATATGGATTTTATTGCAGCAGAGACAATAAATGCTGCAACTGCTGACTGCATGCATTTAACCCCCCCCCCTTTTTTAATTGTACCACCCTCATACTTCCGACTCCTATAAAAGGTGAACATAGGAATTGTACCCATCCTGTTTCTGATGAATGTCAATCGACTGTCTTCATGTAGATACTTAGTGACCACTGACAGCTTCAAGGCATCTGTCCTCTGACTGTCATCTCTCTCTACACTGAAGGCATAACGAACTATGACCAGGGCTAACTGAAGAGTGAATCTGTTCATATGGAATGCAAAGTAATGTTAGCTGATGTTAAGAGTTCACAGCAAACAGTGTTACCTGCTAAGCTGATATTTGAAACAGAGGTAAACAGGAACCAGCATGACTAATTGCACTCCGTAAACATTTTCAGCATTTGCTTAGAATGAATAAATTAGAAAACTCCACGATCAAGACCCCCACACTGTTGAACATAATATATTATTTATCCGGCTTCCCATTACCTACATTGAAAGCAGTTGTTCCTGGAAACTCATCAAAAAGAGTTGGATGCTCATTTGTTTATTAAAAGGTAAGGATCATTTTTGGAATAATTGCGCATATAACTTAAAATAATAATAATAAATAATAAAAAGCAAAAACATATCTACCCTGATATCTCCCCCCAGCAAGGGAAGAAAAGGCAAGACATTAAAGGAGTTAAAAGACAAGAGGTGAATTCCTCCTACCTTGTTTCATCAGCTTCTGGAAAACGGAAGTTGGTTCCAGCCAAATAACCCTGAAGAGACTGTCACCCTGTCCCCTTTTTGTTTGTTTTCTGCTGTTATTTTCTCTCACTGATTCTACTTCGGTCTAACTCAAGCTTTCTCTCAGCGTCACTTTTAACTCTGGACGGCAGGGAACCAAAGAAAACGGAGGGGGGGGCGAACTCTCTCTCTTTCGCTGATTGGCTTTCATTCAGTGGTTCTGATTAAGGAAGGGGGGAAAAAGGAAAGGGTGGGGGGAAAGCCGTTCCTCACACGGAGAGAAAGGTTCTGCTGATGGAGCTGCAGCAACTCGCTATGGGAAGGAAGGTTAGAGACTGGAAGTGCCGGCTCCTGCCAGCACACAGCGATTTGCAAGTGAATGCGAGGGAGGGAGCATCCGAGAGGAGGGCTGCGCATGAAAGGCGTCCCCTCCCCCGCAGGGCAGAAAGACTCTCTGTTTCCAGCCTAAGGTAATCAGCCCCATCTAATCCGCCTGCGGTCCCTAACACAATCCCAGAAACGCGGATTCTGCAATTGCTTCTTGCAATTAAAATTAAAAAAAAAAAATTACTTCTTTGCTTTCCTCTGGCATGGATATGCCTGCACCATCCTTAGAATAGACAGCCCCAAAACAAGTATTAGCGGAGCGCCAGCCAAATGGCAATCAGACCAGGTATATTACCAACAGGGAATACTTGATGGGAGGTGTGGTTTTAAACCTTTATTTTGAAGGCAAGTGAACTTTTTGGTTCTCCAAATACCTTTATTCGTTGTTTATTGTCATAAGGAGAACACACCTTACTCCTCATGTGAGAATGTCTCTGAGCAGTTCTGTCTGTTTAATCATACAAGCTATGTTCTCAGTGTGTGTCATTAATAATTTACATATGTAATTAGTATCATTAAAATATTTAGATTTGGGAGTTGACACAATCATTTTTTTTTTTACTTTTAAACTTTTTCTTATCAATATATTTATGTCCAAAACAGCATACAGTCTGATATCAATGCATCTGAGTGATTCCATCTGCTCCTCAGTCAGTTAACTGTCCATCTCCCTGTCTCTGCATTAAATTTTCATCAACCAGAAGCTAACCAAAGATGTCAGTATAGCTCCACACAATAGTTAACACCTTTACATTTTTCTGGCTACGAGTAGATTCCTTCTGGGGAAAAAAAAATGCTACCTATAAATAAATCTTCTATATGTAAATTATGAAAATATAAAATAGGACAATTATGAAGATCATTTCAGGTAACTGTGATTGAAAAGCAAAATAACGTTACTCAGCTGTTAAATACCTTTGTAGTCACTAAGCTAAAGAGTGACAACAGTAAGTCTATAGGACTCACATTCCTCTTCCCAGGCTACTGCTGTGTTAAGATACAAGAGATGCCAAGAACCCACACCCACTGGGAGGACATATCTGATAATCTACCAACCAGGAGACCCTATACATACTCAAACTAAGAAAAAACAAAAAAACAAACAAAACAAAAAACTAACAAACAAAAATGAAGGCATTAATAGAAGAAGGGAGGAAGGCCAGAGACTTGAATTTCAAAGAAGATTTATTATGCTCATGGGTTGTTCTAGCACTTTAGTTCACAGTAAAAAAAAAAATCATTTTCACTCGTTACATGGTATCTACAGCAGGAAAGAACTGATTTTCCTTAAATATTACCATTGTGGATTCTAAGATGGGAATGCCTGTACTGACCATGTCAAAATGCAGCAAATGGGATTCTGACAGAAATAGCCACAGTCTTTATCCACAACATTTTACAAAGTCTCTCGTCTCCATCGTCAATTAAAAATAAGCGTTACATATTTCCCAGGGGTGGCTGCATTTATGTCACTCGGGTCTTTGTTTACATACTCTTATCCTATAACACTACGATTGATCTATAAAACTGGCTTTTAAGAGAGATTTGAAAGTCACATATTCTACTGTTGAATTAAGCAGTGTAGAATAGATTTCATGGCTGATGTGTATTCATGCAAGATGAAAGATTACTCTTACTGGACATGTGTGTTGTATTTTATTTATTTTTCTTTAATACGAAAGTCAATGTCTATATGTTGTGAAGAACAATTAGACCACTTTTGAATGACTCTAATTAAGAACATAGTCAAAGGCTTGGATCTAAAGTGAAATCTCATTTGGTTAATTATAATACATGCTGCAAATGACATATGACCAAGGGAGTTTCCTAACAGAACCTTCATCCTCTCTTATACGAAGTTTTGAACTGATAAGATGGCTAGGCCTCTTGTAAGTATCAGAAACATTCATTCCATCTTGTCAACATATTTAAAGAGCTGAACTCACTTATATGATAGATGATTCCATATTTACCTTCTGAAAGAGGAATCAAATACAGAGAAAAGGTGTAGGGTACTTAGAAAATAAGGCCCAGGTATTCATTTCATTTGGAAAATATTATTGACTGGAAAGAGATATTGAGTTACAGTTGTCCCCATGTCATGGGAAGGCATGAAGAGATAGTAATTACTCAGAAGAAAACAACAACCACAGTATTTAATCACTGAAGTCTTTGATTTTGTTACATATTAATACTATGATTGACACATAAATTTCTCTTTATATGATTGACTGTTCTAAATTTCTAAAACAGGATAGTAACAGACTTGAATTAGACACAAGAGTTAGAGTGCTTGTTACGTTCTGTGTCACATGACAGCATATATTATATCATGTGGTTTTTCAGAACAAAATTTCTATTATATTTACAATATCCTCCTAATGATACTCTGCTTAGTGGCATAACATAATACTTAGTTAACGTAACTAGATTAATGAATTATTAAGTTTAAGTAAGAGAACGGGCAGGAAGTGAGAGATTGAGAAAAGAGGGGAGGAAGAGTAGATATAAGAACTGATCACATTATGTTAACACCCTCCATTAAAAGGACTCTCCCCTTTATTCCTTATATCTAAAATCATAATCAAAACTGTTGAGCAACCTAGCAATCAAAATTAGAGAAGAATATACCTGCTGTCTAAAAAATAAAGCCTTTAGTGATTTGTTTTATTAAACAATAATATTTTCCAGTTCTTTATTTTATGCTGTAAATCATGTAACCTGAAATTTTGGGAGATACTCTATTTGAGATTTCCTAGTGCGAACTGTAAAGGAGTGAGTCTCAGATATATGAAGGAAATCAACGGGAATCCAGAGGTGTGGCCAGCTCTCTCAGAAAGTGATGAATGAGTAAGTAACTCCTGAACAGGCCGATCTATGTCAGAATTCATGTGCACTGAGAGCCGACTGAACTTCATGGAAATTTAACATGTATTTTTACAAATGCATGTTTAAAATAAAATGCAGATCACACAGAACATAGCTTATTACAATTATAAAACACTAAAGACATCAAAAGCATCCTCGTCCATTGTATAATCATCATGGATAATTATATTTTAATAATTATTATAGCAATAATAATGTGTGAAGGCTGACAACTTGTTACACAATTGGAAGAGTCATTATGTGAAAACCAATTAAATAAAGCAAACTCCCAATCCAAATGTTTAAGAAGTTCCCAAGTTGCTGTAAACATTAATCCTTATTCTATAAGGTACACTGACCTAACTCTGAACAAATAAATAAATAATAATAAACAACATCAAAGCTGCTTCTCCAGTCAGTCTCTGTTTCTTTGACTGTTTTGAGAGATAATGCCAATTTCTTCTTCCACTTCCTCTCTGTGGTTATGTGGTATGTGGTTATGAGTGTCCACACTACTCCATTCTCCAGAAGTGTTTTGGCACCAAAGATAATTTGTCCGAAACTTTTCTTTTTCTAATTCCTTTCTAGTTGTCCTTTCTGGATAGTAGTGTTTGGGAAAAGTTAAACTTGTATTTTCGTTATAGGTAACATTCAGAGCAGAAATCGAGAGGATTCTTTTGCAGGTTTTCATATGACCAGTTTATCTTCAAATAGATTACTCATGCAAATGAGGAACAAGACATATGTTAGACATTTACAGTGCTCTAAGACACTCAGTAGAGGCAGCATAATTTTATATTTACTAGTCCTGAGCCAATAATACAAGCCTTTGGGCCCCAACTGGCAAGCTAGAGCTGAGTATGCATTTCTTAGTGCTCTTCTTTCTTTACTCATGGTGTAAACCTTCTCCAGTTCAAAATTAATTTACGGTATTAAGGAAGTTACAAGAACATTGTCTGAAATGTATCCATCAATGAACTGGTTCTGATACCTTTCACGTTTATCCACAGGTCTCCATTGCTTAGTTCCAAGAAACTAGAAACATGGAGATGAACCATGAAGGTGACCGGAAAATGAAATGTTAAGAAGTCCGTGTTGTCAATCCTAAACACATTTACATAGAAGCAACACTTAATGAACTCAGCAAGTTGGTCCTCGAGGGACAAGAAGGAAGTGGGAGGGATTAAGGAGCCATGGTAATGATACAAACAGCACTGAAATTAAATTCTAAAGTAATAAATTAAATTAAAAGGTGCAATGATTTTCTAGAAAATAACAAATTTAATTAAAAACATGAGATGATGAACTTATTTTCCTCAAGCACCTCTACGAAGGTGAGGTGGTAAACCGCTATGCCATGGGTAAACAAACCTCCATGCCATCAGTACCCTCCTAGGTCTCTTAGCTACTGTAGAGCAGACCTGAATTACAAACACAGCTTGATATATCTGTTACTGTTTATGGAAGGTGAGAAATTTTGGTGGCATATAAAGAAGTTTACAAGTGAGTTGGATATTATCCTCATAGAAAAAAATGTGAAAAAAAATCGAATAATTTTCATGTTGATCGAAAACTGAAGTCTCACTCACACAAACTGTTTTATCTTTACCTGTCTAAGGTGAGTGGTCCATCTAAAATTGTAAAATAGTAATTTTCTGTTTTCTAGTTGCTATTGAAGTCTTGTCTGAGGAAATAAGTGAAAAAATTGGATGCAAATTAGTGGAAAATAACATTTTAAATCTAATTTGTCTCCTTTTACTTTACAGAACATGATTTTTTGTACTTTATCTGCTATAATTTTAATGTTGAGGCATCTTGAAAGCATCAATTTACTAAATACCCTTATTCTGGGAAACTTTTGTAAGAATTCTTAGAAGCTCTTTAAGAAAAGACATTATTTTCAACATTATTTTAACTTATATTAACTATTTAATATAAACCATCAGACAAACCACAGCTTTTATTTTTATTTCTTCTCCTCTAAAATACCATTTCTTTCATCTTCTCCTTTTTCTAACCTTGCTGTTTATCAAGAAGTCCAATTACGAGATAGTCTGCCCTAAGTTGAAGCTGTCAAATTAACTTGGCAGCTCATGGATTTTTTGAAGACTTAAGACTTCCAAGTCATAGACACAGAGCATAGAATTCAAGGGTATAATAACATTTATGTCAGCTTTCTTTGTTCTCCCACATCCCAGGAGGATAATATCTGAAGTCAATTAAACAATTATTACATATACTTGAAATCTGTCCCTTAGCTAAAGACCATAACTTAGGAAATCTATTATTTTATAAAAATTTTCTCTATGTAAAACTGCCAACATTTTGGTTCAGATGGAAATTTTGGTTCAGATGGAAATATATTATAATCCTGTTACCTTCTCTACTGGAAATAATATCAAGACTGATCTTACACAAATGTTTTTAACCAGTTTTCAAGAGGAGGTTGAATTTAGTATAGAAGTAGGAGATATAACCAGAATATTATTTCTCAAGATTATTAGTGAGACATTATATAGTATGTTAAATAAATTTCAAATTTAACAGTTGACTTCTGAAATGATTCATATCATCTAGCTTAGTCCTCCACAAATAAAAAGAATTTGTTTTTTTAAAGAAATGAACTGTGAGGTTTGTTATTCAGTGGAAACTGACCTCAGTCGATAGCTTCGTCTTTTATAAAAACACAATCTATCTGCCTCATCCTTGTTATTAAATATATTTCCCTCTGCCTTGATGACTAAAGCCTGAATATAGAGTATGTAGGTCGTAGAAATTGTATATTGGCTTCTTTCACTTGCCGAGTGTTGACTATCACAAGGGTCAAACATAACAAAATATACCACTCTGTGTGACTAATTTCTATTACCATAATACATTCTACCATATTTTTGCTTCTCCGGTATACAATTTCCTTGATTTTAATTACTGGATAATATTCTTTTGGTCATCTTATCTTCTTATCCATTAATGAAAACCTAAATAGCTATTAGATCTCGGCTGCCACGGAATACGCTGAAGTGAGCAGGAGATCGCACATCTAGCTCTATCACATTGATTTCAACATTTTAGTGGCCATAGCCAGTCATAGGATTGATAGATTATATGATAATTATAGTTTTAGGTTTTAAGGAATATCTTTAGTATTTTCTAATATGACTACACACATCATATATGATTTCATTTGTATGTGGAACTAAAAATAGTCAACCTCAGGAAAAAAAGATAGAAGGATATCAGCGTAAACTAGCTTGAGTGGCAAGGGCAATGGATGGACAGAGAAAAAGATGTTATTAATCAAAAACTACGTGTCTAATAGAAGAAACAGTTTTGACTCTCTACAGTATGAAATGGACCACAGTTCATAATGATATATTGTGTAGTATATAGTTTCACCACAAAAGGGAATAATAAGAAGTATTTCCCCAATTGTACACTTAGGCCAAAGTATAGCCTATTCTGTGTAAATGTTTTTTTTTTTAAAAAAAGATTATGCATGAATTAGGTGAAAGGCATTGTTTTCTCAGTGTACTTGTTATGCAATATAAATTTTCCTGTGGAACTCTGAACAAATGCATATGACTCCAATAGAAAATACAGGACAGACTAAAGTACAGATAATACTTCAAAAGCTCAACTTGGTGACCCAATGTATTTGATTGGAGTTATTTGATGAAGTATAGAGGATGGGTTACTAACAGGAGTAGAAATGATTCAAATACAGATGCATCATCAAAGCCCACTGTGGCACAAGTGACAACTTATCAAAGCTAGAAACCTGGACACATTGGATAGCCTGCAGGCAGCTCATTAGGTCACAAGTGTCCCTTCTAGGTCACTCAGTTGGTCTGAGTCTCTCCTGTGTACATCAGCTAGTCTGTTTCCTCTAGATACTTCAGGTGGTCTCTGCCTATTACAGCTGCCCAGATTTTTCTGAGAGGCTTTTTAGCAGTTTGGCTTTAATGAGAATAATTCTCAGCTGTTTTTTTGTTTGTTTGTTTGTTTTTTTACTGTTTATTTACCATCAGGAAGAGAGGAGCTTAGTGAATCTGTTCATTTTCATGAACTTCCTGAACCTATTTTCAGTCATTCACTTCCCGGCTTTATCAACTCCCCTGTAATATTTCACTTCCCCTTACAACAGCCTATTATTTTAGCCTCCTTTAAACATCTAGTCATAAGGAGTTTCTCTCCAAAATGGATGATTTCAATCCTGTAGGCAATGGCTACGTAACAGCATTACAGTCACACCAACTACTGGAATAAGACCTGACTAGAGAAACCGCAGGTTCCACAAGGCAGCAGGAGGCTAAAGGTGAAAATATTTGACAAAGCCATGTTTCCAGAATGTTGAGTTCACTCATCCTATTATTATACATAGTGTAAGTAACAAAACTACCACCGTACAATCGTGACTTTATTTCTTTAATTGTTTTGATTTCTCAGGTACAACCAAATTGGTTCACTTCTTTCCATCATTCATGTCAGAACAATATAATCAATCATCTTAAGGTATTATTTCATAGTTCAATTATTACCATAGAAATGATGTGAAGGAGGTGATACAGAACATTTTCTAAGAAGCCTGTTTTCTAACTTCTCAACTGTCATCTCGACCAGCTCTGTTCCCCATTAATAAATAGCAGCAGCTTTACTTTCAGCAGAAATAAATTCGTTGTAGTCAGGGTTCTCTAGAGAAATGTTTCTAAACTTGTGCATTGTGACCCCCATTGGAGTTGCATATCAGGTATATACATTATAATTCATAGCAGTAACAAAATCACAGTTGTAAAGTAACAACAAAATAATTTTATGGTTCAGGGTCACCATGACAAAAGGAACTGTATTAAACTGTCACAGCATTAGAACCATTGCTCTGGAGAAACAGAATCTATAGAATAAGCATGTGTGTCATGGGATTTGTTGGGGTGTTTACATGCTATGGGCTGGAAGCCCAATAGTAGCTGTCTACACAGTGGAAAGACTGAGAAACCAATAGTGGTCCAGTCAGTGAAGCAGTATACTTTAATAACCTCAATCTATGAAGGCATTGATTTTCATTCTATACTGGAAAAGCGAGGAAGCTAGGTTGCAATTTTATGAGAAAATGGCAACCCCAACAACAAGTGGCAGAATTGATGCACTCACCAGCAAGAAGTAAATGCTGTTAGGCAAAAATCACACTGCTTTTTGAACAGTGTAGTGAATTGGTCTGCAGCTGCTATGCATTTAAATGCTAAATACTGTAAGCCAAGACCTGTTTGCTTTAAGAGGAGAAGAACCTCACATGTACCAGAGACCATGAGAGAAGGAGAGAAGAAGTAATAAAAGGCCATGGGGGTAGACAGATACTGAGCACACAGCCATGAAGACCTGTTTATTGAATTAGGAGCAGCCCACATGATATCTTGGGATTATTGACAGAGAAGTGTTCAAAATAGGATTGATATCTGCCCAGCTCTAGTGCTTTAAAGCTTATTATAAATATGTTTTTTATCTTTTATTTGGGAACTATATGTTGTAAATGAGGTAAGAAACTCTCAAATGATATTTACTATAACAGCTCAGATTACTTATATATGGACGGCTTTCAGAAGGTTCTATCCACTCTGGAGAGAATCTTCTTCATTGATTTGAACCTGGAAATCCTCTCCATTACCAGTCAAGACACATATCATAGTTTGTCCCAGATCCAATCTAACTCACAACAAAGATTAGCCATTGTGACTGCCAAAGCTCTCTTCTTGTCTTTGTTGAATATCCAATATTCTTAGTGTGTATATTGAGAACTCAGTTATTCCAAACAATGGGCACTCCATTCCTCAGGAAAACACTGAAGAGAGCTGGACATTTTACTTCTAACCAATTTTAAAGTTTAGACAATAACTCTCCATATGTATTTCAGGAGTTAAGAACATTAGGTTTCACTGCCAATTTAACATAGAAATGATCAGAACTTCTCCCAAGCCTACTGATTCAGAAATCCTGGGAGGGTCATTTTTTTTTTTTTAGCATATTAGGATGGTTCTGAGAGCTTACATTTGAAAGCCATACCTACCCACCCACAAAAAAATGGCTTTAATGCAATCTGGATTAGAAAAAAAAACTGAATTAAGGCTCAGGGTTTATAAACAAGAGATGTGTTTATGCGTCACTTATTATTTTAACACCTATGCATAATATTCAGAATCATTTCAAAACACCATGCTATTTATAAGATTGTGGGGGAGAGCTGTAATCACAGCACTGGCTAAATAAAGGTTTAACCATCTAATGAGAGAGACAGAAATTAAGACAAATGATACCCAAAAGCAAATGAAGGGGAAGAGAGGAAGGAATTTTGCCAAGTGTGTGATGAATGTAGGAGTTACACTTGGGGTTTCAAAGTATAGTATTACGAGTCAGATGGATGTCAGCTTTGCTCTGTGTTTCAGCATCTGCAAGCATGAGCAGCAATGGCTCAATGGGGACAGCACAGCTGATACCTTCCCTCCTTACAGAAAGTCTTCAGCATTACAACGGCCTTCCAGAGTTTCTAAGAGAGCTGACCTAGGGGTGGTACTATTAACCCCTTTCCCATAGGCTTCATTGACTAGGGAAGTTTGCTATGCATACAAATGCCCTTCCTCTGGTGCTTTTTGGGATAATACTTTTCTTGTCTAAATGGTGCTGTGTGACCTAGTGGCAGAGAATGGGGAGCAATGAAACCCATGAGAGAAAACAGGAAGTGTGGAAGGATTTTTATAAAAGTCAGATTGAGAAACAAATAAACAACAAACCACCACACAAACAAACAGAAAACATAGATTCTTTTTTTTGCTGAGTCACCCATCTGGCTGTATGTGTGCCTTCTAGGCAGATTCACAGGATGAACTCTTGGTTTCATGAACTGCTGTCATATTTGAAATTTCTTCCTGCTTCCTAAGCAGGTACTTTACATTTTCCTTTTGTTTTGCAACCATGATTTTGTAACCTATCGCTTTATCGACTGCTGGGCAGTGCTGTTGCCCTATGAAGGTACCCATGGATTGAAAGGGTCCCTTCACAGGTGAATGTTTGAAGAGTAATCAATGTTGACATTTAACAGACAAACACATTGATAAACCTGTTAGTCATCAGTAAACAAGGACAATAAAGTGGAGTTGACTCCTATTATGTGGAAGCCAGGCCTCAGCATCAATTCTTAGTGTCACAATGCTGAAAAAGGCCCAGGTGAAATTTTTGATAAAATTTTATTTTTCAGTATATTGGATTTTCGTTCTCTATATTTTGAGCAGTTCAATGAGACAACAATATTGCTTAGGACTGAGTAGAGCAGTGATAATCAATAGATTACTTAATTCTCAATTTCACACAATTAAGACCCTAGTGGAGTAAAGCATACTCAGTTATGCAAATTATTATCATATAACCCATTGGAACTTGGTTCTACTGCAACTATTAAAGGCTCTAGATCTAATGTGAACAAAGATGAAGGGAATGGATATGAAGGAGGGAAGATGTTTCCTGGATGAAATGGGATATGGAGAGATACCATAACCAAGTTGGAATGACATTTGCTCCAGGAATGTATAGAATTACAAGTTTGTTTGCTGCCTGGCAATGCCTATCTACTTACCTCCTAAGACATAATTGGCTAAGATGCTACAACACAGGAATCATCATAAGCACTGTAATCAGAAAGCCAGCTTATCAGATATACTTGAACTACTATGAATGTCCTAATCAGACTGTATGACACTGGAGTAAACACAGACCCCACTATTATGATAAGCCAAATGATCACCTTTACCCTCCTTACAAAAGCATATTGTGGATGCCAGATTTTTAAGTACTCAGCACAAGAAAAATAGATAGGTAAATACATATATTGATAGATAGAAAGATAGATAGATGATTGATTGTTATACAGATAGATACAAAGATAGATATATAGACACATAGATAGATAGATAGATAGATAGATAGATAGATAGATAAAGGACAGATGATAGTCAGATACATAGATAGATAAATAAATACATAGATGAAGAGATAGATAAACAATGATCTAACCATTCATTACTTCTTTGGTATCAGATCTTATTTTTGAGAGCCATAGAAATAAGTGCATTGAATAAATCCACTTACATAGTAAACTATACCAACGTTTGTTTCATATTAATATAGAGATTTATTTTTAATGCTTATATTGAAAACATGATACACTCAACAATCCTTTAGATGGAAAAAATTAAAACAATACAAGCCAACATACAATTAACACCACATATAATTACTCTGCAAGTTAGAGGAGCCCTATTTTTAGATACAAATTTGTATTTTATAGTTATTTCTTCAGTGAACTGATGCAATAACTATTCACTCTATTCAAGATCTCAAGCTAAATATAGATGCTTAATAGTCAACGTTTTTCATCCTGTGACTTAATTAAAGCAAATGTATTACAAGACCCTGAAATAAAGAAATGCACAATCAAATGCAAAATGTACATGATTTGTGGAAATCATTATCAGTTTAATTACTGCCTAGTTAAAAATATTAAATTAAAATAAATAGCAAAATTAATCCAACTGGAAGAAGTGATCCCTTATGAAAACATTAAGTTATTTTATATATATTCCTCCCATAGTGGAATTGTTTTCAGTCTGCTTATTCATCACTGTCTGTTTGCAATTGGTTGTTATTCTCATAAAGCAAAGTTTTCATCCTCCAAAATAAAAAGAATATGACCAGGCTGAAGAACCAAATCAGAAGTAGGAGCTCTTGCTACTTTTAGGAAGGATACAATTTGACTTCAAAACATCTCTGAGATGACTCTTAGCTACCTGTCACTCAAGCTCCAGGGGATGCAATACTCTCTTCTGGCTTCTGTGTTCACCTGCATTTATCTGTACAAAGACATGAACATGTGCATGTATCTGTACAAAGACACACATGCATACACATACATACCTTGTTTACTAATTCTTAAATAAACAACTATAATATGCCTAGAATTTATAACAAATTAGTTCATATCTTTTAACAGAATGAGGAAGGACAAGCAGAATACCAAATAGAAATAAATTAAGATCTCTCTCTGGGTATTGTGGCACAGGCCTTTAATCCCAGCACTTGGAGACAGAGCAAGCAGATCTTGTAAAAGTTCAAGTCTAGCCTAATCTACAGGGTTCAGGACAGCCAAGGCTGGTGCACAGAGAAACTCTGTCTCTACTCCCCCCTTCTCCCAACACACACACACACACACACACACACACACACACACACACACACATCTCTCCTTGTCTTTCATCTCTAATGACACAATATTAACATTGAAGTTAGGTGTATACATGTGATATTCAGGTAATTTTACACTCTAAAGTCTATACAAACCACACTATTCTAACTTTTCTTAGCAATTTGCATTCTGGGCTATCTTTTCCCTTATTCCTATACCCTTCCTAAGTGTCTATTATCTACTAGCCATTTCAGAGGAGTTTGTACTCACATTTATTGGTTCATTTA
Source organism: Grammomys surdaster (assembly GCF_004785775.1). NCBI lineage: Eukaryota > Metazoa > Chordata > Mammalia > Rodentia > Muridae > Grammomys > Grammomys surdaster. Next base: position 13,350,762 of record NW_021604622.1, on the reverse strand, counting down.
AATGTTTTAATTATTAGTTCTTTATATCTTGCACTATGATTCAGAGGATAGGGTGAAGGAAGAGATAATTTAAATTTTCGAGGTATAATGGGGAACCTTGAGTACAGTAGAAAAGTCTTGACCTTGAATGAAGCTCTAGGATAGTGAGACCTTAAATTTGTACACATTGGTAGGAGCTTCTTGTCCTGGTTTAGTATGGCCAGTTTACTACTATAATTGCCGCCTCCTTTTAGAAGTCATTGTGACTATACTAAAGTAGGATGTTATGTTTCACCTTCATATCATTTGATCATAAGACCCAGAATCTTATACGCCATTATTTCTTTCAATCAACAATGATAGATATCACCTCAGGGTAAAAGAATCCAAACAATATACAAAGCAAATTGACCTAAGGGACAAGCTAGTGTGGGCATTTTAATATCCAACAAAATAGAATTAAAATTAAAAGTAATTTAAAGAGACAGAGAAGGATACTACATACTGATCAAAGGAATAATCCACAAGAAGACATTTCAATTCTTAACATGTATGCATATTATACAAGAGTACCAAAGTTAAAAAACAAACAAACGAACAAACAAACAAACAAAAACCACTACAGGTTAAATTATATATTGGCCCTCATACCCTGATAGTAGGAGATTTTAATACCTGACTCTTGCTAACAGAGAGGTCAACAAGGGAAAAACTAAACAAATGCTAGAATGAATTGACTTTATCAACCAAATGGACCTAACAGATATTTAGAGGACATTTCATCTAAGATTATATACCCTTCTTTTTACACCTCATGGAATTATCTCCAGAACTGACCACACAATTGGACACAAACACACACAAAATGTCTCAACAGATACAAAAATATTGGGAAAATAAAGCTGGATATCAGTAAAAACAAAAACAGCAGAATGTTTACAAACTCATGAAAACCAAACATCTTGTTATCAAATGAAATACGTGTCAGGATAGAAATTAAAAAAGGAATAATATACTTTCTAGAATTGAATTTAAAGGAAGAAATTACACAAAAATGAGCTAGTAAAAGGTAAGAAAGTGATCATACTCATGGCTGAAATCAGTAAAATAGAAACAACAACTACCAAAATAAATGAATAAATAAATAAACCAACAAATAAATAGAATCAATGAAACAATATGATCCATAAAAGCTTAATGAAAACTAAGACTTAACAATGGACTCTGAGGAAATCTAGAGGATCCAAAGGATATAGTTTAGAGACCTATACCCTAACAAATTAGAAAATCTAAAAGAAATAGATACTTTTCTCAACAGCTAGCACTTACCAAAATTAAATCAAGATCAAATAAACATTAAAAAGACCTATAGTCTAGTGAAATGGAAGCAGTTATTAAACTCTACCAACCAAAGATGCTGTGGCTATATGGTTTTAGTGTAGAATTCTGCATGGTTTTCAAAGATTTGATACCAATATTCCTTAATTTGGTCTACACAATATAAATAGAAGGAACATTGGGATATCACCCAACTCGTTTTTCTAGGCTATAGTTACCCTGGTACTCAAACTTCATAAAGACCAACCGAAACGAGTTTCAGACTAGTTTCCCTTATGAACATAGATACAGAATTTCTTAACAAAATACTAAAAAACTGAATCTGGGAATACATAAAAAAAATCACTATCTTGATCAAGTTGACTGCACCCTAGAGATGCAAGGATGGTTCAAGATAGATAAATCAATAAACGCAATCCACCATATAAACAGATTGAAAGACAAAAAACCACATTCTCAATTCATTAGATACAGAAGAAGTATTTGACAAAATCTATCACCCCTGGAGGTATCATGAATGCAAAGAAAATACTTGAACATATTAAAACACTTTACTGGTAGCGCATAGCCAACATCAAGCTAAACAGAGAACAACTGAAGAGTAATTCCATGCAGGAGCATGACAAGATTGTCCACTCTCTCCGTACCTATTCAGTGTAATACTTGACTTCTTTGCTAGAGCAATCAAACAATTGAAGGAGATCGAGGAAATACAAATTGGAAAGGAAGAAGAAAAAATATCTTTATTAGCACGTAATAGAGTTTTATTGCTCTAAAGAGGCACCATCACCAAGGCAACTCTTATAAGGGACAATATTTAATTGGGGCTGGCTTAAACAGGTTCAGAGGTTCATTCCACTATCATCAAGGTTGAGAGCATGACAGTGTCCAGGCACTGGAGAAGGAGCTGAGAATTCGACATCTTTTTCTGAATGGAACTAGGAGGAGGGTCTTAAAGCCCACCCCCACAGTACACACTTCCTCTACCAAGCCCACACCTACTCCAACAAGGCCATACCCCCTAATATGGGCACTTGCTGGACCAAGCATATTCAAACCACCACACCTGCAATCATACTCTTGCCCTGCTTGAGTTTTTTACTGACTTCCTTTGATGATGAACTGTCTTGTGAAAGGAAAAGACAAATAAACCTTCTCATCCACAACTTACTTTTATATGTTTCATCATAGCAATACAAATCCTAGTTAAGACACTTGCTATAGGAATTTCCAGTTTCATGTAGTTTAGCATGAATAGAAAGTTTTAATCTTTTAAGTGGCTGGAATTTATATCCCGTTTCCTTTATTTATTCATCAGTTAATGAACAGCTATTTTCACTTGCATCTATTTCAAAGAATGTTGAAATAAGAGGGGAGTCAAATGTTTCAATGACATAATGGGTTTATGTCCTTTGGCATGCATTTGGAATAATATTTTTGGATTAAACAGAAAGCCTACTTTTAAAATTTTCTGAGAAATCACTTATGCTATTTTCATTACTACCATACTAATCACTTCAGAGTTTCAGAACTCTCTGTATATTATGGACATTAAATCCTTTAGTGAGAGAGTATTTTTTCCTTTATAAGAACGACTTTCACATTCTAAATGTTCTGTTTGTTACATAGTTTTAACTTCACATTTTCACATTTTTATTATTGATTTGTACATTTGTCTTTCCAAAACATCCTTACTCATTCTAATATCTGAGCTGTTTCACCCACGTTTACTTCTAACAGTTTCATAGCTTCAGGTGTCACGTTGCACTTTTCATTCCAATTGAGTTTTAAATTTTTATCTTTATCTTTTTGCTAATATGCACCTATCCCTGTATGAGTTTATGTGTACCACTTGCATTTAGGTTCCTGGGAAGGGCAGAAAGTGCTGGATGCTATGGACCTTGAGTAAGAGGAAAATAAGAGATATTTGATGAGGTTGCTGACAGCCAAATCTTTCTCATCTGCAAGAACAGTAAATACTCTTGACTACTTTGTCAAGTCTCCAATATCTCCTTACATCAGTGGTTCTCATCCTTCTTAATGCTGTGATCCTTTAAAACAGTTCCTTATGTTGTGGTGATCTCCTTCCATAAAATTGTATCACTGATAGCCCATAACTGAAATTTTGCTACTGTTATAAATCATAATGTAAATCTCTATGTTTTCGGTGGTCTTAGGTGATCCCTGTGAAAGGTTCCTTTGATGCTCAAAGGAATTGCAACCCACAATATGAGCCCAACTACCTTCGAATCTAGCCATCTTCTTATGTAGAAAGTCAACGATCACTATGCTAATCTTCCTTCTAACTTTCATTCTTTCCTTCCTTTCTTCATTTTTTCTTTGCTGATGTTTTTATTGACCTATATTAAAGTCCATCGGTTCTATTTCTAGATTTGACTGCTATATGGATCAGCATATCCCAATAATTCATTATACTTTTTATAACTTCTACATTCCAATTTTTATTATGGCCTCATGCCAATCTTTCTATTGATGCCAGATATCTCTTCCAATATACATTTTATACTGCTTATATTATAAACCTTCACAAATTAATTATTGTAACATGAAATTTTTTCGTTTCTCCAATGTCATTCTAGTAGTTAAATTTCAGAGAAACTTTTTCATCCTGGGATACATCTCTTCACTCTTTAAATGTGTCACTCATATCACAAGTCCGTATTAGTATGCCATATCCTTATCCTGAAAGTCACTATGCTGTCATCTGTAGAAGTGCTCCGCCTTTGAATGGGTTAATTGATTTAATTAGGCTCATGTTTTACTCTTTCCTTTAATTACCTTAGGTTCAAATGATCAGTATAATGATAAGCATTATCCAAAAACACAGGAATTGACTCATGGTTGTGGATATATACATTCTAAATTTTTCATAGGATCTAGCACCAGGGAATTTATAATTTGAGACACATTCCCAATGCAAAAACCTAGAAAATGGTGATCTAATGGTCTTTAAGTCATAATACAGTCTGGTGGGAATTTCTCCTTTGCTTGGAGAATATTTTGATTTTTAATTGACTAGAACAACCTTACATTAATTATAACGGGTAATCTGTTTATTTTAAGTTAAATAATTTAAATTTCAACATTATCACAAAACATTGCCCTGCTTGAAACATAAGATTAACCACATCTATGAATTTTAATTCAATAGGCTAGGTATCACACATTTTACAGTGCCATACAATCTTGTGATCCATCAAATATGGTAATCAGAACAAATAAACTTATTGAATACTTATTATTATTATTAATTTTTACATCTTGACCACAGTTTTTTCCTCCCTTCTTTCTTCCTAGTCCCTCCCCATCACCTCCCTCTTTTGAACCTCCTCTTTCACTTTTCTTCTATTTGTTTTCAGAGAAGGGCAGGCCTCCCATGAATATCTACCAGCCATGGTATATCAGTAATGCAGTAAGCTAGTTATCTACTCCCCTATTAAGTCTGGATGAGACAATCTAGTATGAGGAAATGGTCCCAAAAGCAGGCAACAGAGTCAGAATGAGGCCTTTCTTCCAAGAAGACTTAGCTACACAACTGCAATATATGTGTACACTGCTTAGGTCAGTCCCAGACAGGCACTCTGGAGGATCAGTCTCTGTGAGCTCCTATGAACCCAGGTTACTTGATTCTGTGAGGTTTCTTGTAGTATCCTGGACCCTTCTGAAGAATCGGAACATCAGTTTGGCCACAAAACCTTCAACCTAAAATTTATCTTGCCTATAAGATGTGCTAGAGTAAAGGTGATGAAGATATTATTGGAGTGACCAACCAGTGACTGGTCCAGCTTGAGACCCACTTTATATTTTTAGCTACCACACATTTTGGAGTTGTTCACTGCTTACTCTCATACAAACTTCATCTCAACTTCCATTTTTATTATCTGTATTTTCTCATGACTTGACTGATTTCCGGATATTTTAATCCACTTGATTTTTATAGTATATGGGATAGTATAATAAATGTGTTGTAGAAACTCTGAACTCTTACATTAAACAGAAACATAATAACTTATGTTCTATGATGAAAATGAATTGACAGATGTTATTTTAAGTACATTGAAATTATGTTTTTCTTGTTTTGGATAGCTGTTTTCTTTTCTTTTTTTCTCTTTCAATATAGCCATGAGTCTGGTGTGGAGCTATTCAGAGTTTTAATGATTATTTGAAATATTTATGAAGACATTTGATTGTTAAGAGGCTATGGTTTCATATTCTGTTTTTCTACAGTACAGCTTCCTTTGAATACCTTTGGTTAATTTCTAGTAAGATTCTTTATGTCTCTTTTTACTACTGCATCTCAGAGTGAATTAAAAAATGATTTTCATGCAGGTTATAAAGTTGTCCTCTATGGGTGACTTCATTTTTCTTAGGACTTACATCTTCAATTGCTAGTCTCTCTGATAGTTTAGGACTCTATTTTATTTAATGCTAAATTATTAAAACAGTGTCTTTCTTCTTGATTTCTTGCCAACTTCTGGCTCAGCTTCTGGAGATTTCAATCAGATTAAAACATTACATGAATGAATTTCACCTAAAGTGTTCCTTGCCTCCCCTAAGGTTATATTCATTCAAATTTATAGTTAATGTTCTTTTCCTTCAACTGCTGTCCTTACAATGGTTTTTAATGTCTTGTTTCAAATATGTAAGTTTAATTGGCTTTTTACATCCTGGAGGTCATATTTTATACAGAGGTCACAATTTCTTTTTAAAAGATCTTTCTGTGATTTTTCTGACAATGGACTATGGTGCTATCATCAAAACAATATCTATTAACATTATATTTATCAATCTAATCAATATTTAAGTACCATAATCAATAAGAATTGTTATAATTTTTGTCCTTAAATTTCTCACTGAACTTCGAAAATAATTTATTCAACATTCCATACATTACATATATAGGGTTATATATATTATATATATCCACATTTTTTAAAATATATGGAATGTTTAACAACTCCATGTTAAGTTGTTGAGGTTTGAATCTGAAATATCATCCTTGTTTTGGATGCTTGGTCGGTCTCCAGCACTTTTTGAAGAACGTAGAAGGGGTTTTGACGATAATATCTACTTCTGATTCTTGCTGAGGCTTCTGTTTCCTAGAGCAGCTTTTATCATGTGATCCTCTTATTGTGACCCTTGCCTCTGGTTTGTCTCCATAAACATGAACTCTAAGTCAAATAAGCCATTCTTCCTTTCTACTAATCATTCATTCATAGAAATAAAAAACATTAAAGGAAATTCTTACCAGGGAAATATTTTTCTTGCTGTGTTGTTCTTAGGCATATAGTGTTTGTTGGGAAAATTTGGAAGTTTAGTTAGATAGGATATAGAAACCCTAATATGCCAGAAGTTTCTATGATAAGTTTGTTAAGAGCTTAGATGATATGAAAGTTAACAGAACTGTAGATTTTTTTTTTTAAAAAAGACTGTTTGCATGAGATTTTAACCCCGAACAACGACTCTGTTACAAGAATTAGAAACCATTCTGCTAAATTCTTGTAAAGAATACATCTAGATGTTGCCTAACTCCTTAACAAATCAATCCCAAAGTAATGGAATGATTCATTGGTAAAGAAAATATCACATTTAATGAATAGAAGAAGCGTCCAAACAGCATAGCAACCAGGCTATAGCGTAGTTATTTCTTGTTGATTTTAGCGCAGTTTACAATTGAAAGTTGCAATAAAATGAGCTTAGGTGAGTGTAAGCAATGCTTGACCTACTTAATAGGGTTGGATTTACTGAGGGTTGGACGTACTTGGAGGGCAACAGTGGTTGTTTTGGGAATGAAGTCTCAGCATCAGGATATGTTTTGAATTGTTGTGATCCCAGGAGTATGGGGCACTTATTGAGGAAGGACAGGCAGCAAGATCAGACAGCCGAAGAAATAGGCTATTGGAGTGGAAATGACCATATCTTAAGAACATATCTGCCTATTGTAGTTCATACAGCATACTTCCCAGATGTCAAACCCAGGACCACATAATTGAATGCCTACTTCAATGAATTTATCTTGCTTTTGTCTGTTTTCTTGTTTGTTTCCCATTCCTCCATTTTGAGACAAAAAAATGTCTACTCTGTGCCATTCTGTATGGATGTCTGTTGAGATTTTACTGAGACTTACAATCCAATTCTCATTTGAGACTTTTGATAACCTGAGACTGTCAAGGTCAGAATGAATACATTAGCATGTGAGATGGCCACAAGCTTGTGGAAACTTAGGGGAGGATTTGTTGCTTTAAGATAGTATCTTTCCTATCTTTACCAAATGGATTGAATCCTGTTTCAATGACTTATGGCACCATTTTGAAGGCTATGGTTACTTCAGGCTGTTGGGTCTGATTGAAAGAAGTTAGTAACTAGAAGGGAAGAGACCTTTGAAAGTTATATCTGTCTCTAATTTCTGCTATAATGCATGCTTCCAAGTCTGTACATTAAGAAGAGTCTTCCCCATACTCCTGTCTCAGTGGATAGAGATATGGAAATCTGACATTTGTTCATAATCGACTGTGTCCCTGAAAAACCATAAGCCAAAGTAAATCTTCCTTGAATTGTTTCTGTCAAGATTTTGTTTCAACAACAAGAAAGGTAATTAATTTAGAAGTCCTTATATGTCTCTCAATTTCCACCATTCAAAATTATAGAAATAATGTATCCTAAACTATCCTTGTTATTTTCAAGATCTATTTTAATTTACATCTTCAAACTTACAAGTTCTTCAATGACCATTAACACTCACTGATATTTAAAACATGATTTAACACTAGTTTTATTACTGAATATATTTCCTCACTCTTTTGAGTCATGTACATTACTCATGCCACCTCATTGTGAACACACATTTTAAAGAGAATCACAAAATTTCTCAGAGTTCACAGTAGAATTGAAAAATCTTAAAGTGTATACTCAAAAACACAATGTTTAGGCCTAATGTTTGTTTCTCTTGGATTGACGCTTTCCTCTATTTTTTTCTTTTCAATTTACCCTTTCTGTACACACACTTGAATAGACTTGGTAGGTTGTAATTTGCTCGTTTAATGTTATATTTTGTCTAGTATCATACCACCACTTTGGAAATGAACTAGGTTGTCAACAATCAATAGTACCTGAGAGGTCAGGGTGTTCTCTTGCCTTTTCTTGGGTGTGATGGGTATGAACAACTACTTTTAGTCTGAATACTTTTATGTCTTGCAATATTTTCAAAAACAAAATGTTAATATTTTTGTATATTAATTCTAACTCATATATTTTGCTATTGATAATGATAGTTGCATTGAATATTTTAGTAGAAGCTACAGTCCCAAATAGCATATAGTGTTGTCTCTGAAACAATTCCATTGTGGAAGGAATAAAGAGTTGAGAAATAAATTCTAAAGTTTTCAGTTTGAATAGAAAGGATGTCCAGGTTTATATGTTTTGTACTTTGCCTCTAAAATTTTGATTAAAAATAAGTCTATTTCTTAATTATCTAAAAACTTAAATGAAACTGACAAAAACATTTCCTATGAGAATAATGAATTCAGGAATTTTTATTCTTCTCCAAATTATTATACAACCTTTCAAACTGTAAAAGTTTGTACATCAGTAATTAGATGTTTATTGTAGAGGATAAGCAGTGTATTTTATTTAGTCTTCCATACTAAATGAGTCAGGATACCGTAAGTATTATCCCTAGATACTGATTTTTTCAGCACCTGTAAATGTGTGAAATATTTTTATAAGCAATATATTACACACATCCTGTCATATAGATGAGTTGGGAATTCACTTCAACTTCCTCCTATCTATCTACTATATCTGTATTTTACTGTAGCTCTTGTTTCATAATAACCCTTTCCAATCATTACTAGCCAAACACAAATCATGTAAAATATGTATGCTTTTTCTGCATGATAATGAAAAGAATGTAAAATACGTTCATGGCATGTTTGTGCTTATTATGATGAAGCAATGAGTATACACTTCTTTACATTTGCACGTCCTTAGCTGTAAGAATTTTAATCACACAGGAAGAGTTTTCAAAGATTTGGAATATAAGGAAACAAAAATATCCAGAGACACATTGGGTTTTGATGATGCTTTTAATTGCTGAAAAATATATAGTAGACAACTGATAGAGTTAAGGCAAGTTTTAATGTAAACATGTTAAATATAGCAACCTTACTTCTGATTTTTTAGTTATAAGGACTACAAAAGATATTTTTTTTTTGAGACAGGATTTTTCCAAATGTCCTGGAATTCACTCCAATCTGTACGCCAGTTCTACATGCCTCTGTCTCCCAAGTGCTATGATCAAAGGATGCATCACCACCACAGCGTAGACAAAGTATACTTTGTTAATCATCATAAAGAGACTACTTTTCTTATCTATTTACAGTTTCCTCTTATTTTTCTTGTAATTTCACATCCCAGTGTTTTCCAAAGAGTGATGATAATGCAGAGGGCACAGTGGTAAATGAATATCTTAGATGATACTTGCTTACACGTTGACTGGATCTGTAATCAACTAAGAGACCACTACTTGGGAACAATTGTGAGATTTTCTTGCTCATATTTTTCAATGTAAAAAGGTCCACTATCAACATAGGTGGTAACTTTCAGTGACATCACAGAGAAATAGAATTTCTGGAGAAAAGTTGTGGTTTTCTTTTTCCCTTCCTTCCTTCCTTCCTTCCTTCCTTCCTTCCTTCCTTCCTTCCTTCCTTCCTTCCTTCCTTCCTTTTCCTTCCTTCCTCCTTTCTCTTTCTTTCTTTCTTTCTTTCTTTCTTTCTTTCTTTCTTTCTTTCTTTCTTTCTCTTTCCTTCCTTATTTTTTAAACTTCTGGTCTTGTTTTTGAAAACCTGATGTCAATTTTGCCTGTCTCTGCCACCACTAACACTGTTGCCTCTGCTGTTACTAGACCCTAAGATTTTGATGCTTACAATGTGGATTGATGGAATCTCATTAGGAAATCTTCTAGGCATGCTGCTGCAAGACACTGAAATTTCTGAGGCCTCCTCTCCATAGACAAAGCAACTAGCCACTTCACAGGCTTTTCAATGAGAAGAGCGGCAATGTTGCACTACCTAGTCAGTTTACTATTTTTAAATTGCCTTATAATAAATATTCATTATATTGAAATTTCCTTTAGAAAACCCTAATTAATACATAAAGAGAATCTTCCTAAATTCTCCTTTGGGGGTGTTTGGAATGAAACCTGCAAGGAAAGGTCATCAGTGTTTAGGGGAAGATGTCCCTGGGTACTGATTTTTCAAAAAGAACTTGTTCTCTTTCTTGTGTTCTTTCTGGAGTGAGTAGTCCAAGAGAAACTATCTTCTAGAGCTCAGGAGGGTCAGAGGGTTTACCATCCTATTGAAGGTGATACTTTCATTGTCATTTTAAGAAATAAGCTTGATATGGTGGCCATTCAATAGGATAATGCCAGTCTCAGCATTAAAGGTGGAGGAATGACGTCACTGATAAAGACATTAATGGTGGATGAATATCTTAGGTGATCTCAGGATGTCCTTTGAGGGGAAGGAGGCTTTTATTCTCCCTTTACCAACCTCTTAACATCATCACAGCTGATACTTCACCCCAGGTTAGATTTTTTTCTTTAAAATATTTGTGATAGACATTCAGATCTAAACCTGTGAGCACGTTTTCAGTTCTGTGGTATACTTTTCCCAGGGATGGCATTATCAGCAGACACACAGATGATATTCTGAAAGGGCCTAGGTGCAACATATCCTTGTACTCCTGAGAAGCTGTCTGGGTGTTATTAATGGCATGGAATATGGGCATGAAGTCCTCCGTGATGACAACATTGTTATGGATGTTCTTGGAAAATTAGCATAAGCAACAGATCACATAAGATGCCTTGTTAATGATCTTGAGAGATATATTGTACTTCTCATTGTTTGTATTCTTCACTTAAACATGGAAGCATCAGAAACAAGGGACAGAGAAATTTTACTTAACCCTTTAGCTAAGACCCTGGCTTCTTTAGAGTAGTAAAGAAACCATTGGACTTAAATATATTGTAAGCACCACTATCTACTCTAATTGATAGTTGTAGCCTGTGAATCCAGAGAGATGTTAATGGCTTCTTCATTAGAGACAGGGTTCTAGGTCTTAACCTGTCTGTGCATACAATGAATGGCAGAAACATGTAAACCATGTAGTGTAAGCAACTTAGGTGCCAGTATGTTCTTTGAGGGCTGAAAATGCCATAGTAAATATGCACACAGCATCACTAAATCTGTTCACATAGACCCTCACCACTGTGTTTCAGATATGTGGCTGGCACTTTATAGAGAACTACAACTCATTGTTGAACAGTGATGACAAGAAAGCCAAGATCTTTGATTATTTAAACAAAATGCTTAATATTCCAAAGCTTTCTTAAAATTGGGTTAAAATTTTATTGAAAGAAAATTATTTAAAAATTGTTATTAACATTAAAACTTCACAATAATAAAACTTTTACTGTGTTAACAACATTAAATAGGCTTAGATATGGTTTTGTTAAAAGAACATAATACTGATTAAAATTTTCATGTAATTCTCTTTAATTCCTAACTTGCATTGAACTTTTGAAACTTAAACAGTCAAACCAACCAACCAACAAACAAATAAACAAAAACAGATGTCTTCTAGCCTTTAGCTTAACCTAATAATAACAGCTATCTTCTTTCAGTATCACACATTAGACATTTCCAGTGCTATGATTTGATGGAGAGAGAGAGAGAGAGAGAGAGAGAGAGAGAGAGAGAGAGAGAGAGAGAGAGAGGAGGGGGAGAGGATGTTTATGCATGATTTCTTGGGAAGAAACAAAATCAAAGGAATGGAAATAAAATTCCCTCTGTAATTTCCAAGTAAAGGCCACTGGCCTCTTTAAGTATTCGTTTACTTTGGTTGTTCTTGTGTGTATATTAGTTTTTGTAAAACTATAAAGATTAAGCTAAAAACTCCATAAATTCTTGACTTCTTTATGGACTCATTATTCTGTGCTCTATTGTTCTTTTGATATATAAGGGGAAAATATTCTTTGGGGAATTGAAACATATACTTGAACTAAAATAATAATATTTTAGTACTGCATTTAAAGGAAAATTACCATGAGAACAGCATCTTTCTATAATACACTGACCCATGTACCTTAACCTCTGTTCAGTAAGTAACAGCCTCGAGAGCCACACTAATTTTGCATTACATCTGGGAACTGGCTTCTAGTTGTCAAGGTCACACTAAATCAAAACAAAATAGCTGGGGTCACTGGTTCATTTTCCCTAGTACCCAATATTCTATCCATCATATATGGCTTGATCCTTAAACTCAGAAAGTGGTCTTTAACAGTTAAACATTTGTTTCCATATAATATATTTTGCATATAAATATAAAAATAGTTCATCAATAAAAACAATCAAAGCACCTATTCTACAATACTAATAAATACCACCTCTTGAGTTTCCCTCAAAAGAATATTCTGCACACAGATTTCTCAAAAATTTAATCCTCCACTTACACTATATACTCCCAAATTTTCAGTACCTTAGACTCTGTAAAAACAATATTAAGTACACTACATTTTGACAGTATGCACTTGAATAAATAGATATATAATAATCCAGGTTTTTGTAAAGTGCTAACTGCTGAAGATTAGTATTTTTCTTTGAGAATTTGACATTGCAAACAATGTGTTTTAATAAAATGAAAAGTGCCATTTTCTTCCTTCCAATTTCTCCTCTGTCCTTGCCATCACTTTTCTGCCAGGAAAATTCATGTGCTCTGTTCATAGGCCCTCAAAAACCACTTAATGCTGCCTCTCTGTATATGAATATAAGACCATCTACCTCACAGATTAATGTTACTTATATAAAACAGTCTCTTTCACCCTCTGCAGCAATCAGTTGCTAGGAATGGAACTTCATGAACATTTCCTCCACCTGTGCTGGTATTTCAGCTGGCCTCTTCTTGTGCAGGTCCTGTTCCTATCATCAAAGCATCTGACTGTGCATTCTTAAGTGCAATGACCCTGGCAAGCACTGTTTTGCTGCAATCTTCCTTTCATTCTGGTTCTGTCCGTTATTCTGTCTTCTCTTCCCCAATATGTCTGAGCTTTTAGAAGATGGCTTGTGAGAAAATGTTCGCTTAGACTTGAACATACTACAGTCCTTTATTTTATGTGTGTTGATTAGCTGCTTATCTCTCTTTTAGGTGACACTTGTAATAAAATCAAACTTCTCTTGTTAGGGTTGAGAGATGCGCTCATCAATGTATATAAAGACAGAAACATGGTAAAACCATTTTTATGTTGAATAAGGATTAACTTTTGACTTTCCAGCCTAAGGCAGGGAACACCTAGATCATAATTTTTGAGATGTTTTGTTCACAAGTTTCCCAAAAGAGATGGGTAATAATTTAATCAACAATGAATGTGTAACAAAATTTTGTACATATAGGTACAGAATAAAGCTAGGGGAAAAATAATCACACAGTAATTAGTGAAAAATGTTGCTTGTCACAGTTAACTCCTTCTCAAATATTTGCCAAATACTTCAGGAGGATATTACTGAGTTATAGTAAACAGCTATCAGATACAAGATCCCAACTTTAACTCCAATGAATGTAATACATATATGGAACTTATTAATATTAGTAATCTGAGAAAATAAGATGATTTTTCAAATTAAACTATAATATTAACTGAATATTTGGGAAACAAAATTGATTTTTTTAACTTAAACATTTTTAAATGTCACGTTTCTAAGGAAAAAATTCCCCTGATATAAAATTATGATTTTTATGCAAGTACGGTTTCTGTGTCTCATACAGAAGTAGTTTTATATAAGACAGTGCTTTTTCTAAAAATCAGAGGAAGAAAATTATCTCTGTATCAGTAAAATTTAGATTAGTTCCTTTAATTAGTAGCATAGTAATTTCAATCAAAAATAAAATTCTAATTTTGTGGGAAAATGTGCTTTTTATTATGAAGCATAGTGAGACATATTTTTGGTATAAATGATATCTTAGAAATTCCATAAACATATGATATTATGTTAATAATTTAGCAATTAGGCTATAGCTCAGCTGGTATTCACTGCTTGTTATTTTTTATTCAGTTGTCCAGGTTTTCAGCATTTGTGGTGATCCTCACACATGTATTAGAAGGATTCACCTAGACATTACTTGAAAAAAGCAAAGGCCAGTAGTACAACAATGAGTCTTGTAGGAATACCAGCTTGTTCATATAAAGCCCACATGTCCTTAAGAAATCTGTCACTTCATGGAAACACTTCAGGTATTTGAAAACAGTCTATAGAACGTGTATAATTTCTTATTATTTGAAATCAAAATTATGCTGTCAGATTATTTAATTGATATTTACACAGCTGTTAGAGTATTAACATCTTTAATAAAAATGAGATGCATGCATTTATCTTAAATAAAAATAATTACTTCATATATAATTTAAAAATTAATATATGGTTATTTAGATGGAATTATTATTCAGATTTGCATTTAAGTAGATTGTAATTCCCTTAAACAGTTTAATTAAATTTAGATTACCTCTGTTTTTGTCCTAATTTGCTTTTTAATTTAATATTAAGCATGTAAATTTAGGCCTTCTCAATATTGTTGAGGTTTTGAATAATATACAATGCTGACATTCTTCTGAATTAGTGAAAACATCAGTAATTATAGTCAGAATTGCTCAGTCCCATATATGTGACCTAAGAAATAGCTGACATTGCTGAGTAAATCAAAGAACTGAAATTTCTCATCCCTTTGCATAGGCCTTCAAATATCATTCTTATTTAGATTTTAAAATTAAGTTTTAGCTTGAAAAGCATTGACTGAAGTGAACAAAATCTTTGCAAGGTCGTGAGGAAGATGATTATACAGAAAACTCTGAGGATATGAAGTTGTGGACAAGAAACACAGCAGTGATGACTCAAGCATGAACATTCATGTCACCTTTTCTAAATAGCCTTCTGACTTAATGCTAGTAATAGTAGGATAGGTAATGTTGACATCAAGGCACTGAAAGGTCTATCTATCATGCTTCAAATTTCCTATAACACTTCTTACCATCTGAGTCAATGTTGCATTACACAATGAAATAGGGGACTTCCCCTTAGAGAAGTCTTTATGAATCTAAGCCCAAATTTGGATTCTCCAGTTCTTCCTTGTGCTTTCTGTCTGGCTGTTAGTTTCTCATCTGTAACTGCGGGTTGTCTGTTTGTGGTATTTGATTTCTGTCTTTCCCTGTTGCTTGTCTCTAACAAATGTCTTTGCTCTATATTTATTGAACATCACAGAAACATGGTATGAGAAAGGAATGAGGACTTCTCCCCCCCTGCTCCCTTCGGAAAGCTTTAGCAGAATTTTACAAGAGAAAAAGGTCCTTCATTGAATCCACTTAATACAGAATAGAACTTAAAACTAAAAAAGATGTTAACAACCTATACTTACATATTACTTCCAATGTTTATGGAGTATTTGTTTTGCTTAAAATTTATTTAACTCGCCTACTGTTATAGTAAATACTTTTCACAATATAACACATGCACATATACACACTTTACAGAAAAACTTAACAGAAATTAAATGAACTTGAAAACAATAAAATACAAATATTGAAGCTGAAAGATGTATTAGATATAATTAAAGACAAAATAGAAGGCGTGGCTAATTGAATAAATCAAAAAGAAAAAGGGAATCTAGCAGTACAAAATGAGCCATGTGAGTATACTCAAGTTGAAACTAGAATGGTATGAAATAAAGGAGGCTTATGGAATATTTCTGACATTACTAAACTAATGGATAGTCCAGGCTGGGCATTCTTAAAGGCTGTGAGAATTCTAAAGTGTCAGCGTCTTTCTTTAAAGAATAATGGGGGGCTGGTGAGATGGCTCAGTTGTCAAGAGCACTGACTGTTCTTCTGCAGGTCATGTGTTCAGATCCCAGCAACCACATGGTGGCTCACAACCATCTGTAATGAGACATGATGCCCTCATACGGGTGTCTGAAGACAGCTACAACATAGTTACATATAATAAATAAATAAATAAATAAATAAATAAATAAATAAATAAATAAATAAAAAACTTTGGGCCAGAGTGAGTGGGGGCCCGAGTAAGAGGGGACTGAGCAAGAGGGAGAAGGGAAGGGAGAAAAATAAATGGTAAAAAATAGAAAAAAAAAGAATCATGGAAAGCCCAGAAATATACCTAAGAAAATGTATAGATATACATGCACAGAACGAGTAAGGCTATTGGTCAGATTTCATGAAGAAAATCTACTCCAGCCCAGATTATAATCACATTTTCAAAGGTAAAAGATTAGGAGAAAATTTTTAAGTCAGAGAGAAAAAACACCTTAGAAGCCGGTATCACACCCTATTTTGAACAGACTTGAACAGCATCATTTTAGGCCTGATCAGTTACTTTACTTGTTACTTGAACCAAATACTTGAGAAGTAACTTAAGAGAGGAATGTCTTGTGTTGGCTCACAATTTGAAAGGTTCATCATTGTCACAATGCTATGGTGGAAAGAACATGGGTCAGAAAATATCTCCAGTAGTCAGTATTCAGAGTAGTCAGGAAGTAAAGGTGAGTTATACAACCTCAATGTCCACATTAACGACCTACTTCTCCTAGTCAGATCATCTCAATATAGTCAACAATCTTCGAAAACACCATCATCAGTTGGGGCACCATACAATGAAAAGAAAATTTAAGAATTTACTCTTGAATAATCGATGAATTAAGAGAGAAATCAGGAAGTATGCGTTAAAAATGAAGACAGAAAATGGAGTCACAACCCTTAAAGCTTAAAATATACTGAAAAGGTATGTCTAAGATGGTAGCAGCCTATGCCTTTGTTATAAAATAGAAAGATGTCAAAAAGACTATCCATTGTTATACTTCAAGGATCTGGAAAACAGAAAAACAGCAAACCTAAATTAGGGTAAAGAAAGAAACACTAGGAGCTGGAGTGATGGCTCAGTAGTTTAAAGCATTGCTTGCTCTTCCAGAAGACCTGCTTTTAGTCCTAGCACCTACATGATGCTCACAACTGTCTGTAGCTCCACTCCCAGGGAATCTGATACTCTGTTGTGACCTCTGCAGTCACAGCCTATATCTACTGCACAAATATACACAAAGGTAAAATACCCATACAAATAAAGGAAAAAAATAAGCCTTGAGTTAAAGGAAAGATTAAAGATCATTGTGTTGATTCAGATTTTCAGTGAACGCTGAAAATCTGTTTTATAAGTGAAATGTTTCTTCAAAGGACAAGCTAGTAAGCCTCAGACTAAGAAAAATAGAACAATTCAAACCAGATTAAAGCTGAAAACGGAAGAGTGCATCTGACAGCTGAGAAATACAAAAGGATCATTTGAGATTATTATCAACAACTATCTGCCAATAAATTTGATAACAAAAAAAATAGGGGGAAAAACCGACCACATACATCTAGTTCAGTGTGAACATGAAGAAATAGAAAACACAAATGGATTATTAACAAGTAATAAGACTGAATTAATTATTAAAAGCCTCATTTCCAGCAGAGTCCAAGACCACATGGCTTCATTGACGACTTTACAGAAGAGCTAACACAAAGTTTTATCTCAAGATAATTGAGAAAATAATTCTCTGAAAATATTATATGTCTTGTCATACCTCAATACCAAAAACAAGACAAAAACACAGTCAAAAATAAAACTCTACAAAATATGAAGAAACTGAATCCAGCATTATATTAAAATGATTTTTTACATTTATTAAGAGATAACATGTGTCTCAAGGATGCAAGTATATTCCACACACAAATCAGTAAGCATGATGAACGATATTATCTGAATTGGCACAAACCACGTGATACAGACAAGCTTTTCAAAAATGCCCATGTACTTCAGACTAATATTCAGAACCAATTACATACATTTCAATAAACATCCACATGATAGTGTACATCAATAATGAACCAATAATCATTTTCTCCATGAGTAGATCACATTGACAACACATACTTTCTCCATTTTTATTCAATAAAGTACTGAGAGTTGTAGCAAAGATACTTGGGCAAAATCAGGAATTATGTATCAACCCCACTTGGAAAGAGGACATGATCTTACACATAAGAAGCTCAGAATAAAGCTATAACCTAAAGTACTAGTGCAATGAAATATATCAGCTAACTTACAGTATATAAAATCAACTGTATGAACCAGAATCTTTTGTAATAATCTGATATGTAATTCTACGAAATAAAGTTAAGAAAGTCATCATACTTATAATTACTATACAAATGAAGTAAATTACATAGGACTACTTTTCAACAAGTATGTTGCTGATTACTTTTTTAAATTAATCATTTTATTTGTTCACATTTCAAATGTTATCTCCCTTCCAGATCTCCCTGCCACGAACCTCCATCCCTTTTTACTCCCCTCTGCCTCTAAGAGGGTGCTCCCCTACCCACCCAACTACCCACTCCTCCCTCCTTTCTCTAGCATCCCCCTTCTCTGGGCATCAAGCCTCCACAGGACAAAAGACCTCCCCTCCAGTTGATGCCACATGTGGCAGTCCTCTGCTCTGTGTCTCCGGAGCCATGGACCAGCCCATGTATACTCTTTGGTTGGTAGTTTCCGAAACAAAAAATAATAAACTGTTGATGAAGAAATTTAAGAAAAGATACAAAAACTAAAACCACATGTGATGTCTATGGCTTGAAAAAATCAATATTATAAAATATCCATCCTTCTAAAACATCTAATGCTTCAGGGTATACAGTTCTTTATTAGAATACCTGGTATTTTAATAAAACTAGAAAAGGTACTTTTAAAATTTTGGTGGAATCATAACATCTCTAGTAACCAAACCATTTGTAATATGTTAAAAATTTGTAGTAGTTTAAATGGCTCTATATTTAAATGAAAACACAGACCAACGCATCAAACTTTTTAGAACATTTTATGCCTACAGAAAGACAATTTCCTACAAAAGTGAATGGATAACCTTCTCAAATGTTTGAGACAATCATGGCCAGAAACTTTACAAAATGAAGAGAACAAGGTATAAACTTAGGAATGGTTGATAAAAAGCAAGTGAAATAAGTATCACTCTGCATATATCTGTCAATATTCACACCTATACAGTGAGGAAAGTAAAACAATTTCAGAAGCATCTCAGGGGACAAAGAGAAAGAAAAGACTTAGATTTTCTCAGATAAACAAAAGGTATAGTAGTTAACAGGAAGCTGACTTACTGCCCAGGATAGATTTTTAAATTTTTATTTAGGGAAAGATAAAATAAATTTTAAAAATCTGATTTTCATATAAAAATGAAAACCGTCAAGGAAAGAAAACAGGCGTAAAAACCTATTTTATTTGTTTTATTTTATTTCGTTATGTTTAAATATGTATATTGTAACTTACAATATACATATTTAAACATAACAAAATAAAGCTAGTGATCACTGCAGGTATATAACTGAAATGATTGACAGTCATGTGAATAGGCATAAGAGGAAGAATTCAGGAACATAATAATCTTATTATATTCTTATATATTAGAATTATTAACTTAGGAGTTTAATAAGATTCCTGATTGTGAGAATAATGGTTTTCGTGGAACTCTTTTTCCTCTTGTTGGGTTTGCCCCTCCAACTTCGATGTGATAGTTTCTGCTTCTTTTTATTATATTTTATCTTGTAATGTTATGGTTGTTATCTCTTTTGCTCTTTTCTAAGGAGAGGCAGAATTGGAGCAGATCTGGGGTAAAGGAAGGTGTGGAAGAACTTGGAGAATTTGGGGGAGGGAAAACTATAATCAGGACACATTGTATGACAAAGAAACTATTTTCAATAAGAGAAAAGGGTTTAAAAAGCAGATAAACAACTATAAACATTTGTCTTGGTGCTCTCGATGAGGTGACTGTGTGAATATAAAATAAAGCTAAAAATTAACCTCTTAAAGTATATCTATACCTGAATAGCAAGAAAGTTCTGATAAATTTTGACATTTTAATATAAAAAGAATTTCAGACTTCACAATAAGCCTAAGTGCTACAGAATATTTAAAACTGATATGAAATTTCCAGGTTATAAACACTATTATTTAGCTAACTATTTATTAGCTTCATGTAAAGTATCTCCAACTGCTTTGGGTTGTAGGATCTTAAAGAAAGGCTTCATACCTTGTGTCAATATTTCAAATCGTTGCTTAAACCAAAACGCCATTTAAAGAAAGACTTTCATAAATATGAAAGGTTACATTGGAAATACACATTGAATTTTAAGAAGAGAATTTTTTGTCACTTATGAATTTATTTTGAAGGTATTAATTGTCTAAAAAAATACAGCAGTTTGTATCCAGAAGTATTTGTAGATGATTGTGTGATTTGTTTAAAATCTCTCCTCAAAAACTATGTTGAACTCAAGTGGCCATTGTAATAACATTGAAAGGTTTGACTTTTAAAAGTTGATTAGACAATGAGGTGTATATAGTGATTAATGTGTTTTACATTGTTTTCATGGGAATGGGTTAGTATTTACCAGAATAGACTCTTAGTAGAGATGGATCTGCCTGTGTATTTTTGTGTCTTTTGTGTACTGTCTTATACATCCACTAAGTTATGAAGTATCTGCAACTACAGGGCAAATGAACTTCTAATGACATAATTGTTTGAAATTCTCAGTATTGTTGTGACAGAAGAGAATGGATTATGATCTGTATCTACATATGTCAATTTCGCCAGGGAAGACGGTTGAGAAGTGACAACATGTTGCTGGCATGTGTAACACCAAGATTTCATTTTCTAACCTTGTCCAATGGAATAAATGAGGCTTCTTGGAAAATGCCTAATTTGGAGACTGAGATAGTAACTAAATGAGTTCAAAGCATAAACTTAATGTGCCAGAGAATGAATAAATGTGTCTTTATATTATATACATATTCATTGATATGTATGAAAGTGATTATGCATGTTAGAAAATGCATACATAGTGAAAATTATATATATGTATATTACTCACTATCCCAATGTTGCAAGCTTGACAATTACAGCATGTGTGAATACTACACAAAAGTTAGGATGAATAAAATCCAAACCATACGGTAACAAGCTAAGAAAGATGCAAAAAAAAAAAAAACCCATCAATTTTCACTCAGTGCTACTTGGAATGAAAAAAAACCAACAACAATACATGTCCTATAGAAAATAATGTATAATTGTTTACTAAGTTAACATATGATATTTTTCTTGATATTTACTCATACAATTAAAAAATTTATGTCAACACAGTGGCTTATAAAATTATATATGACAATCATAAGATTTGATTCCCAGAACCTACATGGCAACTCATAATTGTTTATAACTCTAGTTCTCAAAGGGTCTCATTCCTTCTTCTGGTCACTGGAGGCACTGCATACACATGATACACTGACATACATGAAGGCAAAACACTCAAACACATAAATAAAAATAAATACATTTTTAACAACAACAACATAAAAGATAATGTGACCGAATAATATTCATAGAATGTTTCAGTTCAGATAAAAACAAACTCTCAGAGTATGTATGTAAACTCAATGATTTAACTAGTATTTTGAGACATTTGATTTCTAAAATGTAGGAATCCGGGTATTTGGAAAAAACAAAATAAAACCAAACTCTCAATTCAAAAAAAAACTTAAGGGAAATCAAAATTAGCAAAAAGTTAGAGGAGACACAAAAGCGCGTTTCAATAAATGAATAGTCAAAGTGGGTACATCGATAAACTTGCATGTTATCACTTTATGAGTGCAATGCTTTCAAGTCATGAGCAGACATAGAAGATATACTAGTCATTTCTCTTGTTGCTATGACAAAATGCCCAACAGAAAGCAAGGAAGGATTTATTTTGACTCTCACTTTGAGGATGGAGGTTACAGTGGTAGGGAGGACACAGAAAGAGGAGTGTGAAGCTGTTATTGAATCCCCATCTGGGAAGCAGGAGAGGAATAGTCCTGTTGTACTTGCTTCCTCTTTATAACTCAGTCCAGACCACAAGCCTAAGGGATACAGCAACATCTATTCAGAGTGGGTTACTTTCTCTCCCTTTACTTTATTTATTCACTTTACAGATTGCAGCCCCTACCCACGTTCCAGTACCTCAGCATACCCTCCTCCACCCCTCCTTTCCTCCTATGAGAATGGGAAGCTCCACCCCTCTGGGTATCACACACACACATACACACACATACACACACACACACACACACACACACACACACACACACACACACCACTCCCTCTCTTGGCACATCAAGTCACTGCAGGACTAGTCATTTCCTTTTTCACTGAGGCCAGAAAGGCAGAGCAGTTAGGGAAATAGTCAGACCACAGAGTTAGGGACAGCCCGTACTCTAGTTGTTGGGGGACATACATGAAGATCTACCTCGTTGTGCTTCTGGTTCTTATGTGCAGGTGGCCTACATGAAGCCCATGTATTTGCATTGGCTGGTGATCCAGTCTCTAGGAGCCCTGAAGGTTCCAGGTTAGTTGACTCTGTTGGTCTTCTTATTAAGGATTTATCCTTATTCCCTTTGGATCCCTCAGTCCTTCCCCCAACTATCCCAGAAGACTCCCCAAGTTCTGTCTAATGTATGACTATGAGTTTCTGCATCTGTTTCAGCCATCTGCTAGGTGGAGTCTCTCAGAGGACAGTTACATTAGGCTCCTGTCTGTCAGCATAACCGAGTATCATTAATATTGTCAGGTATCGGTTCTTTCCCATAGGACAAGTCTCAAGTAGTTCCAGTCACTAGTTGTAGAGTGGGTTTCTCAACTCATTTTACTCAATCTAGAAATTCCTTCACAAATGCCCAAGGCTATGTGTCTGGGATGATTCCAGATCCTGTCACACTGGTATTTATATCACAGAGTATATGTAACACCATCTGACTAAATGTTAGGAAAAGTTTAAATAGGTAGAATGTCATTTTCTAAATATATGACAACCTGGGAAAGACAAAACTATAAAGACAGGAAGTGAACGTGAATGGTGGCTTCCAAACATTCATGGTCGAGCTAGAGACATACAGATGGAAGTAAGTAAGTGTTTAGAACAGTGAATATACTCAGAATAATAGTGGTATGGTAGCTACATGATGTATTTCTCAAAAGCCACATGATTAAATAATACACATAAATCCTAATGCTAGTTATGGGCTCAGATAATAACAATGTATTCATTTTGGCCTCATCAAATGTAACAAATAGGCAACATTATTGCAAAATGTGAATCATAGGGCACACTATATGAGTAACTGAGAAAGATGGAAGTTTTCTATTTTCTGAATAACTTTTTAAAAGCTTAAAACTTCTCCAAAATAGGGCCAATTCTTTAAATGAATCACATATTCATATGTTTTCAGAAACATGGTACCACCTTCAAGAGTTCTCAATAGCCAGAGCAAAATCCCAAGTAAGTAAGTATAATATTATCATCTTATAAGCTAAAGTGTGTCATAAAAGTCCATGAGTCCACAATGCTATCAAGGAGACTATGAGACAATAAATAATGAGGTAGGAAAGGAGTACTTTCCCTGTAAAATTTCTTATGTACACACATTATGGTGTGATTAATTTCTTAAATATAGGCTCGGTGTAGAGAATCTTTTCCAAATAATAAACACGAAAGTGTGATTAAACCTATCAGGGAAGGTGTGACTGATTTGAAGTGGAAGAAGTAAATAGATTGTCCTTACCTCCATCTTAAAGGACAGTTTCAACAATAAGTCAAGCCCATAGTGGGCACTCCTTGATGTAATAAACATAATGCATTGTCTCAATGGAATTCATTAACGACGTACATATGTTGAATTTAATCATGAGATAATATTAAAGAGAATCCATTACGGGACCATTCTGCACAATCCTCGCGAATATTGCTCAAACTCAGGCAGAGACACAAAAATCAGGTAAAATCGGTCACAATCAAGAGTCTTAAGACATAACTATTACAAGCAATATGGAATCCCAGATGGTAATTTGGTGGTACAAAGAGGTGTTAGGTGGGTCCTAAGGAAGCCTAAACAAAGAATTCAAAATAATAATACCCTGTCTAGTTAACTTTAACAAGTGATTGATAATAATATAATATACTAATAATACAAAATGTAGTTTATGGAAGTTTACATACCATCTTTCAAACATTCTAGGTATAAAATGAAATATGTAATATAAAAACAGTCCTTTAAAATGTATAATATATGTTTAGAGACAATATATGTTTCTAAAATCACTGCATTAATTCATATGCAAAGCTAATTTATACACCAAATATTTGTATTGTGGATGTGTAAAGAATTTTACCTCAGCTAATAATAATAAAAACAATGAAGATGGTTAGGAGATAAGCCTTTCTGCAGAAATGAGATGAAAAAACAGTCAGCAATTAAATGTGTGCTCGAATTAATTGGATTTCAGATAATGAAGTTACATCACACCCAATAAAAGGACAACATTAAAACTTCAGGAAGCACCAAAGTTTAGGATGATTTGAGCCCTTGAATCTCAAATATGTTGGTAAAGCAAATGAGAAGTTCCAAAACAGCTTTAAAAAATGTCAAAATACTTTGCAAAGCTAGATGTAAGCCTGCCTTCACTTATGTAAGCATTTATCGGTGAAACGTAACAGTTTATTTTATTATGATATCATAAATGTGCATAAGGCATTTCATTCATATTGAAGCCCAATCCCCTCTCTTGCCTCTCTTCTTCACTTCATGATATTCTTCCTCTATTCTTATTCCTCTTTACATCCATACATTGATTTGTTTGTTTATTTGCCTTGGTGATCTAATGAGTTTAATTAGAGTTCACTGTATATGTTTAGGTAACGCACCATTTACAGCAGTATAGACAACTTACCCATGTAAGCTAACTTCCTCCTTTTAAGAAAGCAGCCATACCATGAGAAGTAAAATAAAAATGTGTGTTCTCGGTAATAACAATTTTTATTAAAAATAGATATGGGACTGGAGCAACAGCCCAGTATGAAGGTAAATATTTGTCTTGAGTAGTACTTGGTGTTCAGTCTTCACAACCAACTTTACGTGCAGCTTCAAGAGATCCAAAAACCTTGTCCTGGCTTCTCTGGGTACACACACAGGCATCCCATACAGACACACATGCACATCAGTCCATTTAAACTATGAAAACAATATACAAACAATGAGAACCTGATACCCAACCAACACAGACATGAGTGAGCAAACATATGTACTACCCATTGAATAATGTTTCACAGTGGGAAGGGGCAGACTGTCAGAATGTGGCGGTGGAATCCAGGATCAAAGGAACAGCTCAGTGCAGGGTTCTACTTATATGAAATCCAGAATCAAATTATTAATCAATAATTAATAATAAATAATCAATTAATTTCATAGAAATAATAATATTCACTTTAAAAGAGGATGAAGATACAGATGAAATACATGCTGGTAAATTTCCTCAAGTGTAGCTATTTCTTGCCTTTTATAAGAGTTTTACTATAAGCATGTGCATTTATTTGCAGTAGGTAAAAATCTACTTTTATATAATTAATTGCCATGTTTGATGAATGACACATCTATATTGTACTTTTAAATGTCAGTGTTCAATATTGTGAAATTTAGTTCTCCTGTTCTTTGATTTTTTTTTCAACTACTGTCATAATAGATACCACTCACCCTTTTCTTTCTTTGAAGTCTTTCAATCTGCATTTTGACTTGTTTTTATAAGGTGTGCTTCACAGGATGGGATTTAAGACGCTTAGGTCTGCAATGAATTTGTGGGATGGCTTTATTTTCTTCCTAGAAAATAGCAGTAAATTAATTATATATTTTTTCTCTTAATCCTGCAGTTTATAGTAAGGAGCTGAAAGCACAAGGATTAAATGGACAAGGTGTTCTGTTTCCCATTCAGGAGAATTCTGGGTGTTGTGAGCCAGGGGAAGAGACATCAAAATGTATACAGTGAGGAAGAAAAAAGCTTACGGATGAACTGCAAAACTGAGGGCAGCAAAGGGGCAGCAGGTCTAGAATGACAGGTACGATTTGTAGTCTGCAGCACAATTTCTACATTCACAAGAGCTTTACCTGGGTGATACTGTTATGCCCCTCAGGCAAGGAGCTCCTTATGCAGGGCAGATGGCAAGCTATTTCCCTGGTGTCAGAATCTACGAATGTCTGTTTTACTCAGTTTATTTTAAATAAAATTTCTTCTTCTATTGAAATATTACACCATACACTGCAGAAACCAGAAGGGCTGATGTTGCAGCATACAGATTTGAAACTGTAATAAGAAGCCAGGGCAGCAGGTGCAGTTGGCTAAAAAATGGAAAAGGCACAGTGTGGCACAGACAGCAGGAGATTAGGAGAAATGTACAGACATTTTATAGAGAGGAAAAAAAAGTTACCACCAAACAGATTTGAGAAGGAAACACAATAACATGATTCCAGAGTCAGTGCTGAGAATAGAAATGCTTAAGTTAGGTCCTTAGAAACTACAGTAAAGCATAAGGCAGATGATGTGGAGTAGCCATCTTATGCTCTATCACCACAGAAATACCACTGCAGAGGTCAGCAACTGTAGTTCACAAGATAAACAGAGCTTGTAATTTAAACAACCATCCAAAGGACATCAGACAGGCAAATACACAGGAAAAAAAACCCCACATACACAGCAAGCCAACCAACCTAATAAAAACTGAAACACAAAGAATATATGACAAAACTGCATTGTTTCATGATTTAAAATATTCACAATCTCCCTCTTACCTGAAAATTTGTATTCCTACTTAGTGAGTTGATTATTACTTATTTACCTAACCCATTAGTCCTGCATGAATTCTTAATGAATATAATCATTTTTGGTACCTAGCTTGAACAAGAAGCAGTATGTTACACCCTAGGACCACACTAAAAACTAAAGTCTAGAAGTCTGTCTTGTAGGTGGCGTGAGTAAAAGTCACACATAGTTGACTTGTCAAACATAGCTGATTTTCTTAATAACAAGTTTGTAAAAGAAACATATATTTTCCAGCATCGAACAATGGATTTTTCATGACCTTGAAACATTTAGGGATACCAGATAAATGTAAAGCAGTCCAGAAGAATAGAGAAGAAAGAAAACTAGTCTAGAAATAGGGAATAACATGGACACATGATTTCAGAAATGAACGTTTTCTGACTAACTTGAGCAGGGAGAGAACATATCTCTATGGAACATAGAGAACAGGGGACTTGAGAGATAAGGACATACATTGTGACAGGAGAGGTGGGTTCTTTGCAGACTATGAATGTTGGACAGTATTTGCTGTCTACATAGATCATGAGTAAGGCTAGCCTCCGTTCTGCTAACTTAGCAAAGCTTGTATTGAGAATATGCACTTAAATTCACCTGAGGTGATAACCTTAAACATTGACTGAAGTGATCTATCAGGATACATACTTTCCTTTCTCTTGGAAATTCGAGCTGGAATGGCATGTGCATTTGGAGATGCTATTGGGCATCATGAGTTCCCGTGCAGATGTCTTCCTGAGAATAATGTCAGCAGGAAAATGCAGAAGCGAGAAAGAAAACAAAAACGAAAATAAAACTTGGCTTCCATCCCAGGGGGAAACAAGTGGAAAGCATATTCAGCCATGGCTGAATATGTATCATTATATCAATATATCTTTAAATTGGCGTTTTCTATGCAAGTTCTTCCACACTAAGATATACTCCCCAACCCTTTTCAACTTTTCTAAATCAAACCTCTATTAGCTTACCAAATATTTGAGTTCGATTTTTTTTTCAATTAGAATTCAAGGGGTTTTCGATTCTTCTAGACCTTAAAGCTTAGCAAATGTGACGATTTTATATTGTGTTTCCTCTAGCATTCTTGCAAATTTCCCAAATTTCAGGTACACACGGAAGAACTGAAAGCATGTAGAAGTCAGGGGGAAATTTGCACATATTCAAATGCTACACTTTATCTCATGAATCAATGGAATAAAGCAACGTCCTTGTGTATTCCAGCTCAGCCAGTATATGGGCTACCCATTATGTTCTATTGTTCTAAGGGCTAAAATGTATAACAGCAAACAAATATGACTTCTCCCCTTAAGAAACTATAAATGTTTCAACTGGAATCTACCTGATAGAAGTATCTTAATTTAAATTATAAAATAAATCAGGAAATCATAGTATGATTCTTCAAGCATTGGAAAGAAAAATGTGATTACTAGCTTCACCTACACCGTTCAGTTTCAGAATCTGACTTCTTCTTACAAGACAATGAATCCATCACAGATGCTCTGGCCTCCAATATTATCAACATTTTAAAATATAAGCATTTTATTTCTGTTTGGATAAAAGTAATAGGGAGTGTGAAGATCTAGTAGAAAAATTTACTATTGCAGACTCCCTTTGCCGAAGGAATTACTACTGCTCTGGTTGGGTGATGTAGAAGTATTGTTGGTGTCATTTCTGTCCTTGCAGATAGACCTTTTTCACAACTAATGATCAGGGATCAGCCATCAGTGAGCTGAATCTGAACACTTGAACTCTGGATGTCTTGTTGAAAAATACAGATTAGAAAATTATTTAGAAGTTTGACTTAGCAAGTGCTTGTGAATCATATATGAAAAAGAAGGGAGAAAAATGCCCTTTTGAATTTTTGAGCCATATTGTAATGTTAGATCTCTGTAAAGTAAAAGTCTGGACATGTTTAAAAGGGATCTTTAACCATAAGCAAAATATATGGGTATTAAATTTTATGAATTTGTATTACTATGGAAACATCAAATAGTATACTAAGCAGTTTGAAGTATAGCAGATTTGGACTTCTCTTGTGTGGTTTTGATTTTATTCTCTAAATGTCCTTTGTATTCCCAACAGGCTACAAGATTCAGAATGCATGTAGCTTGAAGTTTTTCACTGAATTATGTGTTTATCCAAAGATCTTAAGTTAATAATGCATTTAATCCAGAAGTAAATATGCAGCGATCCTATCACTTGAGCTATTTCTAGAAGGCCTATGGAGTTTGAATGTATCCAAGCAGAGCAATAACAATAGCAACAGTCTCAGTGGAGACTTGTCCCGGATCTTCCTCTGCGGATGCAGTAAATGATCCACGGCACCAATCAACACATGCATTTGGGGGATGACTGTCCTGGAATCCATTCATCCTGTCACAGACGTATTGAGCCATGTTCACAAAGGGCTGGTCATCCATCCAGAGCTACTTCTAGTGGCTTAGTGAACTTTCTATTTATTTCACATGAGTAAATATAAGGCTTCTTATGGAAGATGAAACATAAAAGCAAATATGGATCCCAGGAGAAGATTGCGAGAAGTTTAAGCATGTATGGCCACCAACTTAAAACAATTGTTTTGTAACAAATAATTAGAATCTGAATTCCACAAAAACTAGGCATATGAGACAATGTGTAAAGAATCTTCGATTCTTGATATGAGTACTAATATGCCACATTTAACACCAAGGATGAAGGATTTCCAGTCTGTTTTCTTGGTCATTCAGCTGATATCTCCCCCTTATTCCCTGCCTTTTCTCATTTTAGAATTCAATTGTTTGACAGGGAAGAATAAGTCTTTCCATTTGAAAAAGGCTCTGTGTGTGTGTGTGTGTGTGTGTGTGTGCACAAAATTATAATGCAAATAGCTAACTAAATAAAGACTATCTCTCCATGACTGATTAAGTTAATAACACTCAGTTTACATAAAATGTGACCCCTATGCATTGCAAATAATGTAACATCAAGGAAAAGAGCAGTTTTTGCATTCTGTTTCACTGCTAGTGAGGACAGACCAATTAAAAGAAGCCACTGGTAAACACACTGGTTTGAAAATCCACGCAGAAAATGGCCTGTGTAAAGATTCTTTGTTATATTAGCTTGACTGAACTTTATGCCTCCCCCTGACACCCTGGTGGTTGCCAGCATATGTGTGTGTAATTATGAGTGTGTGACCTTCTACTGTTTGCCACTTAAATAGCTTTTCCCTTGCCTTTTGCCAGCTGTAGTAAGTGATGTTCCCAGGTATATTTTTGGTTCTGTCAGCAGTTTAAGTATAAAAACATAACTGTGTGTTTTTAAAAATTCCTTTCTTTTTCTGTTGAATTTCTTACCCTGTGCTTGACAATAATTCACCATAAATCTAATATATTATCTTACAAATACTTATACTTAAACAATTTTTTCCAATTTAATTTAGTTTCCAGATATGTGTATATCCATGCAAAGAAAGAGAGATAAGCTACATTTCAAACGTATGAGACCAATTCATTGAAATAAATACTTCATATTTTACTTATTCCTTAGTTCCACTTGTTCAGTAATCTATCTGGCTATAATGTGTGGAGATAGTCAACAATCACAGATTATTTTATACTACTCAGCACAACAAAAGGGAGAATCAGAACCTCTTAAAGTCTCAGTGCTGTCTTCTACAAAGTTAACTTCCATTGGAACTTGTAGAAAAATGTTTTGATTTTATGGCTGTTGTTTATTCTTATCTCTATAGAAATGACTTCATTCTTCTAAACAGTGATTCAAACTTTGAAATAATATGTTGCAGATGTTAATGAATTTCATTTTTGTTTTTCTTTTTTGTTTTTTTTTCGAGACAGGGTTACTCTATGTAGCCCTGGCTGTCCTGGAACTCACTCTGTAGACCAGGCTAGCCTCGAACTCTCGAACTCAGAAATCCGCCTGCCTCTGCCTCCCAAGTGCTGGGATTAAAGGCGTGTGCTACCACTGCCTGGCTGTTAATGAATTTGGAAAGAATATCTTAGACATATGAAACATGTGACTTGCAAAATCACAGAGAGCATCGTTTTTCCTTTCTATTACCTTTTTTCCTCTTTTCTTTCTCTCTCTCTTTCTTTCCTTTCTCTCTTTTTCTTCTTTCTTTCTCCTTTCTTTCTTTCTTTCTTCCTTTCTTTCTTTCTTTCTTTCTTTCTTTCTTTCTTTCTTTCTTTCTTTCTTTCTTTCTTTCTTTCCTTCTTTATTTCTTTTTGCTATTAATGGTATTTCTTTATTTCCCTGAAGAAGGTTATTTGAAGTGGTACCACCAGCGATAGCCTTGGCTTTGATACCTAATAATTGCAATATTCAGACGCACTGGTCTTGGCGATATTCTAATTTGTAATGTATTCAGAATCTCGTTGTTCTGAATCTGTAGAGATGGGAAGTTCTGTGTTGGACGCAGGTAGTATAGAAAGCTGCAGGGTAGTCTGTGTGTACTTGTAGAATTTCTCCTGATCAAAGATCTACCTCTGAATTATTGAGGATTTAATACTTGCACACATCTAATTTACTCTGGCATTTCAACAATAATCATTGAACTTTTCCCTCAGTGACTCAATCTAGTAGTCATGGAACATGAGTAAAGTAGAGTGAATGAATTGTTGCATCCTTAGTTTAAGGAACAATAATTTTGGATTCTCATGTTTGTTGTCATTTGTGTTATAATTTCAACTTTCTTGCTTTTCAGACTCATAATTAATATTTTATCTTAAGTGCCATCATCTTTCTTAGTTTCATTTATCCATTTAGTTTTAAAGAATCACTTTTCTGTTTTAAATTTTATTTTTTCTTTTAACATAATGAAACATAAAATAAAGCAAAATAACACTGAAGTTGGACAAAAGCAAGCCAACAAAAGCAAAAATTCCATAAGAGAAGGCATTCGAATCAGAGAGCTGCTTATTTATACACTTGGAGTCTAATTAAAAAATAACCAGTAACCTGTTAGGATCTGAGTGGAGGGATTTGATGGAGATATCCCATTTAGAGGTATGTGTTCAAACATCTCTCTCTCTCTCTCTCTCTCTCTCTCTCTCTCTCTCTCTCTCTCTCATATTTGGCTTTTTTTCTCTGTGATCCCTTCTGCTGCACAAGGAAGCTTCCCTGAGGGTGGAGGAATAAGGCACTGACTTCTGAGTATAGCAGAATATCATTAGGAACTCTTGTCATACAGATCTTTCATTTGCTTAGTTAGAGTCACACCAAGATATTTATATTATTTGTGGCTATGGTAAAGTGTGTAGTTTCCCTACTTTCTTTCTTGGTCCATTTATCATTTGTATAAAGGAGGGCTACCAATTTCTTTGAGTTAATTTTGTTTCAGGCCACTATCCCGAAAGTATTTATCAGCTGTAAGAGTTCTCTGGAAGAATTATTGGGGTCACATGTATACTATCATATCTGCAAATAGCAATACTTTGACTTATTCTTTTCCAATTTCTATGG
Organism: Grammomys surdaster; assembly: GCF_004785775.1. Taxonomy (NCBI): domain Eukaryota; kingdom Metazoa; phylum Chordata; class Mammalia; order Rodentia; family Muridae; genus Grammomys; species Grammomys surdaster. The sequence goes on along the minus strand of NW_021604622.1, from coordinate 13,318,140 downwards.
CTTACAACTCCTTTCATTTTTGCTTCTATTTTTGTTTGCACACATTGTACTTCAGGCAGAATTTTTAATATATATTCATTCATTTGTATCTCAAATGAGATACCACTTCCAGGTTTCACCCCTCCACCATCCATCCAACCCATGATATCCCACTTCCCAGTTACCCCTCTGCTACCCCCTAATCCCACATCTGCCCTCCCACCTCCCTTTCGCCTGTATGAGAGTGCTCCCTCACCCACCCACACTCTCTAGCCCTACTGCTCCAGCATCCCCCTACTCTGGGGCATCAAACCTCCCCAGAATCAATGACCTCCCTTCTTGTTGCTGTTGGGCAAGGCCATCCTCCGCTACATATGTGTCTGGAGCCAAAGATCCTTTTAGGTACACTCCTTGGTTGGTGGTCTAGTCTCTGGGAGGACTGGGTGGTCAGGCCAGCCTATGTTGTTCTTCCAATGGGGTTGCGTTCTCCTCAGCTCCTCCAGTTATTCTGCCAACTTCTCCACCAGGTTTCCTGAGTTCAGCCTGATGGTTGGCTCCAAGCATCCACCTCTGCAATGGTCCGTTGCTGGTTGGACCTCCCAGGAACTGTCACACTTGGTTCCTGTCCACAAGCACTTCTTGATCATGGGAACAGTGTTGGGTTTGCTGTCTTCAGGCTCAGGTGGAGCCGTTCCCCAGTTGGTCCTTCCTTCAGTCTCTGTTCCATTTTTTGCCCTGTTATTCATTTGGACAGGAAGATTTTTGGGTTAAAAAAAATCTTTGAGATGGGTGGGTGACTCTGTCCCTTGACCAGGGGCCATGCGTATCTACTGGAGGTGGTCTATCTCCCCCTTCTCTGTGCATTACAGCTAAAGTCAATCCCATCAATTCCTGGGAGCCTCATATTTCTCTAGTGTCTGGGACCCACCAATGGCAATACCTGGTTCCTTTTCCCCTCTGCTACCTAATTTCATTTCATCTCCTGACCCTCTGTACTTCTCTCAAGTCTCTTCCAGATTCTGATACTGCCACTCTTATTTAATCCTCCTCCTTTCTCCCTCCATTGTCCCCCTCTCATTCCATCTTCCACAATCTTCCTGTTACCTCCTCAGTGCAGGACTGAAGCACCCACCCTCCCCGATCTTCCTTCCTTCTATGCTCCATATGGTATGTAGGTTGTATTGTATGCATTGTGAGCTTTTCGGTTGGTATTCACTTATTGGTGAGTGCATACCATGTGAGTTCTTTTGTGTTTGGGTTACCTCACTCAGGATGATATTTTCTAGTTCCATCCATTTGCTTGCTTTATATTCTCCTTTAATCCATTCACCTGTAAATTTTATGTTTTAACCGCTCAATAACATTTCACTGTGTAAACCTACCACATTTTTTTTATCCATTCTTCTGTTGAGACTCATCCATGTTGTTTCCAGTTTCTGACTATTATAGGTAAAATTGCAATTACCATGGTTGAGTAATTGCCTTTTTAGTAGGATAAAATGTCCTTTGGGTATATGCCCAATTATGAAATGGCTGAATCTTGATGTAGTCTAATTCTGAGCTCATTGAGTAGCCGTCACATTTATTTTCACATTACCTTCATAAGTCTGCACCTCTACCAGGAAAATAGGAGTGTTTCCCTTATACCACACCTTCACCGGCATGAGCTGTTGCTTGTGTTATTTATCTTAGCCATTCTGACAGATATAAGATGGAATCTCAAAGCATGCTTGATTTGTATGTCCTAGATGACTAAGAATGTTGCACATTTCTTTAAGTATTTTTCAGAGATTTCATTTTCATCTACAGATAATTCTCTGCTTAGACCTGTACCTAGTTTTTTGATTGGCTTATTTGGTTTTGTGCTATGTAGTTTCTTGAGTTCTCGTATATTTTGGATGTCACTCACCTATCGGATGTGGAGTTGATAAAAATCTTTTCCCATTCTTTAGGTTGCTACTTTGTGTAAAAGATAATTTACAGATAAGTTTATCTTTTGAATGTAGATATAAGACTATTAAATAAAAGCTTTGCAAACTGAATCTAAGAGTACATGTAAATAAATGTTCATTCACCATGATCAAGTAGGCAATCGTGGATCAATTCCAGTGATGCATAGATGGTTCAGTACAAGAAAATCAAGAAAGGTAATGTGCCATATAAAACAAATTAAAACACATAAATGCACACATGATTTCATTAGATGCAAAAGGGCCTTTGACAAATTCTAACACCTCTTCTTGATAAATTTTCTAGAGAGATTAAGGATACAAAGGACATACGTACACATAATATAGGCATTTTAGAGTAAATCCTTTGCCAACATCAATTTAAATTGGAGAGAAATTTAAGACAATTCAACTAAAATCAGCAACAAGATATTGTTGTCCTCCTATTTATTTACTTTTTGGCTCATGGTTTTTGAAGTTTTATTCTATAATCAGTTGGTTCAATATCGTATGTCTGTGATGAAACAGTAGATCATAGAAGGATCATATGTTGGAACTGTATCATAAGTCAAGGAGCAAACAGAAACACCAGGCTCATAGTCCTTTTGATGGCATGCAGCAATAACCTGAAGAAGCCCAAATTGGTCCCACTTTTTGTATTTTACTATTTTTTATTGGATATTTTATTTATTTGCATTTCAGATGTCATCCCTTTTCCTCCTTTCCCCTCGCTAGAAACCCCCTTTCCTATCCCCCCTCCTCCTTATTGCTTTTATACCATTTTAATTTCATGTAAGTATTAAGGTCAGTTCTAGGTTGAGGAACTAGCAATATGATAGTCAAGGAACAAGCAAGACAATAAACACAAATAGTCAAAGAGCAAGCAAGGCAATAAACAAAGTTCCTTGAACACTTCTGTGATCACTGTTTCTAAGGGCTTATCAGGATGACCAAAATATCTGAGCCTACTTTCCTGTCGTAGCCCATACTCATTTTCATGTCTCAAGCCTACTTCCTTGTTCATATCTATTCAATATAGCACTTGAAGTATTAGCTAGAACAATAACACAACTGAAGAAGATCAAGGAGTTACACCTCCACTGTTCTCAGCATATTCTGAATAACCTAGATACCTGGGTAGAGAGCAGAGGGCAGGTTTCCCATTTTCTTCTCAGTAAGTGGTGCACAGCCAGGAAGTGATTGCAGTCATCCTTTGATTTAAATGGAAATATTTACTTATATTAAACATGGAAACTTTCTTCAGATCTCAATTGTCTGTCAACTGGTGTCAAAAAACTTGAAACCTCTGCTTTATTCTGTAATATGTGAGAATTTTCCTATAGTTAAATTCAGTGACCTTTGTTTTACATCTCCAGGAATGGATTGATATGTGTATGAATGTGTGTGTGAATGTTTGTGTGTGTGGATCCATGTGTGTTTGTGTGTGCATGTGCAAGCATGTACATGTGTGAACATGTACATGCTTAGATGCTGAATTCAAATATATCGTCTTAAACATCATTTTGGTTGATATTCTTGTGGATTATCATTATCCAGTGAGTGTCTAGTGAAATTCAAACTCTGCAATAGTAAATATGAACAATTTTTTTAAAGAAAAATCTGTAAGTTTTAAGCTTTAAAACAGGATCAACATTGGATTCTGTGATATTTTACAGAAAACTTTGTTATGTAATTCATAGATTTGTTCTTCAAATGCTAATTTTAGATATTCGATGAGATATTGGAATGTTTCTTCATATCAAGGCTTAAGGTGATTGGTCCGTCTGCACTTAGTGAATTGATTACTGTGTCTAAAAATTCCATATTTTTAATAAAAAAGGGGAAATGAAAGTTCTGGTATATGTTTAACTTATTTACAGAACACATGCAAGTATTTAATTCAAATTTTTAGTAATAATTGATTAAATGAAGTAAAGTTTTTTTGGACAGAGTTATATAAAACTAATTCTAGTTTGGTTCTGAAAAGATTAAAAGTTAAAATTTTAGTATATAATAGAAAGATATAGATATAAATTTATGAGAAAATAATATATATTTAACTTGATTTTAATTGATTTTTCTGTTGTGAATGATAACAAAAATTAATAAAATTGTCAGCACAGCAGTATAATGTATAATCACATAAAGAGATGTTGCCTTTGACTATTCAATCTGTAGACACACACATTTCTAAATTTATATGAGTAAAACTCGAAATGACCTTTATTTTGACAGCCAAGTAGTTTATCAAAAGAAGACTAACTCAAAAGAATGATCCTGTCTTATAAAATTAGAAACCACAGAATCACGACAATGCTGTATGTCTTTATTGAAAGGAATTGTTAGGAACTACTGTGGTTTGAACATGTCTTTCCAAACTGGCACACAGAAAATGTAGTTCTCTATACGGCTGCATGGAGATCTGGGACTTTGAGGACACATTCTGTTCATGAAGTCTCTTCCCTCTTTCGAACCCTGATGTTCCTATATGACAAAGTTTATGGGACTGATTTCTTGAGTTTTGTCTCCTACCATGTGAGAAATCGCATTCAAGAAACACCATACCTATCCTTTTACTAAGCTTTTGCTTCTCTGTTTACACAACAGTGAGTAATGAATGTCTGCTCTGTACAAATTACAGTCTGTGCCACTAATTCCTCAATAGAAATCAATAATATGGGATAGATAGGTTAACAAAGCTTAGAAACATCACAATCAAGTGGGTGGCAACTACTATGACTTATGGTTGTTTCTTGTTGTATTGACTGATTGTCATATGTGTTTTATATTAACGCATTCCCAGTTTCGAAAGCAGCTCTGGCCAGCCATGAAATTTGTGTACTGGTAGTTTGGAGCAATATTTCTCAGAGGTTTAGAAGCTGTGGGGTCTACAGTTTATATTTTGCTTTCTTCAGTTATTAGTATCATTCCTGGAATTAAATTATGCTCTTTCTGTGCCAAATTTAAAAATTAAACTTTACCACAAGTATGAAGATAAGGGAAAAGAGAATTGATAGAAGCTAGTATTATTCCAGGTGTTTGACGATCTCAGATACATTCTTGCAGAAAAGAGAAAACTGCTTTCCACATAAATTTTACAAACTAAAAATAACTGGTAGATTAAGTTATTTCATCACCAGTAAACTCAATTAAAGAAAAAAATGAGAAATATATAACATTTTATGCTCATAAATATACTGGACAATTATGATTATAAAAGCATAGAAATCTTGCTTGGCAATGTGGGGCACATCTTTAATCTCAGCACTTAGGAGTCAGAAACAAACTCATCTCTGTGAGTCTGAAACCAGTGTGGTCTACATATCCTGAAAGCTATATAGTGAGAATCTCTCTCAAAGAATTCAAAACAACCCAAACACTCAAAATATATAAAATAAAATCTATAAACTGCAGTTATTTTAACTATAAAAAAAATCAGACTTTCAAAGAATGCTTAATGGCTGCTAATTTTTAAAGCACCTCTATGTATATGTCGAAAATTTAAACAGTGGTTAATATTGTAATACATAATTATATACAACTTTATGTGATAACCAAATGTCTACTTTTTAGCTTCTCTATTTTCTAAAGCTAACTTTACCTAAGTAAACTATGTGTGTGGCCTAGCGAAGAGGGACTTTAGAAAGATAACAGCAATGTTACAGAAGGAAAGTTAAATAATAAATAAAAAAATTCCAGAAAAACCAAAAGGTTTTTTTCTTGTCCTATAATGGGTATCTCAAGGTAATTGGGTATTCCACTGAGTGTTGAAATTAGAACACATTTGGAGGCTTCTGACAGTGTTCAGATTTTGTTTTCATCCTCTGAGATACTGCGATTCACTAGGGAAACCTAGCATTCCAAATGTGTTAGGAAATACATAATGTGTCAACACATTGTGACATGGGAGTGATGCTCAGAAAAGCTGTTTGGGGCTATTAATATCACAAAACCATCTCATTCTAATAGTAGGGAAAATAGGAGACTTTGCTTCCTTGTTTCCTTCTTTCCCACCCTCCTCTTTTGTGTCTTACCTATTCTGCCACCCTTCATTTTTGCTTTCCTTTGCCTTCTTCTTATTTTGCTCCTGTTACATTATTTCAATAGTGAGTGATATAATGACTTATAGTTGTGATGTTTTGAGTCAAATGTTTTTCTTCCAGGTAGTTATTTTCACAATAGTTATCTCCTTTTTTTAAGACTGTATCCTTGTTTCTTTCACATTGCTGCTTTAATAATTCTTAAGGCTGTTTGCTGTTTATGTTATAAATGAAAGAATGTTCTACAAGTGTCATGAACATGCAACACATTGGTTCCACAAATCTTTAAACAATTTTAGGTTTCTAAATCTGTTTGATAAAGGAGAGAACAAATAGATAAGTGGTTTTAGCTATAAACATCATAGGCTCTAGAGGAGAACCTACTATATTATCCTACTAAAGGAATATAGCAAAATATTTACTTACTCCTAATGATACATATTGTTTTACCCATAAATAATGTGTCACAACTTTTATCAAGGACAGTTCTTTCGATAGATGGTAATTAACAGAAAGACAGTTAAACAGACAATGTGCAGGAAGTGAGAAACTTTAGAGCACTCTGAGGTAAATGGAATGTCTTTATCAATTATCCCTCTTCAAAGTCTAGGGATCCATGCCGAAGAGGAGACATAAAGGATGTAGAAACCAGAAGTAGTGGATAACTCAAAGGAAATTCCAGTTTTCACAGCAGAGGTGATATACATATGAACTCAGAGATTGTGAGCAGACAGACAAAACAGGCACATATTCAAGCCAGCCAGAAAGACAGTACTGAGAAGAAAAATGGACACAAAGCCTCATCCATAACCAAGAAGATGTTTGACATTGATACCCGATGATAAAGGGAAAAATCAGTTTTCTAAAGTGGAGTGTCACTGGGTATATTAACCGCACTAGAAGGCAGCCTCTATGACCTAGAGTAGCAGATAAACACAAGGCAGAGGTCGTTTTTGTTTGTTTGTCTGTTTGTTTCTTTGTTTGTTTTGTGTATATGTTCTATTGTTTAAATTTATGTCCCTTGTTTAATGATTTGTGGTTGTTTTGATTTTGTTTTCCATTGTTTAAGACACACAGACACGCATGCAACCATGCACAAGCACACACACACACACACACACACACACACACACAGAAGGGATAGAGAGAGAGAGATGGGATGAAGTTGCTGAAGTTGCGTGGACAGGAAGGACATCAGAACTGGAAAAAGTTTGGGGAGAGAAAAACACAATAAAAGTATATGAAAAAGTCAAATTAAACAAAGAAGAAATAAAAGAGACAAGCAGTGACTTTGTCACCATCCTTGCAAAGTGGGACAATGACCATCTGTATCAATAGGCATCTTGCTTCACTCATAGGTGACATCATTAAGCAGCCTATTATAACATCACTGCTATTAACTAGGCAGTCAAATTGTGTTTAACATTTATTAGCTTCATTATATTAGTTGTTATTAGTCACGTGATTCCTTAAGTCTAAAGTACCATAAGTAAGGTGCAAGTAGATACTTTTAGAACCATTTAAAATATCATGCCCCCGCTGCTAATAATGGATACAACACAAATCATAAACTTGGTACAGACACTGAACTTTTTCTGTTTCATCAATGAGCATTGTGGAAGAGTGATTTTGAAACCTGCCTTGTTGTACACTTATCACAGCAGTCTCTACAGAAATATACATGAACAGAAGTATACACGAGTCACGTGATATTTGACATGGTGACTCACTGACAGTAGTGTCACTAATCACAACCAGATAAAACCTCAGAGCACCATTATCACCTTAATTTTGTGAGGTAACAGAAAGTTCTATGATATTTTGTCCCCCTTGAGCAGCTTTCTTTTCATTTAGTTTGCTCTTTCATTATTACTATAAATTGAAATTAATTTATTTCTTCAATCACATCTTGAATATGCTAACATATGTCAAAGTGTCCAATTTCATTGAACTATTTGCATTCGTTCTATTTTAATCTTATTGACTATATTGATCTCATTCTACTCCTCAAACAACACAGCCAAAAATATGCTAACCATTTCAGAAACTAAACCTCTGGGTGAAGGTTAATTACAAGGTTTCTCAACGAAACAACTGAAAAGAGACAATGATCAATTGGAAATAGTCCTGACATGGTGTATGCATTTTCCTTCACACCATAAGGGTGGAATTACAAGCCACAGATGCCAGTTCTCAGTCACCCATGCCAGCTGGGGGTGCATTTACTCCCACTGTTTGGAGCAACTTGGATTTGAAGCTTGCTTAACTATCCTTGTATTCTGAAGGCTCTGCTTGCAGCAGGGATCTGAGATCCAAATACTTCTTCAGCTATGAAGATGGGCTCAGTTAATTATTATATTACACATGTAATATGTACTTACTTTTCATAAAGTAAGAAAAAGAAAATTTTGTCGTTCTTTGAGCTAGGAACATGACAGTTACCCTCCCCCCCTTCTCTGGCACTTTTCAGGCCCAGTCTAGCTATTTGCTATTCCACAGTTGCTTCAGGAGTCTGCCATGGCAGCTGGTCGCTCTTCTCTGATGGCCAGGCTTCCAGGAAACAGCAGAGCTAGGGCTTAACCTAAAACAATAAACTCAATCCTATTAACACATTGCTGCCCCTTCCTACTTTCCCCTATTCCTTTCCAGAGAGCATCTGTGATTCTGCCCTTCGTTTTACATGCACAGAGTCATTTCTTAAGTTCACAACTTCCTGCTTATTTTACTATTCTCTATTTTAAAACGTGTTTTTCACACAATCATCTGGCAATCTCTCAGAGAGAGGTATTGTCTACCATTTAGTTTTACCCATCCTCCATTATTTATGGAGGATGTGATTTCAAGACCTTCGGTGGAAGCTAAGAACTATAAATAGTACTGAGGCCTGTGTGTGCTATTTTAATTTTTCTACATATGCATACTTCTGATAAAAATTATTCAGCACAATTCAAGCGGAGCAAAAATTATTAATAATTTTAATAATAAAACAATTATAAGCATATGCTCTAATAAAAGCTTTGCGAATGCAGTTTCTTCTTCTCTCTCTCTCTCTCTCTCTCTCTCTCTCTCTCAATATTTTACATTACTCTTCATCTATCTTATGCTGATGATAGGTGACTAAATGCCTGACAGATGAGATGAAGGTCCTTCTGTGTACATGCCACCACGAACATGTCCAATCTCATCTATTCATGGATGCTAACCTGAGTCAGACATGGTCCATACTTGCATGAGTAATGATGGCAAGTAGGTGACATTGGTATTGTTGAGGAACAGTTGCTTGTTTTAAGCACTGTCAGTCTGGGAGAGCCAATCAAGAGGACCTCATGGAAACTAATCCTATCTCAGGTATGATTCGAATGGCAAATAGGAGAAGTGGGATAATGTGTCCTATCATTATGCTTTGAAATGCAGCATGTAGTCTAAAACTTTTCTCTGGGACTTCTAATTCTTAATTCTCAGATCATGGTTGACCATGGTTAATTGAAATCACAGTAAGGAAATCAATGCATAATTTGTCCTGTCTGTTGAGAGTGTGTGGCTTGCATTTTGTGCAGGTAACAACATGCATGAGTGAATGTAGAAAAATTAAAAAAACTTGGAATAATGCAAGAGCCTCAGTACCATACAACTTTAGTATCTTCTTCACCTGCTAGATAGAGCTTATCCTCCAAGTCCTTGGGTTATGATGGGAGAATTTATGCTTTTTCTAGAATATAATTAATTTTTTCTGAATCCTTGTTCTATTTAATAAATCTTACCTTCCACTTACGTTACTTATCCATTACTGGTAACAAGGGTTTCAAGATGCTTGGACCACCATTGTTTTCTTCACAACTTTATTTACTCAAATGTATATATATTAAGTATAAAAATTTGCTATTAACACACACACACACACACATACACACACACACACACACATATATATATATATATCAAGGAACTGTTAAAGCATATTCTTTTCCTCACTCTGTGTACTAGGCTTTGAATATGCTACATGAGTTCTTTGCCACTGAACCATATTCTCAAGCCACCTATCCTTCTATATTATTAATTTTAATGTTTAAATTAAAATATTATCACATCATTACTTTCCCTTCTTTTTCTCCCTCCAGCCCATCTATGTCCCCCTTCTCCCTCTCAAATTTATAGGTTCTTTTTGTTCATGTTTATCATTACGTGCACACACATACATATGTGTGTATTATATTATATATTACAACTATCTTAGAATTTATATCTTTTACCAAGTTGTTATATATGTTTTACAATATGAGAAGTTTCTTTAGTGTTGTATATATGTCTATGATTTTAAGGCTAACCATTTGGCATTGGATAACTTATTAGCAAACTTATCCCTGGGAGTGGATAATTCTTTTTCTCTTAATTGTCAGTCATTTTATAGTAGTCAGTAATAAGCCTATAGCTCCTCATCAAAAGATGGACCCCAATGAGATTTTGTTCATTTACATTGGAATATCACCTGTTGCTTTCAGTTCAGCTTTTGTTTAAGCAGCCTTATTGTTGATATTTCAAGAGTATAGCTTCCCTATCACATATTAAGAAGAAACAATTATGAAGCAAACTTTCTGTTTTCCTGGATCTTATATTCTATCTGCATGCTCTGCCAAGATGTTCCCTTAGTTTTATGTATGGGGGTTTTGTTGTGAATGCATGAATTTAGGCTGGGCACCCCATGGTCATTTGTCTGCATTTTGTAAACCAAGCCTCTCTCCTACAGCTAGTGAGTTGTGAATCTTAGAGGAAAATATTTATTACCACTTTCTTATACTAGTACAATTCCAAACTCTATTCTAAATACTTAGCTCCACAAGAATGGCTATCACTTTTCATCAAACAAGCTTCTCTAGAGAGCAGAGGGTGATCATTACATTACAGTTTTAACTAAGAAGATTGGATTTAACCAGCAAAGGGGAATGGTAGTCAATACCTAAGAAGAAAGGAGGGATATACAAAAATACTAATATTATTTGGCAATGCCTCAAGGAATCAAATTATTTTATATTTACCAAAATTATATATATATATATATATATATATATATATGTGTGTGTGTGTGTGTGTGTGTGTGTGTAAATGCTAACATGTATACATCTATGCATACATATAATAGACTGTTTCATATGTATATGAGACAAACAATTAAAAACCTCCCACAAAACTAAAGGCCAAATCTAAAAATTCTAGTATCAGGCATGGGAACCTTCTTTCCAGTGTTTGGCAGTATATCCCAGTGACTCCCAAAGAAATCTAGAATATTGACATTGCCTCTGGATTGCTTCTAGGTTGATGGTGATCCTTTATTACTGAAAACACCGAACATTTTGAACATTGGGCCAGGATAATTCAAGTCATGCCAAAATCAAAAACTCCCTTTCTGTGATCTACCTTCCATTGTATCAACACAGGCTATGATAGCTACTAATTGAGGGAAGTAATTAACAGCCCTGTGAGTATGAGCTTCAGTGATCAGTAGATCCATAATACTGTAATACAAAACTCACATGTTGGTGGGAATTCACAGATGTTTAAGTGAGCTTGTCCCATTCAACAGAAAGGAAATTATTCCTGATAATAGAAACTAGATAATTGTTAGGATTTTAGAAGAGAATCTACTACTGCCATTTTCATTGATGAGACTTGTTTCTTGGCTACATTCCTAACCATATTCTTATACATACAGAGAAGCATATATATCACTCTTCATCACAAAAGCTAATCTCTCTATAGCAAATGGAAACTCTCTCAGAAAAACCACAACTAGACACAAAGCAGAGACCAGTGAATGGTTGTGAATCCCTTTCCCTGCGGATACATGCACAGCACAGCTCCAGCATCTCTGGCTCAGGAAACATTGCAGAAGAAGGAATGAAAAGATTGTAACAGTCAGAATAGCAAGAATTCTGCTGTGAGACATCCTCTCCGAGAAATGGTTGCATAATCAACCTTTGAACAATAGAACCATCAATAGACATGTGAATGGAGAAGGGAGAAAATGTCAGTGAGTCAGACACCTAGACAAACAGCTAAAGGCCATGAAGGACTGTTGAGGGAGATAGAAGAATTATTCTTTCCCAGGAATGTGAACCTAGATTGATTATCTAATACAAAGTGGTCAGGTCAGAATTAATATACACATAAACAACAATGAACTTAGCCATCTGTATTTATATATTTGTGCATATGTAGGTAACAATAATCGTCAAAGAATAAGAGGTTGAAAATTTTAGAGTAGGAGAACATTGGAAGTACTGGAAGGAAGGGACTCGGTAGGGACTGGAAGTAGGAAATTGAAGGGGGAAGTGATATAATTAAATTTTAATTTAAAATGTATAAAAATAGTATTTTAGTTGAAAATTTCTTCATGTAAGTGGAGAATGATTTGTAAAAATTTGACTTTCTGTAGAAAACATCCTGTCTTTTGTTTGATGTAATTGGTGTTTCCTTTAGAGTTGTGGGAATTGGATGATAGTCCTTGGTTCTCAGTGAATAATGGATATTCTTCTGGTTTCATCTCATCCTATTACTGTAAATAAAAGTCCTGCACTTTCATATTAATCCTTGTTCAATTTCAATCAGTAGTTATTTCTTGGGAGAGTGTTAAGTGAGTTTTTAGGTCATAAAACCTATGATTTTACTAATATATTGCTTTTCTTACTGTCTGCTCATTCTTCATTAGGAATATAGCCAAGATATAATAGTTAATATATGCACTTTTATTTTGTTGAATGCAGCTCATACTTACCATTTGGATACCTGGCAAATGGGGCAGTTCATGTTTCCTCAACCAGAATTTCATATTCTTGTCATAAAGTGATCAGGTAAACATTTAATTTTTGTAATGCATATTGACTCAGAACTGCTTAGAAATTTCCTAAGTTCTTTTTGTGGAAGTAAATTAGTGATTCATTTCAATAAATATCTAAAAATCGTCTGAGGTTTTCAACAAATCAGATTCCTGTCTTTTTCCATTTCTTGAAAAATTTTAACCACAAAATGACAACAGAATGCCTCTGCTTAGTAAAGGAGGTACTCATGGTACTCTTCAATTATTTTGTATCCTGGTTTCCATTATAAATTAATCACATTCGGAGAGATTCTGTTAAATATACAGACAGCAACGTTGGCTTGAAGCAGAGCCAGCAAGCATATTAATGTCTAGACCAGGCTCACTTTTTGGGTTTTGCTTGGATCATTTTAAAAGTTTAGGAGTTGGGCAGAATTACAGAGTCTTATGTCTAGGAGAAATATTATGAAAAGTTTGTATTTGCAAAGAGCTTGAAAGCAAGGTAAGATGTCCTGAAGTAAATCAGGTAAAATAAACAAGTCAAACAGTGACAAAGATGACATTTTTTCATATTTTCGTATGGGAACAAAAGACAAAAGTAATGAAAGTAAGCATGAGACATAAGTTAAAATTGAATGGAGAGGTGGCAAGAAGATCCAGGAGGAAATAGTGGAGGTGATTCTCATTTTCTTTGTCTTTCTGAAATGCTATCATGAATTCTGTCACACTTGACAACTACCAATAAAATAAAAGTCAGTAAAAATGAATATCATGAATTACTTGTAACTACTGTAACATATAGACTTAAGTAAAATAGTATGCTACCATACATAAGCTGATTCTTTCCATAAACTGATTAAGCAAGTTAGTTGCAAGGCCTCCAGATCCCAGTGGTGCCTAGCTATTGTCAGTGACATTACAAGTAGACATAGAGTAATTTTCCTTACTCTTTTTCTACTTAAACCAAAACAATAGCAATGGCAGTCAGTGCCTAAAGTCAGTATAATAGATTTGTAATTTAAAATGGTGAGACACAATACTACTATTGGATTCAACTTTTCTTTGGTGCCTGTAAAACGCTTTAGGTTGTGTTTTGGGTGCTTTTCCTCTTTTTGTAAGAATCTCTAATGAAAACAGTTGCTAGGTGTGGGTGGTTCACTGAGACTTGCAGGCCATCTGCTGTAGCCATCCCTGAGAAGACTGCCTTTGATAGAAAATAAATCCTAAGAACTTTGGTCTGACCCAAATGGATAAAATTGCCTGTTAAAATAAGAGGACCTCTGTCTACTGGGGGTTTTAGTAAAGTTGTCCAGGAAGAGGAGGACCCACATGCATTTAATCTGATGATAAGAACAACTTAAAAGCCAATATTTCTATTTTTTTCAAAACTCATCATGTAGTGTACAGTTTAGTGTTTCTCTTCAAATATCCTAAATGCAAATTAATGTTGGGATGTGTTATTTGAGAACATGCAGCTGCCTAACAGAAATATTTTAGGATTTCTTTACTGCTTTGAGAAGATCTGTCTCTAGCTATCAAAACACATATTATTATGGTGAACAACTTGTGATTTTAGCTTTGAGAAAAAGACAAGTGTAACTTGCCTGTGGTTCATTAAGTATGGCTATGGGTGAAAACATCTCATGATCGTTGTTAATCAATCAAGACAACCCATCAGTAAAAAAAACTGATTTCTACTTATTTGTTTTTAACTTCTCCCACTAGTAAACTCTTGAATGTGTTGTTTCCATTAGAGTGTGTCCTGCCTTCCGGATGCCACAGCCATAAGGAGAACTGATTTTTCTCTCAGCAGCTATTACCTATCGATTCATGGTGATGGGTCAGAATTTATTCCAATCTTCCTCCTGCATATCTGGATTTAACTGGGAAAGGTCTATATGTTATTACAGCTTCCATGGGTAGGTATATGCGACTGTCATGTAATATCAATTAAAAAAAAATCCTTCAGAGACAGACTCTGGCATCTAACCATTGAACTGAGAATGGAGTCCACAATGGAGGAGTTAAAGAAAGGAATGAAGGAGCTGAGAGGGTTTGAAATCCAGAAGATGAACAACAATATCAACTAACCAGACCCCCTAGAGCTCCCAGGGACTAAACCACCAACCAAAGAGTACACTTGGAGGGATTCATGGCTTCAGCCTCATAAGTAGCAGAGTATGGCCTTGTTGAACATCAGTGGGAGGAGAGGCTCTTGATCCTGTGAAGGCTAGATGCCCTAGTGTAAGGGAATGCCAGGACAGGGAGACACGTGTGGGTGGGTGGGTGATCACCCTCATAGAAGCAGGGGGAGGGAGAATAGGATAGGGAGTTTCTAGAGGGAAACCAGGAAAGGGTATAATGTTTGAAATGTAAATAAATAAAATACCCAATTAAAAAAAAAAGAAAAAATTAGCAATTTCCTTTTTGTCATTTACAACATTTACAATTGCTATCATGTGATCTGACCCTTGGTTTTCAGTTATCCCGCCTTACTCCTTTACACTGCTGCATCCTGTCACATCTCCCTTGTGATGTCTTTCCTATAACTTCTTTCTATTTTCTTGACATCTATGGATATTACACATTAAACACACAATTCTAAGAAGTCAAAGCTACCGCCTACAAAATGAAAGAAAACTTTTGCCCTTTTCCCTCAGAATAATTGTTTGTAGTTCCATTTATGATCCTGCCAATTTCATAATATCATTCTTTCCCTAACAGTTGAACAGTATTCTATCCTGTAAATGTGCCACATTTTCATTATCCATTGATCAGTTGATGGGCAGTATCCATTGATCAGTCGATGGGAATCTATGTTGTTTGCTTTTGTATTGGTTTGTTATTTGAAAACTCAAAATCTTTTAATTGCTGAATATTTTTATATGTAGTTTGCATGTTATCTTTAATATTTCATATATATTTATTACATCATTAAAATATATTTCAATAAGTTTTAATGGTAAATTTAATAATTGTTTAATATTAAAATAAATTTTATTTTAATAAATATTTATTAGCATTTTATTAAATTTATGTAACTCATTGTAGAGTTTTACTTTTATTTCCTACATTTCAATTTCCTACATGATAGAAATTTAATGTAATTTGCCATGACAAGTTTCTGTTTATTCCTTTTCAATTTGGTTAACTGAAATATGTCCAAAATTCAGCTACTCTTTTCTGTGAAACAGTTCTGTCTTGTGTGTGTATGTGCACATACATTTAAAGACACCATCAATTGATCTGTTGTTTAGAACTGATTTTATGAAAACAATTTACTGTATGTTCAAAATATTGATATATCCTGGTTTTGTTGTAATTTTTAAATTTTTAAGTCATTTTATAAATCAAGTTACTGTTTGTAGAGAATATTGTTATGTTTGAATATGATTTTTGCTACATGTTTTAAAACATTTAAAAACTTTTCCTTGATTCTTTGTGAATTTCACATCAACGCCTATCCTACTCCTCTCCCTGTTTCTCCATATCTGCCCTCTGCCCTTCCGAACTCCTTGTTTCCCACCCCCCAAAAAGACAAAACTGGAAGAAAAAACCCAAACCAAAACAAAAAAAATCTCTCACTGTGGTCTGGCTTGAGACCTCTGGCTTCTACAGACACCATCAACACTGGATCTTCACCTGCACTCTTCTCGGATATCCTGGAGTTGTCCTCTGTGAGGATGATTTTGCAGCTTTTCATTTGTAGATCTTTTGACATGCTAGCAATTTCTAGATGGGGTAGATGTTGGGGTGGGCCAACTCAGAGCCCTGGAGTGGGCCAGGGTGGAAGCCGATTTGCTCAGCCCTTCCTCACTCCTGTGGCCATGTCATCAAGA
Source organism: Grammomys surdaster (assembly GCF_004785775.1). Classification (NCBI taxonomy): domain Eukaryota; kingdom Metazoa; phylum Chordata; class Mammalia; order Rodentia; family Muridae; genus Grammomys; species Grammomys surdaster. The sequence goes on along the minus strand of NW_021604622.1, from coordinate 13,301,522 downwards.
TCAGCTCTCTTGCTTTGCCCAGGAGAGGGACAGAAAGAGATCTCCTGCTCTCCAGCCCTAAGGGCCAGCTCTACCACGATCAATTCCTGAATATGTAACATGGCTTTTTCTTTATTAAAAAAAAATAAATTATTTTTTCTAAACTCCAGATTTTATTCCCCTCCTTGTCCACCCTATGACTGTTCCACATCCTATACCTCCACTCTGCCTCCTTGTCTCCCTGAGGATGTCCCTACCCCACACCCAGCCTCCAGATCTCTAAATTCCCTGGGGCCTCCAGTCTTTTGAGGGTTAGATGTATCTTCTCTGACTAAACCTAGACCCAGCAGTCCTCTGCTGTATATGTGTTGGGGGCCTCATATCAGCTGGTGTTTGCTGCCTGGTTGTTGATCCAGTGTCTGAGAGATCTGAAGTCCAGATTAATTGAGACTGTTGGTCCTCCTACAGGGTTGCCCTCCTCAGCTTCTTCCAGCTTTTCGCTAATTCAACCACAAGGGTCAGCAGCTTTTGTTCATTGGTTGAGTACAAATATCTGCATCTGACTCTTTCAGCAGTTTGTTGGATATTTCAGAGGACAGTTATGATAAGTCCCTTTTTGTGAGCACTCCATAGCCTCAGCAATAGTGTAAGACCTTGGGGCTTCACCTTGAGCTGGATCCTACTTTGGGCCTGTCACTGGACCTTCTTTTCCTTAGGCTCCTCTCCGTTTCCGTCCCTGCAGTTCTTTCAGACAGGAACAATCATGGGTCACAGTTTTGACTATTTGATGGTAACCCCCTCCCCTGCTTGATGCCCTGTCTTCCTGCTAGAGGTGGGCTCTAAAAGTTCCCTCTCCCCACATGGCTTTTATTTTCAGTTGTAAGTTGGTTCCTGTCATACCACTTGTCTAAGCATCACTAGAAAATGTTTATTTTCACTGTAAGGTACCCTTTGCATACATCTGCACTACTTTCTTAAACTTCGTGAAATTTTAAGTCTTTATTTCAACTGTAAGACTCTATTCATTTTATTTACTGAAATGTTACTTATTGGTGGTGTAAAAAATGCAATATTATACTTTCTTTTCACGTTTTATGTTTTCCTGTTTATTCTGTACATTTGACCATTTCTCTTAAATATTTCCTAAAGTTTACTTGACTCAGTTTTTCATGATTCATTAGCTCTTATTTTAAACTGATATAGTCTTCTGCCTCTACATTTTTTTTAATAAGGGAAGGCTAGTGGGCACACTTTATTTATTTTAATAATTATTTATTTATTTAGGTACATGAGTACACTGTAGCTGTCCTCAGACACAGGGCATCAGATCCCTTTACAGATGTTTTGAGCCACCATGTGGTTGCTGGGAATTGAACTCGGGACCTCTGGAAGAGCAATCAGTGCTCTTAACCTCTGAGCCATCTCTCCAGGCCCTGCCTCTACCTTTTAATACTCAATTATAAAATCTCAGTACTTTTATCCCCGCTGATTCCATTGCTTTAGTATGATCGCCTTTCTCTTCATTCATCAGGTAAATAGTCAGAGCTTTTTTGTTTCTAATTTAACATTTAAATCATCTCCTGGTCAGTTTTTCATATTATCACCAATAATGTATTTTTGTTATGTTCATAAACATATATATGCATGCCTCTACCCAATGCCTGTACTTTGTGTGTGCAGCATACATATATATGTGTGAGTGTGTGTTCAAGCCCACTTGTGCATCCCTGTGCATGTGTTTTTATTTGTTCTTTTTATGCAGGCTCCTTTGTTTGTAATGTATTTTCTACAATGTAGCTATATTTACTATTATTTTTGCCAAACTTCACTAAAAATGCGTTCAGTAATTGTCCACTCTATTTAAGACAACATGATTTGGCCAGGCATACTACTAAAAATTATGGAGAGTGTCCAGTTCCTCACCCGTGACACATTGTTCCTCCATTTCCATTTCCTCATTCTTCATATTAAAGACACACTTAGGGATTGACAAGGAGCCAGAAGCTTCATCATGTCCTTGTACTAAATTGACATTTATTCTTTATTACGCCTTCCAATTGTATTTGGGTAATTTAAATACTTAAATACTCACGTTCCTTCCCTTGATGCGTTTTAAGATATATGAGAAAGTGTGTTGACAGTAATTACTTGATCATGAATAATATGTATCAAGGGATTGAATAATCTTATTTTTTTGGCCGGGTAAACTTTTAAGGTAAATTTAATTAGTAAACAGGAATAATTAAGAAATTTTTAGTTCTATGTAGATACAAGTGCATTAGGTTCTTAACTGATTGACAAATGCACACAAAATACAAGTGATTAAAATAAATTGTAGAACATGTACTTGAGATTACAGTACAATGGTATGAGATAGTCAATAAAATTGCTACTTCAGTGAAGCAAATTAATAGTTCTATCATGATATAGTTGCTTTGTAGTGACAAGGGGAGCTGAAGACTTATTTAACAAAATCTCTAATACAATACAATTTAACTTCCCTGATCTTGTTTTACATTAGATCTTTTAACTTGCTCACCCGACATATCTACTATACTCTAGTCTATGACCTATATCTGAAATACAGATAATTTGGAGTGTTGATTTACAAGAGCTCTTTTCAGTAGGGATTCAGAGACATTTTGTTCAATTTGAGATCCAGGAAATATAGATTCTGATGAAACCAATAAAGTGACCTTCAATCAACGCTATATTTGTTTTCCGGGCTGATGCTGTCAGAAATATTGTGAGCAATAAAGAAAGAATAATCACACAGATAGACAAGAAAGAGTGAGATCTTAAAATAAGATAACCATATGCTCCAGTTTCTGAGAAAGAAAGTCAACATTTTAGAAAGAATAAGAAAAATCTTTAAGGAAGTAGGGCATGACAGACAGAAGAAAGAGGCAAGATGTGGTGTGGAAATGCAAGACCTTAAAACTTTTGTTGAAAATAGTGTCATATTAAATTAAAAGCCTTATTATACAATAACACAAGTTTTCTTTTTACCTTTCATTCAGTGGTAAGAATAGTGCCATTATTCCTTCATTTCACTGAATTTTAATTACTAAGTAAGATGCATGTTACCTGTCCTAATAGATGAATACAAAGTCTGTTGAATTATTGATTGTTTTACATATAACTGCATAATTGAAGAATTAATCGTAAGATGGATGCAGCATTTATTAATCATCTTGTAAATGTCACCAGCAGCGGAGAATATTTCTTGTTTCTTGGATAGAATATTGTTGGGATTTTTTTCCTATAATATTTAGAATATGATTTTAAAACTAGTAATTTGTAGAAAACATTGTATCAGTTGATATTCTAGCTAAGTGCATTTCACAGCAGTTCAATTAATGTTTGGATGATATTGGTTGATAGTCACTAATCCAAAGATATTTTATCTCACATATGATATGACTACCATCCATGAACATATGTGACACCTTGTAATTACCAGTAACTGAAAATTATCCACAGCTTGAATTCAAGAATCTGAATTTATTGCTGTCTTCTACATTGTGTCCTGAAGTATAATGATTTTAGAAGTTATTTGAACCTAAAGAAGGAACAATGCCCATTAATCTTATCAATTTTGTTTGTTATTTGAACTTTCTCTGTCTTCAGTTCACCCCGCTGCACACTTGCTTCATTGATCTATCGTTAATATATTTATAAACAGTTCTTATTGTGAAGCAATAATTCCAAATGTGCAATTCTATACCTTTATTATTATTATATTTATCATTTTATGTTATACTTCTGCCTGGGAAGGTAACTGTATGTATTCTAATGTCACATGTTCCTTCATTGCCAAGTGTCATGTTCCCATTAGTTGCAAATCATTCTTTGGCAGTTTCTACTCTTCTGTCAAATCTTACATATTCTTGTGGCCCTCTTTTTTACTTGACACTCGTTTTCAGTTTTATAAAAATAAGAGAAGAAATCTGAACAGAACTTCAAGTTACTCTCATTACCACATTTACAAAAACTCCTCTATTTTTTTCCTCGTCTAAAAATATCTGATCCATTTCCTAGTATTGCTGTGACAAAATCTTGCAATCAATCATGAAGCACTTTTTGTTTTAGTACATCCCTCTATGACCGATGGGTTAGATATTGGCACTAAATCAGATAAAGAACTTGGAGACTTTCTTCCAATTTCACACCTCTCATGCAAGACCAAACAAAACATTGACAAGGTCATTAGAATGATTGTCATTTTGATTTCCTAACATGTTTTTCTTCACATACTCTGGCTTATCATTCTAGGCTCTATTTTTACTGTAGCTATAACAGTACTTGAAAGCACATGGTTTACAGTGAGCTGATTGGCAGCTCATGGCTGCCCTTCCCATAATCTCTACAGCTTTGCAATTTTTTAAATACAAAGGAACGTCTGGACAATAGCAATCTACTCTAAAACTCCTTCTGCTGAAAGCTGTGGCAACTGCTTCTTGTATTCTATTTGAAGCACCTTACATTGCTTTCAGAATATCTACCCCAACCCTTCCATTTCTGGGTGGTCAATAAACTTTCCCTTTTGCATTCACTCTTTATGTGCGGTTTCTCTGCTTGGGAACCCTGAGGCCAGAACGTTGTGTTGATCTCTTGTATTGAAAGCTCAAGGACTTTTGATCGTCTGGCATTTTTACACCATTATCAAGTTCCCCAGTGTCTGAGCACCAGTTTCTGTGGCACTCGAAGGATACACCCCAGGCTCTGTGAAATCATGTTAGCCCCTCTATGTATGACAGAATGTTAAACAGACAAATTTTGAGAAAATTTAATAGAGGTAATCACAGCTTCTGAGAGTTAAGTGTACAGTGTCTACAGATTTAAAATGGTTTTATAAAAGTCTACTAAAACTCTAAATGCTTTCAGTTTCTATACTTAGCCAGTCTTTCAAACAAAACCATATAGGCAATAATCTTCTTTCTTATTTTGTCTCCCACTGCTATTCCTTCTAATATCTCCTCATCAGGTACACAAACCCATAACATGGGTTTAAATGAAACTAGCTTCCTTCCTCTGAGGTCTCTTTGCAATTATTCCCAAAGTATTCTTTCAGATTTCTGTACTTAGTATCTAATATTGATGATAGAATTTTTTTATTGATGCAATGCTTTCCTTAGAAAGAAGATTCCTTGAGGACTACATACATATCCTCTATTTAGGACCCTTTCTGTGTTCAGCTAAAGCTTCAGTTCAGTTGCTCTACTTCACTGCTGACATCATTCAATCCATTGTTCGTTCCCACAGATCTTGAACAACCCTGGTACTTTAACATGAAATACTATAAAATTCAGACACTCATGCCTACTGACAAACACTAAATGTACAGATTTACCATGTACAAATTCACGCTTGACACTTATTTAGGATAAAAGTAGCATCAAACTAATTGCCACAGTGTCCAAGAAATATACAGAGAGAGTTCCCACAGTATACAGATAGTTACACCAATATTGGCTATTCATAGAATAACTTGGCAGCATTTGCCTCAAATGTCACATTCATAATATGCTTTATTAACTCTATTGCAGAAGAGCTAATTTTTTGGTGTGAGGCATGTCTAGTGCAATGTTGAGCCAAAGCAGCTCTCATCTCCTGCCTACGTCCCTAATGTGATAAAGACTATTACCAACCTCTTGTGGATAGAAAGGAGGATTGCAAGGCTCATTAGACCTCTCCTTTCCATGAGACTCTTATGTTGTAAACCATGAACTAGATGGGATTCTTCAAGGGTAAGCTGCTGAGTGACTGTAGCTGGATGTATAAATCCATTAATCCATTGTCACTATTGGCACATAGTCCTCCAATGTTTTTCTCCCATTCCCGAATGGAAAGTTTTAGGACTCCAACTGCCTTTCTGTTGCCAATATTCTAACATTGTGTTTCACCAGGCTATATATTGGCTGAATCCTGTCATTGGTTTGGTGGTGTCATTTCTCTGTGTAGTCAATAGACATGTTCTTTGCATTTTTTTCCATAAAATATCATGCAGCCACTTTAGTTTGATTGGTTTTAATTTATACCAAGCAAAATCATATACTGACTGTCCAAGGATAAAAACTAATATTTATACCGAACAACACTCTCTTTCATTAATTTACCATATTCCCAGGAAGAACATAGGTATGATGGATACCAGTTAAGGCAAAGATTATCTCTAAATAATCAAAAATTTATACACTAGTTTCATTTAGAAAAAAAAAAAGAGATAGAAGGGCTTGAAGTAACTGAATGTTCAAACAGAGTATGCGTGACCATCTGCCAAGGATTCTCTACAGAATATTTCTTATATCATAGAAAGATTTACACCTCCACCTTACTATTCCACCTATGTAATAAGAATACTAAAAAACTGAAATGCATTATCAGATGAAATGTTCTTCCGTTTCCTTTCTCCCCTTTCCTTTTTTCTGTTTGCACCTCTCTCCACCCTCTATCTCTGACTTCCTTTCAGCCTGTGCTAGGCTAGGGACTTCTAGAAATAAGTAGCTATGAATTCATTCAGTGATTTTAGGTGCTATAATACCAGTGTTGAGACAGCATTCAAAAGTTGGACGGATATGCATATTTTCAATGGATGTGGTCACAGGTGCACGAAAGCACAGAGAAACACATACAGGCAGCTTCACAAAGGAGGGAATGCTAGAATTGGCTCTACTGAGAGCAGGATTTTATGATTTTTAAAAAGGGGAAGCAGATTTTAGGTACTAGAAAAAGCATTCCCACAGATTTGGAGGCACACACAAAAAGCAGATTCTAGGAAAAATGCCACATTAACTTCAGTTGTTGGATATATTTGTTTTGGAGGAAGAAGTATAGTTTGAAGTATGGAAGTGGTTTGGAAGGACAGAGAAGGATTAGCGAGTTACATTCTAGAGGGTTCTTAATCTTGGTTGTCATGGACTTCATGTATTGTTTATATGCTTAACTGTTGCCTTTTTCTTTCTTAAAATATAAATTTTGGCATACCGTGTCTTTTTTTATTGGTTATTTTATTTATTTACATTTCAAATGTAATCCCCCTTTCCAGTTAAATCCCATATCCCCTCCCCTGTTCCACCTGCTTCTATGAGGGTGCTTCCTCATTTACCCACCCACTCCCACCTCACTCTCCTAGCATTCCCCTATGCTGGGACATTGAGTCTCCACAGGTCCAAGGGGCTCTGCTCCCATTGATGCCAGGTGAGATAATCCTCTGCCTCATATGCAGATGGAACCATGGGTCCCTCCATGTGTACTCTTAGCTGTGTGTGGTGAAATTAGCAAACTCCTTCAGCTCCTTCAATTCTTCCCCCTAACTCTTCCACTGGAGTCCCTGTGCTTAGTCCAATGGCTGTGCTAGAGCCTGACTAATACAGATACCGATTCATGCAGCCCTACCGTGTATTTAGAGCAACATGTAGGTTCTATAAGCATTTATCTTAGAGTTTCTTATAAATCCTAGACCTTTACCTACACTTCATCTTTCTAACCGAAGATGAGTTTACTCTCCCTGTACCACTATAATATTTTTCCAATTCTATGTTTTCTTCATTCTAACAGCTTTGATTAAGCTTTAGCTGCTGTTAAAAATAGCTGACTTATCCAGTACTTCATCATGACTCACAGTCTCTTTCATTCACCTCACTTTCACTTCAGAATATTTAGATGAAATTTTAATTCACAGTTAATCATAAAATTCTTGGCTGACTCTGACACGTCTTGAGCTGTTTATGAGTTCTTTCCCAGTGTCAAAGATCACTAAAGTTAAACTTTAAACCCCTGACCTTTAGGTCCCTGATACTAGATATACCATGTCTTCTTCACTCCTGATATTGAAAAGAATGAGTTGATATGTGAGTGGATAGGTCACAGACTAGAAGCATTCGTAACATTGTGTTCCATGGGCTCCTTTCTGGAGCTCATTGAAATTAAATGGGTCAAATAATAAATTGACTCAGTGAAATAAGTGGATTTGAAAATCTTTTATTTTATCCTGGGAAAATATTGCAAAACATAAATAACAGAAAATTCTCATGATATACTTTCAGAATATATTTTAATAGACTAGGAAAGAGGCCATCATGGAAGAATATAAGAGACCATCATTTGGCAGAAACACATTACAGTAATGTTAATGTGCTATGCAATAACTAGTTGGATGGATAATATGAAAAATTGTAGGAAATATGCTAGTGTTGGCAGAGTACATGATCTTGGCTAATTCATAGATGAGGATGATGTCTTTTACTGGAACAAGTATTAAATTCATAGTACCAGGTCCTGGATCAAAGTAATAAGCGCAGTTTGAGACGGAAATATGCTAGTCATATAGTAAAAAACAGGCTCAATGGTAGTTACATCTCAGCTATAAATTTGCACACACAATTTTGAATATTGAATACGTGAATTAGAATTAATTTTTACATAATAAAAGAGTGTGATGGTTTGTATATGCTTAGCCCAGAGAGTGGCTCTATTAGAAGATGTGGCCTTAGAGTAGGTGTGTCACTGTGGCTGTAGGCTTTAATACTCTCATTCTAGCTTCTTCTAAGCCAGTCTTCCACTAGCAGCCTTTAGATGAAGATATAGAACTCTCAGCTACACCTGCATCATGCCTGCCTGGATGTTGTACTTCTCCCACCTTGATGACCATGGGACTGAACCTCTGAACCTGTAAGCCATCCCCAATTAAATGTTGTCCTTTATAAGTCTTGCCCTGGTAATGATGTCTGTTCTCAGCAGTAAAACCCTATGTAAGACAGAGGTTGTGACAAGGGAGTGGGATATTGCTATGATAGCCCTGACCATGGTTTTGTTTGGAGGAATATGGATTTTGGGACTTTGGAAAGCAATAGAATGCTGTAAGTTGGGATTGATGGGCTATCCTAGTAGGAATATGGAAGACTTTGTTGCTCCGAATGATTTGAATTGTGCAGACCTGGCCCAAGAGGTTTTAGTGGAGAAAAATTTCAGAATGTGGCCTAGAGACTCTTTTTGTGGTTATTTTGGTGAAGAATGTGGCTGTGTTTTACCCTAGTCTGAAGAGTCTTCCTGAGTCTAAGGAAAAGTGATTTATATTAATTTCATTAACAAAGGAAGTCTCACAAAAGCCCAGTAAAGATTTTTTTCTCTGGTTAAGTCTGATGAAAAGCATTTTGAACAAGTTTAGCAAGCATAGAAACAAAAAATATAAAATATATTGTTGAGTATTAAAGGGTCACCAGGAAGTGAAATAGAGCCCAATTCTGTGTTCAAGGGTTTTAAATTGAATTAAGGGAGTAGTGACCTTGAGGCCATATTCCACCCCTCTAAATTTGGATCTAAGCATAGTATTACAAGCTTTTAATCCCAAGAGGGAAAGTCAAGCAGATCTATGAGTTCAAGGCCAGCCTAGAGCAAGTTCTAGGTGACAAAAATTTAAACCCAGGTTTGGTAGACCACACCTTTAATACCAGTGTTTAGGAGATAGGCATGCAGATCTCTGAGTTCAAAGTCAGTCTACAGAGCAAGTTCCAGGACAGCCAAGCTAAGGAAGTGAAGGAGTTGGAAAACAGAAAGCTGGTGATAATGTTAGAAAAAAGGGGACTATGTTTTAGTCCCAGCAAGCAACAGAACTCACCAGTTTTGGCCATGTGTCTATGGCTTTAGAGTTCAGACTACAAGGGGCTACTTGGACAATTGATGGTGGTTAGCTGGAGCTACGACATTAGCAATGATCAAGAAGAGACCAGCATTATTGAGGTAAAGTCTTCTTAAAAGATTTTTTCTGAGAGCACAAATAAACAGTGTTCTCGAGATAGCGAAGGTTGTACCTGCTGCAGCTGGACTTGGTAATGGGCAAGAGTCACCCAGGTGGTACAGGTTTTGCAAGCATGAAGTCATCATATAGAACACCTGAGACTTGGCACTATAAGAGGCCGCAGAAGGTCATTGGTGAAAGTGCAGCCTCAGCTGCAGTTGATGGCCCAGGACTGAAGGGGACATGCAAAGAAGTTGAGGCTTGGCACCCTGAAGAGAGCCTTTAAAAGGCTATTGGTGAAGTCTAGGTGCAATGAAAGACCCAGTGAATTGGAGATACCAGTGCCATGGAATGATCACTAAGTAAAACAGCCACAGTGGAGTGGATCAACATGATCTTTGAGTGCTACAGATGGGAGGGCTGGAGTCACTTCTGGAGTCCTCCTTGAAGGAGCCCAGAAGATCATGTGTGGATCCTAGACATTGAAACAAGAAGCTGTAATACTGAAGTTGCTTTGGAGACTCCAGGATGTTTGAGATGCCACAGCAATGGCCTATCTGCTGAGGAAAGCTTCTAACAGGGAGTGGAATCAGCTCGGGAGAAAGAAGTCTGTTGCAGTCTACAAAGATGTAAAAGGAGTTGGAGATATGAAGACTGCTTTGACATCAGCCATAGAGATGGAGAGTTTGGAGTTTGTCCAGCTGGTTTCCTGTCTTGCTTTGGAGATTACAGTTATGCAGATGAATCTCAGAAGAGACCCTGAACTTTTAACATTGTTAAGACTGCTATAGACTATGAGGACCTTTGAAGTTGGAATAAATGAATTTTGCATTATGTTTTATGTGTTATGTTATGGCCTCCATAGACTCATATGTTTGAACAAGCCCATGGGGGGCAAGGGAATGGAATGTGATGGTTTGTATATGCTTGGTACAGGGAGTGGCCCTATTAGAAGGTGTGGCCCTGTTGGAGTAGGTGTGGCCCTGCTATATAGGTGTGTCACTGTGGGTGTAGGGTTTAGTACTCTAGTCTTAGCTGCCTAGAAGCCAGTCTTCCACTAACAGCCTTCAGATGAAGATGTGGAACTCTAAGCTCTCATGCACCATGCCTGCCTAGGTGCTGTCCTGCTCCCACCTTGATGATAATAGAATAAATGAACCTCTGAACCTGTAAGCCAGCCCCAATTAAATGTTGTCCTTTATAAGACTTGCCCTGGTCATGGCATCTGTTCACAGCAGTAAAACTCTAACTAAGACAAAGAGAATAAGTTTTCTTCATGTAAAATGTACTATGAGTAAAACTTGAGATAGTACATTACCTTGGATAGTGTTAACACAATGGCAAAATATATGTGCATATTTATCTATCTGTAATATATCAACATTATGTATTTAATTTATATACTTCTTTATGTATCTTTTTTCCTGCTTATCTGTCCATCTATCTACCTACATGTCAAAGCAAATGTATAGAACAACCAGGAGAGAATTTTTACATTAAAGCTAGAGTAAAATTGCTAGTGATCACAGATATCAAATATGGCAGGAGGTCAAATAAAATAGAAACCAGAACGAGTTCATTAAATTTCACCACACACAGGTTATTACTGCCTGTCGTTGGAAAGCATTCAGTCAAGTGGTAGGGTCAGCAAGAGAGCATAGAAGCTGAGGTGACTGAGAGAGAGAAAAAAATAAAGCAAAAGAGAAGATAGGCAGAGAAATATGGATGTGTCAAGAACAGAAAGGAAAGTTCTGCAAGTATTCAAGCCACTGGCATGGCATTTGCTAAAATGGAATTCAAATGCAGTGATATTTCAGAGCAGGAATACTTGTTTTGCATAATGAAACAATAACCCCTAAATAATTCCATTACCTATAGAAAGCAAAGTGCTCATACTAAAAATAGCCATACATATCCTGCCAACATTTGTAGCATTCAGATTTTGTTTCAGTGTGAGTGCACCAGCATTTGTACCTTAATATTTAAAACTGAATGTTAAGGTGATAAAATGTTTTAATAAGCACTTAAACGGGTTTTGTGACTTTAAGTGGACATTTAACTCTAAAGCACGTCAATTACTCTTTCGAGAACAAGTGAGTTGGGTGCTGAATAGATATTCACTTCCAAGAGAAATACTTTCAGGACTTGCATAGCATCAGTCGACAGGATTTCTGCCTCTTGCCTCAATAGATGATTAATCGCAGGCACTCACTTTTGTTAAGACTGCAGTCTAATTTTTTTAAACACCCCCTTCCTCACCTTCAACTAGTTACAATGTCACTCTAGGTATTAAGTCATAAATATTCTATGGTGGAAATTTGTCAAGAGAAAGAAAAAAGTAATATGCATATGGTTATTCCCTGAAGTGTATTCTATAATAGCTAAAGTATTTTACAATATGGAAACATGGTAGTGTATTATACTGTCTTTGATATAATGGTGCAAAAAAAACCCCTGTGATGTTTAAATATAATGATTCCATTAAGTAGGGGACTACAGATTGTTTTGGCTGTTAGAATCTATACCATGAAAAATATCTTTGTATTGACAATATTGTAAGACAATATACAAAAGTTTAAAAAGTGGTTTCTGTGTTTACAAAATTGAGCAGATTATTTTTTTCATTCATCAGTTGATTCTGAAGTCATTTTATATTCCAATAGGTACAAAACAAGTCAAAGGAACTTTTTCTATACTTTTTATACTACATTTTACTAGTTGTATATTAAAAAATAGAAAATAAAATTTAAGCCTATAACATGTCTAAAAATACATTAGGAATATGTATAAATGTCATTAAGATAATCTTCAAAATTATTTTGTTAAAGCAGTACATTCCATGATATATTTATCAATCTATTCATGTAAAAGACACTTAGAGGCCTCATTTTCTAGCTTCCCAAGAATAATGGGAGTGGCTTCTGATTTACTGAAGAAATTTAGAGACAGTTTGGTTTTCCAGAGGATCTTATTGTGGTCTAAAGTTATACAATTCTCTAACACAGAATTCCAATCCTATATAAAGTTATTAGAGTTGAGTTGCCTTGAAAGAGAATTACTTTGTTGTTTTGCTTCTCTGTACTATAGAAACTAATTCCATGTTCACCCCAACACACTTTTATTTTTCTTTACCGTTTTTATTGGATATTTTATTTACATTTAATATGTTATCTCCTTACCCTATTCCCCCCCTGCCCAGGAACCCCCCTCCCATCCCCCCTCCACCTGCTTCTATGAGTATTGCTAGTACCCACCCACCCACCCACTCCTACATCCTCACCCTCAAATTCCCCCACACTGGGCGTCCAGCCTTCACGGGACCAAAGACCTCCTCTTCCACCTATACCCGACAAGGCCATCCTCCTCTACATATACAGTTGGACCTATGGGCCCCTCCCTATGTGCTCCCAGGCTGGTGGTTTGGACCCTGGGAGCTCAGGTTGGTTGGTATTTTTGATCTCCTCATGGGTCCACAAACCCTTTCCTCTCTTTTAGTCTTCTCTCTAACTTCTCCATTGGGAACCCCATGATCAATTCAATAGTTAGCTGTGAGCATCCCTCTCTGTATTTCAGGCTCTGGCAGACCTCTAAGGAGACAGCTATATCAGGCTTCTGTCACCATGCACTTGCTGGCATCCATATCAGTGTCTACCTTTAGTGACTGCACATGGGATGGATACTCAGGTGGAACAGTCTCCTGATGGCCCCTCCTTCAGTTTCTGTCCCACAATATGTCTCCATATTTACTCCCATGAGTATTTTGTTACTCCTCTAAGAAGGACCAAAGTGGCCACACTTTGGTGTTTCTTCTTCATGAGCTTCATGTGGTCTGTGAATTGTATCTTGGGTATTTTGAGCTTTTGGGCTAATATCCAATTATCAGTGAGTGAATACCATGTGTGTTCTTTTGTGGTTGGGTTACCTCACTTAGGAAGATATTTTCTAGTTCCATCCATTTGCCTAAGAATGTCTCGAATTACTTGTTTTTGATAGCTGAGTAATAGTCCATTGTATAAATGTACCATATTTTCTGTATCCATTCCTCTGCTGAAGGACATCTGGGTTCTTTCCAGCTTCTGGCTATTATAAGTCAGGCTGCTATGAACATAGTGGAGAATATGTCCTTGTTATTTGTTGGAGCGTCTTCTGAGTATATGCCCAGGTGTGGTATAGCTGTGTCCTCAGGTAATGCTATGTCCAATTTTCTTCCAACACATTTTTAAAGCAAATGAATCAAACCATAACTCCTTCCTTTGGTTCAAATAGAACAATCTTGGCTTTGTCTAGTTCCTTATTTAAAAAAAAAATGTTCATTTAATGTGCTTTTGATTTACTAATGAGCTAACCTCCATGAGTGAATTTGGATAAATGTAAAAAGCAGTTTTAGGGACCTTCAGGAGACAAGTTGTATTTCTCCATGATGATAATATGGCCATCTTGTATTCGTCTTCTGAACAATGTTTCCCAATGAGGATGATTAGACTGGGCATCTTCTAATAAATCAAAAGGTGTTTATTAGGTGATTCTTAGGTACATTTCCCAACAATAAGTATTTGTGTTTATTTTTGAGCTAATTTTTTTTGGATGAATGAGTGCATATTCTTAGACTCATTGCAAAAAATACCCAAAAGAAAAGTCAGAATCTGTGAGACAGAGTTTGGCTATGTTTAAGAGAAGTCCAGTGGCTTTGCAATACTTCTCGGCTCAGCCAATCCTCACTATGCTTTTCAAAGAATAATATTAAATCATTTAATGACTTTCTTCTAGAATATAAATGTGTATGAAGTCACAGGCATATTCAGTTTTTATACTTAGATGATGTCTCTTGCCTCAATCGTTACTTTTTATAAATGAAGAGGTCAGAATGTGGAGACAAAATATTTTTCCCAGGAAAGTATAGATACATAAATATGAAACAAGAAATTCTTCCTCTCAGTTTAATTATATTCATAATTTTCCTTATTTATGTCTCAATTTTAATAAAATTTCTAATGTTTTTCTCCAGTAAGTTGCATTTTTGAGACACATATGTTATTTCTGTAAGGGAGAACTTGCAATTTGGGTGTTTGTCCTCTTTTTTTTTTAACTAAGTTATATTCCAAAATATACTTCTTTTTCTGTGATTAGGTTGTGTGATCATAAAATTTTAAACATATGCAGTGGCCGTAAGGCCATTTTCCTTTCAAAATTGTCCTTCACAGGAATATGTGATCATAAAGGCAAAAATCTCAATTTTTCTAAACCACAGTTCATGTACAAGAGGTCACAGTTAAGGTTTCCTTGGGAGTTCTAATTCTGAATTTCCTGACATTTGTGGCTTTAAATTATAGCTTTAATGCCCCATTAATGCAGTGTATTTTTTTTACATTGAATTGTTTTATGTCTTATTCTGTACTAATGGATATTGTGTTGATTTCTGTGAACATCACATATCAGTGTTCTAGTAAAATATTCTTTGTTCAGATTTTATTTATAAATCCTTTTATTTGAGATATACTGAAGCATTTAAAAGCTTTCCTATCAATAGCTATTTTCTAGAATTTTATATTTTTAATTTAATACAAATATATTCTTTCTGAAAACTGATTGTTTTATGGTTTGTTCACTGTTGTAATGTTTGAGATACGATTTTTGTCTCAGTCACACATATATATTACCAGGTAGGATTTTGTTTTGTAAATTGTAAGATCATTTTTGGCTTTCTTAATGAAAATAATAATTAAAAAATTTTTCCCATTATCAATTAAAATTCTTGATTGTCATAATACATTGTTATCGAATTAAAACTCTTTCTCAGCTTTTAACGCTTGTGGCTTCTATATTTCTCTGTGCATGCACACACATATACACACACAAACAAACATATACATTTATGACTTACATGACATTAAGTTGAGAAGAGCAATCCTATACTCTGGTTAATTTGGTGTATACTTTTTGCATTGATCAATAAATACCCTGGTCTAAATTTAAAAAAAATAAGAGCAAACTGAGTTGGTAATATGAAGACATATTCAAAACCAGCATAAGAAACACAGTGTACAAAAATGAACCTAAAGCTGTAGTTCTCCTACAGCTTACATACTGTGTATCTTATTTTACTGTCATGCTGATATCCCACTATAAAAAAAATAAGATATTTCTTATACACATTTGTTATTTATATTTTTGTTCAATAGGACACACGCTATTTAGACATATTGTGATATGTTTCCTTTTCCTGATAAAATGTGAACAAACATCTACTCATATAACACACAGCATTGATAATAAGCAAAGAGTTTCATCCAAGTTCAATTTGATAAACTAATGAGTTTGCCTGGATTACTTACAAGACCACCAGTAAGGAGTTATATACAAAGGAAAGATGAGCCCAAGATAGCTGCATTATTGCAAGATCTAAATCCAGGGATGATCACATGCAAAGTGCATCATGGAATACATGTATCTCCTCAACCCCATAAACTGCAGAAGTCACTCAACTGAAGAATGAATTTAAAAAAATAGTTGTACATCTACACAATGGAATACTCTTCAAGTATTAAAAAGAAAACATCATAAATTTTACAGGTAAATAGATAGAACTTCATCCTGAGTAAAGTAACTCAGTTCCAAAAGGACTTGCATGATATGTATTCACTTATAACCCATGTATTAGCCATAAAATATAGGTGCCATGATACATTCTATAGACCCAAAGAAACTAAACAAGAAGGAAAACACAAGTGAGGAAGCTTGAATCTCACTTAGAAGTGGGCAATAAAATAATCATAAAAGGCAGGTTGACAGAGGGGCCTGGGAGGTAGGGGAGATAGGTTGGGGAATGGAGGGTTCAGCATCAGGTTTGGGGAAGGACAGGAGAGATGGCTCAATGGCCATGACACTGAATGGAAATCTGCAGCTCATAAGAAGTAGTTTTTACTGGGACAGTTTTACAGGGACAGGGTGCAGAGAGAATGAACTAGACACATGTGAAGACAGAATGAACCCCTCAAAATAGAAGGAACCAAAAGATGAGAAAACACTGTCAAAGTTAGTATAAGGACTATCAAAGCAATTCAATCAGAAGCCAAGAGAAGCCAGGTTGAAACAGTTTGCTTGGCACATTAGTCTGTATGGAGGCTAGACGTTTTCTGGCCTAGGTCTCAGGATAATTAGAACAGAGAAAGAATATTCTTTTCAGTACAAGTCATGTATTTGCATGGTTCAGGTACATCTCTCATTTATTTCCTTCATCTGAGGAAATAAAACTGAAATTTTCATACACCATGGACAAAGTTGTTAAGTTAGTAGTTTCAAATAGTGCAAAATGACATACTATTTCTGTGTTTACATTCATAACAGTACAATGTGTTGCCCCTAAAATTCATATCCAGAGCAAATTACAGCCTAAAACATTTTTACATAAAATAAATTAGCTCAGAAATGTGCAAAGCCTAATATTAACAAAAATATTCATTGATTTATTCATGAAAAATTCAAAACTAGAATACGATCATAATATACATAACATATTCAGTATATTGTATATTCTCTTATGCACATGTCTAATTTTCTTTTTTTCTTTTCTTTTCTTTCATTGGATATTTTCTTTATTTACATTTCAAATGTTATCCCTTTTTCTGGTTCCCTCCCGAAACCCCTTATCCCATTCCCCATCCCCTGCTTCTATGTGGGTGTTCCCCCACCTACCCATCCACTTCCACCTCCTCACCCTGGCAATACCCTACACTGGAGGTTCGAGCCTTCACAGGACCAAGGGCCTTTCCTCCCATTGATGCCAATAAGGCCATATTCTGCTACATATGCAGCTGGAGCCATGGATCCTTTGATGTGTATTTTTGGTCAGTGATTTAGTCCCTGGGAGCTCTGGGGGGTCTGATTGGTTGATATGGCTATTCTTCCTATGGGGTTGCAAACCCCTTCAGTTCCTTCAGTCCTTTCTCTAACTCCTCCATTGGGGACCCTGTGTTCAATCCAATGGTTAGCTGCGAGCATCTGACACTGTATTTGTCAGGCTTTGGAAGAGCCTCTCAGAAGACAGCCTATATCAGGCTCCTGTCAGCAAGCACTTCTTGGCATCTCTAATAGTGTCTGAGTTTGGTGACCGTATATGGGATGGATCTCCAGGTGGGGTAATCTCTAGATGGTCTTTACTTCAGTCTCTGCTCCACACTTTGTCTCTGTATTTCCTCCTGTACTTGTTACTCCTTCTAAGAAGGACTGAAGCATCCACAATTTGGTCTTCCTTCTTCTTGAGCTTCATGTAGTCTATGAATTAATTGTAGCTTGGGTGTTCTGAGCTTTTGGGCTTATCGGTGAGTACATACCATGTGTGTTCTTTTATGATTGGGTTACCTTACTCAGTATGATATTTTCTAGTTCGATCCTCTTGTCTTTTTTTCTCTGCAGTTTACTTCAGACCAAGAGTCAAGCATTCAGTACTTGTCTTCTGCCATGTGTTTGTTTTACCATCATGGTCTTTGACCCTCTGTGATTGAAAACCCTATCTAAATATTTTCTTTTTAACATTCTTAGTGTCATGTTTTATTACAGCAAAGAAAAAAATAGAAAAATAGAAAAGAGAGTTTGTAAGAAAGAATAAGAATAGGGGTGGCTGTCATTCTGATATTATCCTTAACCTGAGTTATAATTATACAAATATGATCACTGGTATTACAACCACACACCACGATTCCCCCCCTGGCTATTTAAACATGGGCTCTGGTATTGGATTTGAGTTCTGATCTCTGCAAGGAAAGCAGTTATCTGTATGTCCCAGCTGTGTACTTCTTTTTTATTTATTTACTTTTATTTAAAAGGTCAAATATCTAAAAACACAGAGCTAGAAAGTATGTTTATTTCTGATCCTAAATATCAAAAATTTCCATTATTTATTTTTGTATCCTTGTGATTTTTCTCATAGAAGAGTTATATGAAGTTATATGAATAATGCGAAATTATTATAAAATGATATATTCAGCATGAAGAGGAAATATCAAACACTGTTAATCACTTTCAACTTGAATCTTCTTTTTAAAACCATATTCTGAAAAAAAATTTAAAGTTTTAATTCATTTGAACTCTCCATAGCCTCAAAACAACTTTTCTTGCCAATGCCAGATGTTCTCAACAGCAACTGTGATTTACTAGTTGATATTTATGTTATGAAAGACCGGGATCTTTTTTGCAATTTATGTAGAAAAGTGAGTGGGGACCAGGAAATGGTATGAGGAAAAAAAGAAGGAAAGTAGGGGAGAAGGCAGTGAGGGAAGAAGGCAGGAGAGAAAAGAGATAAACAATGGTGTACAAAGACACCTTTATAAACTTGTCAACCTGTCACTGTGCTCCTGGGTACCATTGATTTCTCATGCATAAATATGTGTATATTCTTCTGTGTTCTGACAAAGCATAAGATATGATTTTTAGGACAGTGTTTCTCATGTCTGAAAAAAGCTGTAATTTTTGTTTAATTCACCAGGTCTCTTGAAGGTGGATTTCAAGTCATGGTAACTTTCTTCAAAACTCAATTTATTACAATTGAATTAAATTGAGGTACATGTAAGCTGGGAGACAGAGTTCTCACCTTTTCACTCTAATATAAATGAGAATCCTTTATATAACTGGAATGAATTAAAAACTCATGACTTCTTGGTAGTGTGGAGTTATGAAACAAAAGATAAACCTAAAATATGGATGAAAACCCGATTAGTAGCTCTCCAACGTTTTCAGGGAATAAGGGCAGATGTGCAAGATCTGAAAATATAGACAATAGCACTTGGAAGATGAAGGTTTCATAGAAAGTGTTTGACATTTTTATATTGACAATACAAAGTTGCTCAGTATAGAAGAATTCAGACCTAGTCCTCTAGTCCATGATTCCACTCAATATTTATTGAGATATATTAATCATCTAAACTTATGGATATGAATCTCTGTTATATAGTGGGAATAAGAATACACTGTGCTTTCATCTCTCTCTCTCTCTCTCTCTCTCTCTCTCTCTCTCTCTCTCTCTCTCTCTCACACACACACACACACACACACGCACACGCACACACACACCTTTTCTCTGACATTCTGTATTTTCTTTTTTTAATTGGATTTTTATTTACATTTCAAATGTTATCACCATCCCCCCAGAAACACTCTATTCCATTCTCCTTCCCTGCTTCTATAAGGCTGTTCCCCACTCACCCACTCCTGCCTCTCTGCCCTCGAATTCCCCTACAATGGGGCATCTAGCCTTCACAGGACAGGCCTCTCCTCCCATTAATGCCAACAAAGCCATACTCTGCTACATATGCAGCTGGGGCAATGGGTTCCTGCATGAGCACTCCTTTGTTGGTGGTGTAGTCCCTGGGAGCTCTGGGGGGTCTGATTGATTGGTATTATTGTTCTTCCTATGGGGTTGCAAACCTCTTCAGTTCCTTCAGTCCTTTCTCTAACTCCTAAATTGGGGACCCCGTGCTCAGTCCAATGCTTGGCTGCGAGCATCCCCTCCATATTTGTAGAATGTTCTATGTAATCTTTATATAAATCATCAGATGGAATGGATATATTGCCTTTGAACTGGGACCTTTATTTCTTATTTATGTATTTTCATGTAGAGTGTGAAATCATTCACTGAGAATCCTAAATCCCTACATCCTTTTAAAGATACTCATAAGGCTTTTAAGAGTTATTGTTTTCAGAAGAGTTTATAGCAATTTTAAGCTCTTATTCTTTTCACATTTCCTACAATGAGTTCCCTTCTTCTCTTTTAATATAATAGTCTTATTATAGTAAATTATTATTTCATTAAAATGTTTACTTTGCTTTTCCTGTTCTCATTCTTCCCGGTCTTTACTGGTCTGAATGACAGAGTTCCAGCTCTGTTCCCTATCATGCCATTTTTTCAATATAGTCGTGAAAATCCCTTTGACCATGAAATCTGTATCTGAGATTTGTGCTGTCATTCCTATTCTTTTCATCGTTTATATCTGATTCTATTTCCTGGAATGTAAATTGTACACTTGTTATTCTAATGTAGGTTTGCTATATATTTTTTGTCATCCAGAGTTTCTCAGAGATGTTTTCTGTATCTTTAGTTTTCATTTGTCATTTGATTTTACACATATATTTTAATTTATATGTCCATATGGTCTTTTGCTTTCCTAGGATGAGAGCTCTTTTTTTCTGATTGTAGTTAAAAAAGAAAAAAAAAGCTTATTGAAAAATCATTGTTTTAAAAAATTGAAATTTATAATATTTATTGTATGTATACTGTGTTCTACATGTGGAGAACATTTTATAATTTAAATACATTTATTCAAATACACTTATTTATTCAATTACTTATTTCATTCATATGAGTGTACATTTATATGGTACGGTTATCTGAAGACAACTTGTGAAAACTATCTCATTCTTTAATTGTATTGTGCCAAGTTTCATTGTATGTCTCTTTACCCAGTAAACGATTTTAGTGACCTGCACATATATTATTTATTGAATAAAAAATTGTTCCTTTAGTGATCACAGGCCCTCATAGCCATCAGTTTTATTTCTGTGCATACAACCACTAAAGACTCTTTACATAACTGGAAGCTCATAATATTTTGTCTTCTTAATTTGTGGCTTATTAAATTATGTTCATACATATTATAAAGTAAACTTACTATGTTGCCAAGTTTCTGATAATTAATATTTCATTTAAACATGTAATGCAATAATCGTGATTTATCAGTTGATAGATATAAGATTTGTACCTACTTCTTTCCGGTTTTAGACAATAGTGTTTGAACAAATGCTTGTAAATAACTTATTAAAACTCATCTTCAGATAACTATAGATATATATCAGTAAATCAGGTTACTAGATCACATAATTTTAATTTATGTTATAAATTTTATCTTGTTTTTATTGCAACACTTTAAAGATTCATTGACTAGGCTCACAAATCTCAATTTTTCCCTATTTTCGCCAATAATTTTAATTAATTAATTATTAGTTTTAGATGGAGCCAGCTTGACAAATAAATTTGATTTTTATGTGAATTTCTGTAATATCTAAAGATTTTAAACATACTCTCATGTTTGTTAGCCTTTTACTTTATTTTTGGGGGAAAAGTCTAACACTTTGCCAAATGTTTTAGTATTTTTTATTTGCTAAATATGTTATTAAGTGTGTGCTGCACAAATGTACATTCCATTCTGAGTTGAATTTTAACTCTGTTAGTGGTGTGTTTTGGAGCAAAAATGTTGAAGTGTGTATCTCATTCCAGTCATTCACCCTTACTTTTCTTTTGTTATTCCTGACATCTCAGCAAATCTACCTTTAGGAAACTTGTGTCTGCACTCTTTTATGAGTTCTGTAATTTGATGTTTTATGTTTACATCTTCAATATTTGTTGGTTATTTGCATGTAGTATGTTAGATGAATAAACTCATTATTTTGCAAATGAATATCCAGTTATTTCTGTATCATATATTGACCAAATTAATCTCTTTCTATTGAGTGACTTTTGAACTTTGGTAAGAATCATGAGAGTATTTGCTATATTTACTTTTGTGCAAACTTTTTTCTGTTCTATTATTCTATTTCTGTGTTTTATGACAGCTGAGCACTGTTTGGTTACTGTGTCTTTATAATGTATTTGTATTCAGGAAGTGTTATTTCTCCAATTTTGGCCTTTTCTAAAGTTGCTTTGGTTGTTTGTGGTGTAATGAAATTCTGGATATTATTTCTGATATTTTTTTATCATTGTAAAAATACTGTTGATATCTTTCTAAGAATTGTAAAGATATACTTTTGTATTTATCTTTGTATATTAATCACTTTACAGATAGTTTCTGTTTAAGTCTATAAACACAGAGAGGAAATACTAGGTGAAACCAAGACTGTAACCTATCAGGACAAATTCAAAATCCTGTAGCTTCATATTTGATGTCAACGGGTTTAAATGGTTTCATTTTTCAAGTTTTGCTGTCAGTAACATACTTTGTCATGAGGATGTCCACTCCTTGTTCACATCTTTATGTGACTGACATATCTTTTCTTTGGCCTCTGTAATATTTTAGAATCTCCAGTGCAATACAGGCTTCACTTTCACTGACTCATAAAATGTCCTCTTGGGGTCTACATTCAAGGACTTTGCTACCAGACCTGGACTTAGAGCATATCCTGGCTCCTCTTAACCACAGGAATGATATTATCATCCCTTAAGCTAGGCATCATTCATGACTCAAATACCAAGTAAGACTTTCAGTGTGGCATGAACCCTACAACCCTTGAGTTGTATCTGTAGAAGACTTGAATTATTGTTTCTTTTCAGGAGCAAAAAATTCTTAGCTCTCTTTTTCTCACAAGTTTAAAGCTTAGCTAGGTAGGGTCTTTATTTGGACTCTGATCATCCATTTCTCAATCTTTTTTTTTTCTGTGCATGCCTTGACACCAACACTAAATTTCCTGATGTTGTTTCATTTTTTAAAAAACTGTATATTTCATATTTTCCCTCCTCTACTTTCTCTTTTTCATTGTAGACCTGTGTAAGAGTAAGTACTAATAACCACATGACAGAGTCAATTCTAGGCTGTCTTGAAATTTCCCCTATCAAGGAAATTATTCCTATACTTTACAAGTTATTCATAAGAAAATTCCTAGAAGAACACAAAGTAGACTAACTCTGCTAAAAGTTTTATCTAGTTTGTTTGTATTATTCTCCTATAAAACCACTTAACTGGTCTTGTGTAGTCTTCAGTGTTTTCAGAGCTACTGACTCCCAATTTCTTTCTAGGATTTCTCATTGAGGCCTACTTATAGCAGTCAATATATTTCCTCGTCAAAAGTCCCCAAATGTTCCACACTCCTCCAAAAAGCATCACTGGATCTGTCACATTAATAGGACACTTTTAATTTTTCTGTTGCTGATATAAAACATAATGTTCAACACAAGTTCCAAAACAAGACTTTTAAATTAATTTACAGTTTCAGAGAGTTAAAGTCCATGATGGAATAACAAAGGAAAAACTGAGAGATTACATCTTGATTCACAAAAATGTGACAGAGAAATGGCACTGGAAATGTCTGTGCCTTTTGAGATCTCAAAGCTTTTGCCCTCAGTGACATATATTCACTAAGCAGGTAACACTTCCCAGTCCTTCCTATATAGTTTTGCCAATTGGGAAGCAAGTATTCAAGTATGAACCTATGGGGGCCATTTTCATTCAAACCACAGCAGAATATGATATATTTAAGTAAATTGTTTTTAAAATGATAAATGTATACTCTTTATAGATTATTGTATAATTTCATATCGAATGACTTAATGACTCATGATGAAGTTTAATGTGCTCTTCCTTTTAAAAGATGAGTTTTAAGAGCTTTCTTTGCCTCAGTTTTCATATCTACAAAGAATGATTTAATATTTACATTTTGAAAAATACTGGAACACATTTTATCAACCTATTCTAGATCTAGATGTAGATTACAATATAAATTTCTTTTTTAGGAAAATGTTATAGTTTTTCTTTACAGATGGGAAAAAATCCTTTCCAAAATAGTTTTTCAGAAACTGACTTCATTCATTTTGATGTAATTCATTTTGTTTTTAAAAAGAGTTCCCAAATTTTGCTCTTTCATCCATTCAAGTTATTTGGTTTCATCACTAATCAAATCAATCAAGAACAACAATGCTTTGTTCTTCTCATTAAAACAAGCCTGTAGATCCCAGTGTAGCTCATTGAGCTACATCTTCAGGAATAGCTTTGGTAACTTTATTGGCTCTTTCATGACCTTGTAAGGACCTTCTGCACAATCAACCACTTTGCAATGCAAATAAACTCCTAGTTTCTCAGTGACAACTAGGTTTTTCAGAAAGTCTGGTCTCATTCTCTATTTCTATATAAAAATAATGTTTTCCTCTAACTTTGAATAAAACATTTATTATCATATTTTTATTGTTATTATCATTTATTTTTAAAGACATTTATGAGATGTAGTTCAAACTTCTTGAATTCTTATTCATCTTCCTGTGTCAGCATTTCTAGTGACTGGATCATACACATAAAATTTAATAATAATTTTGATAGGAGAATTTCAGATTGCCTTTTATAAAACTATATACTACAGGAGCCTGGTATAGGTTTCCACTGAGAGGCTCCGCCAGCACCTGACTAATATAGATGCAGATACATCCAACTTTTGGACTGAGCCCAGAGACATCAATGGAAGAGTTTGGGGAACTGAAGGAGCTGAAGGGGATGCAGCCACATAGGAAGAGCAACAATATCAACTAATTGGAACCACCCTGCCCCCTACCCACAATGCCCTCCAATACATGGATAAGTCAATGATTCCACTTACATATGTAGCAGAGGATAGCCTTATCTGACAACAATGGCAGGATTCCTTGGTGTTGTGGGAGCTTGATCCCCAGAATAGGGGAATGCTAGAAAGGTGAGGCAGGAGTGGATAGATGGGGGAGCACCCTCTTACAGGTGAAGGGGAGGAGTTTGGGATGGGGGTTTGAGGAGAGGAACCCAGAAACAGGAACAATATTTGAAATGTAAATACAATTTTACACTTATTTGCAAATGTAAAATAGCCAATTAAAAAGTGAAAAACAAAAAAAATGTAAAGGCATGTGTGTAAGACATTTGATACAAGTAATCAAATTTTCAACAATTCCTTGTGTACTGCTTCATGGTATCCTTTTTAAAACTATGTGTAGATCAAATAAGAACTCTATTTCACATAAAACAGTTTTATTTTACTAAAGGGGAGTTTTATTAAAACTATATTTTATTTGTTAACATTATTTACAGTTATCTGATTTTTTTGTAATTGAAAGCTTGAAATATAATACAAATATAAAATGCTGTCTATATTAACAATAGAGTAAGCATTTTATATCAATATTTTAAAATAACTCACTATGTTATATGTAGATCACCATTAAATTAAAGTGAATTTGACTTCTATAAAGCTCAGAGTTAGACTATTTACAAATATCTACTCTTCTTTTACTGTTCATTACAGTTTGAGACTTCTTGGAAATATTTTAGTTCAATATTATAACATATAATTCATTGGTAAGGAACAATATAAGAAATAGAGTAAGCTCCTTAGGTTAGTGAACTTAAACTTGATAATTAGATTTAACTATATTTTAATAGACATCTCAAGGAGTGTTACATATCTATATGGTTAAAATATTCATTTTTTTTCAACTTTTCTTCTGCAACAAACTGAAAATCTTATAACAAAGGATATAAAATATCAAATGCATTCTGATTATCACAAGTAATTTCAAATACATATGCTATTTTATGTGGGACTATTTATATAACAGCCACAGAATGTGTTACCAAGAATTCTTCCCTGTTTCTCATCCTTTGTTTTTACTAACACCTTATATTCTCTGTCCTCTTTTATTTTTTCTTCTCTGGCCCTCCAGCCATCTCTCCATTACAGCCATCAACCTCATTGCCTCTTCCCTAGGCTATCGAATTAAACTTCAATAGACTTTTTGCCTTCTGTTCCAATTCAGACGGTGCAATGGTTCCAGATTAATTTTCTTAAAGCCACCAAAATCATGTTACGATTTGCATAAAATCTCCTAAAGAGTGTTCATTACATACCAAATGAAATTACCTTACTTTTTAGATGTGAAGACCAAAATCATGTTTCCCCAAGCTGAGTTTTCTAATTTTGTCTAATCTTATTTCTTGCTACAAAATCTCTCTGTTTTATTTTGCTTCCAACTACAAGCCAATTAAACCGTGCAACATACACTACTTGAGTTTCTCCACTGGTCTTTTTTATGTTTATGGAGTCCCAGGGTCAAAACATTTCCAGATTTACACAGTTATAAGCAGATGTTCTAAAACCAAGTTAACTTTTGTCCTTTCCTGATTAACCTCATATATAAAATTATGTTGAACAATTACTTACATGCAAGTCTGATATTCCTTTCTGGAGTATGTATTCTAAGCTTATGGTATCTGTTTTAACTACACATATATTCATAACCTATCTAAATCTAGCTATATAAGAGCTATTGACATTTATCAAAAACTAGATCTGGGTTGGCTACTTGTTTCTATTGAGAAAGTGTCGCAGTGCGTATCTGTCCTTTTTACATCATTAGATGTGGTGAAATGAAGTCACCGAATTTAATATTTAGAAAAATATATGTGTAACTTATTTTACCTGAAAGTTTAGATCATTAGATATACTACATATATTCCATGGAAAATTTTTTGTTTTCATAAATACACTATGTCCACAGTTGGTATGTGTTCCAGGGGGTAGGGTTATAGGTAGATGTAGCCTTGCTGGGAGAAGTCCATCACTAGAGGCACTGTATTTTGTTTGTATCTATTCCACTCCTTAAATGATTCTTCCTCCTTTTTCCATCTTTCTCTCCATCTCTCCCTCTCCCTTCCTTCTTTCCTCTCTTCTTTCCTTCCTCTCTTCTTTCCTTCTTCTCTCCTTTTCTGTGTTCCCTGTCTTTTTCCCTTCTTTTGGACCCTTTATTCATCCCTTTCCACCTTCTATTCATCCCTTCTTCCCTCCTTTCCTCCCTCCCTCTCTCCCTTTCTTCTTCCCTTTCTCCAATAATCCATCCATCCATCCAACCATCTCTCCCTCCTCCCCTCCCTTCCTTTCTATTTTTAATCTTCCCTCATGATGGTCTATTTATTTCTCCAAAAAGAAGGTTTGATCAGTCTCCAGATAACAAATATAGCAGTACCCCATTCTAACTGCCCCTGTACCAGGTCTTCTTCCCCTCATGTGGCTGTCTTTCTAGTTCCACACTATGCAGTTATGTCTAGATTCGATAGCCAAAAATTAACTGTTTATACTTCTTTGTCTTTTAAATTTAATTAAAATAATTAGTAGTTTGATTTTAGCATGTTTCACTGTGTATCATAAGTTGGACTCTAATTCCTTCTTTTCTTCTCTTAGAGTCAAAAGTGTGCTGCTGCCAAAAACATACAGCCCCCATATTTGCATTTAGTTGAGAGTTTTTATGGCAGTGGTCGATAGATAGAGATATCACACAAAGACACAGAAGTGCGATCTGTTTGCAGATGAAGAGCATAAGTGCAGAAGAGGGCTCATTTTTGAAAACTCTTTGCAGTATAGAGCAAAACAGCAAAGCACATGAACCATGATGACATGATTTCCCTTAGGCAG
Organism: Grammomys surdaster; assembly: GCF_004785775.1. Lineage (NCBI taxonomy): Eukaryota > Metazoa > Chordata > Mammalia > Rodentia > Muridae > Grammomys > Grammomys surdaster. Next base: position 13,273,621 of record NW_021604622.1, on the reverse strand, counting down.
ACTTCTCTTGGTTCTCTAATCATACCATTTAAGCCCTTTTATGAAAAATTTACTTTTATTTTATTTAAGACTACAATAAGTTCAAGAACATAAGCATAAAAGCGAAGATACCATCAAGTATATGGGTCTGAGGACTAGACAGGCTACTCCTTACCTCACTGTACACTTCAGGCACTTTAGACTCCAACTGAACAGCTGCCTGAAGTAATAACAAACTACACACAAGTTAAGTCCACTGTCTTAAATTTATTCATGTTAATGTACTTTGGTCTTCTCAAAAAGCCCCAAGGTTAGAACTATTATTTTTATAATACATACGGGAAAATTGCAGTTTAGAGAGATTGAGCCATTATTGATACCCTAGAGCTATCTAAGAGGTAGTAGGGAGAGAAGTGTGGAGAACCAGAGAAACCAAATTAGAAAGTGCAGAACCATCTTACATTGTATGTATGGTGTCCCTGACATTTTCTCTCATTTTGTGTCACCTAAAAAAGTATGTGGAGCTTTCCATCTTTGTATCTCAACTATATTTGAAAACAAGATAATTACAGACATGATTAATGAAATTTGAGAAGAGGTCATAGGGTGTGCTCTTCATCTATGCCTTTATTTGAATAAGAAAGAAAAATGAGGGAAAGTGTAATGAGAATAAATGAGGCACACAGTATTAATGTGGTTTCTGGAAAACAATCAATACAGATACGTGAGTCATGCATCCCCTACTCCATGAGATGAATGAAGTCTGGAGGCACCAGAGGCTACAACAAGATGCCATATCCTCTGCTAGTGGGTCTTTCAGAAGGGATCAACTGTAAGACCTTCTTCATTTTGGATCTATGCTCACTGACAAATCAGAAAATAATTTTTATTCTTAATTTTAATTATCACTTAATTCTTGATGTCAAATAAAATATCTGCCTACATACGTAATAGAAACTTGAAAATTGTAATAAGTGATATAAGGACTAGAACAGAAGAGTATTTATATGCAATGTGAATAGAGTTAACTGCCAAGGGCCATGTAGGAAAAACAACAAAGGGCTTTAGAACTCATGAAATGGGGTCCATAGCTTATTGCAGCCACTTGGATGAACCTCCATGTTGCACTATCCCAAGGACCAAGTGTCCTGAGGACTCATGCTGTATGGAATTCTGCTGTGCTTGCTGTCCTTAAAATCCCTCCTAATCTAAAAATTATATGAAAAATTTAAAGGATCTTCTAGTCTTTCACTGGCACTGACAATAATAGTGCTTGATCTCTTCCAGATATTGTGGTTGGAGCAGATTTATGAATCAGTCTCCACCCTAGGTAATAACTTAGAGGAGTATCTTATCAGCACTGACCATCTCCCTTTGAAAATATTTGGAAAAGTAAACTTGTTAGTGATGCTAGGTTAAGATTGTTTTGCTGCTGGCACTGGTTTAGAAAATCTTAGGGAACAATTTAAGTTCAGAAAGGCACGCTCTTAATAGTTAAGCTAGGGACCTTTTTTGGTCAGGGAGCATGAACAATGACAGCACTGTCTGATGTGTGTCTCAATTAGGCTGGAGTACTGCTGATTGATTTCTTATACCCATATTTGTCCTCACTTTCCAGATACGATTGATTGGGAATTGCTGATGAGTATATATGTGTTCTGAGGATTTAAGATAGATATGCCTGATTTTCATATAAAAGTTTAGTTTTGTGATGCTTTTAAGATTCCTAAAAGATTACTTTTAAAGATAAATAATAAAATAATTATTCCTCTCTTTGTAACTGCAATTTGCTGTTTGCCAATAAGAGAAACTGGCTGAGAAAACTCCCTTGCTTTCTCAAACTCTGTTTATCTATAACAAATTGCTTAAGAGTTACAGATGTAGGGTGGGTTTGGAGAATAACTTGTTTTCTTTACCCGTGCTACCTAATATTATTGTAAGGCTATTGGAGAACACATTGGTCTTTTTTTTTTCATAATCATTCACTAGTAAAAAACTAAAATGCAATCACTTTTTAACTTTATACTGTTTAAAAGATTTTGCTGGGAAATATAAGCCATAGAATAAAAATAAGGTATAGTAACTAGAACACTGTTCCTTCCATGCATCAACTATGTTTATGCATGTGTAAGGATTGTGTGAGTGGGACTTAGCATGTTCTACCTTCCATCCATTAACTATGTACACACACACACACTCACACATACACATTTAGAACATATATATATGTATACACACACACACACACATATATATATATGTGTGTGTGTATATATGATATATAATATATATGTCTCTGTGTGTATGCGTGTGAAATGCTTGAAGCTTGTTTGCTGGAGTTTTGCTCTAACGACCATTCTATGTTTGAATGTGTATATGTCTGTCTGCAGTTATATATATATATATATATATATATATGCTTTCTGGGTGCCTAAGATATCTACATTTTCCAAACCACATTACTATATGCGGGGCAGTGAGCTGTGAAGGCCGGAAAGCCTGGTAGAAGAGTCCTAGAAGCCCCGGCACCCTGGCCTCTGGGCCGCTGGGACGGGAGGTGCTTTGGACCTTCCCAGCCATCTGGCTCTCTCAGCTTCAAGCTCTCCACAGTCCCTCCCACAGAGGGGTCCATGATCAGTGATCGCGTAGGAGTAGCACCTTCATGCAGATGAGGCATTCTCAAGCTCTCAGACCAAGCCAATAGGAGTTACCTGCTGCCACCTCAAAACTGTATATATTGGCTAAGCTCAAAAGTAAAGGTGTGTGAGATTCTTCCCGGTGTCTGAGAGCTTTTGTCGTGGTCCCTCCCCTCTTCACTAGACAGCCTGCACACTTCAAAGAGCTGCAACACTTCTCCCCTCTCTGCCGCTGCTGAGGTACTCTCCGGCTGGCTGCCCGCGGAAGCAAGGCAGCCGCTGATCGCACCCTGTCCTAAGCCCAGCCAGAGATCCTTGTTGGACCCATTTGGAAGGGAACCCACAACTATATAACTTCTTACACGTTTCTAGACCTAGAGAACAAGTAGGTGTTGGGTTATAGTATGCGTATGGGTCCGTTGTTGGATTAAATTGTGGATCCTTCATCTGCCTCCCCAAGGGTCCATGGCTCAGAGAGGCAGAGGCACAGGAATTTGACTGTTCACTCCATGCTGGCACCAGGCAGACATCTGAAAATGTGAAGCCACAGGACTCCACTTGGAGTGAAGGAACACAATCTGAGGTCCTGCAGGGGCCAGAGCTCTTGGGTTGGGGGTCCCCGGATCGAAAGGCAGCTGGGAACTGGTTGGTTCTCAGGCCCCTGGGCTCTCAGGTGCTGCTGAGAGGCTGCAGAAGGGTTGAGACTGAAGTGGGAGTACACAGGCTAGATAGGCCTGCAGAGGAAGGGGGAAGGGGAGAAGCTCTAGCTATGTCCAATAGGGATGAAAGTCTTAGCCTCAGGGATTCGCTTGGCTGGGTCACAGCTGGCTAAGCTTGCTTACTTGAGTTGGTGGCCTCCGTGGCTGGAAACACAGAGAGGACTTCTGCAGGAGATTAGGTGGCAGCTTGGTAGTTGAAAACTTTCTCCAAGGTTCCCCATGGCGAGTCCCAAAGAAGAGAAAGAGTCCATGGTCTTAAGATATTAACTGTCACGTGGAAAGTGGATGAAAACTTTACCCTGGTATTTTCAGGGCAGGCCTGAGGTTAAATACCTTTTGCAAGGAGGAGAGTCTAGGAAGGAATGTTTAACTATGTCCTTTGGCCTTTAGGTACCTCATTAATATGGAGATCTGTCTTGAGGCTTTGTGGCCTGTAGTCACGCCCCTTTACCTGTGGAGGGGCTCGTGTGCAGTGTCCTATATGCCTGGAGGACCCCACTCTATGGAGGTCTTCAGCCTCCTGTCAGGAGCCTGTGTCAGGAGATTGGAGTCTGGGAGCATGATGAAATGCATGCCATCCCTCGCAGGGAAACCTGCAGGGTTTCCAACCTTCGTAGTTTCCTGCGATTTCTAGCAGGTGCTTGACCAGAAACCATGCTGCCCTTTCACAGTCCTACATGTAGGAGGTTGAGGTGGGTTGAGTTATTAATTGGTAAAGGGAGGAGTTTATGAACTTGCATCTACCTAAGGCAAGGGAAGTGAATAGATATAACTAACATATATATTTAGATGGAGGTAAATTAAGCAACGTAAACTAATCTGTCAGTGCTATATTAGAAAGAGAGGAATGATGGGGACTGAGCAAAAGTATTTGATGACAAGATTAAAATATAGAAAGGATTATTTATTTATAATTTTATTTTACTTTATTGAGAGAGAGATAATCTATTTTTAAGTCACTCTGGTTTTGTTCCCATGTCTCCTGATTCAACCTCTAGAATATTTAGACTATAGCCATGTCTTAGAATTCCCGGGTCTTAAATCATTTCTTTAGATGAGGACCCCAGAAGTTAAAACATTGATTCAAGAGAGTCAGAACCTGGGAGGCAGAGGCAGGCGGATTTCTGAATTCGAGGCCAGCCTGGTCTACAGAGTGAGTTCCAGGACAGCCAGGGCTACACAGAGAAACCCTGTCTTGAAAAACCAAAAGAGAGAGAGAGAGAGAGAGAGAGAGAGAGAGAGAGAGAGAGAGAGA
>NW_021604622.1:13243464-13269022 GCF_004785775.1 Grammomys surdaster | reverse complement strand
GAGAGAGAGAGAGAGAGAGAGAGAGAGAGAGAGAGAGAGAGAGAGAGTCAGAACCTCATTTTTCTGGATATGTGAAGCAATATACTGAAGAGAATACATTCTGGCTTAAAAAGTTTAATCATGTAATATTTAAGAATTTCAAATATAGAGACTGACGGGAGGGCCCGGCAGCGAGCAAGATAGCACAGACTCAGGGCACCAAAAGGAAAGTCTGTTACTACTACGACGGGGAAGTTGGAAACTACTATTATGGACAAGGACACCCGATGAAGCCTCACTGGATCCGCATGACCCACAACCTGCTGCTCAACTATGGTCTCTACCGGAAAATGGAAATCTATCGTCCTCACAAAGCCAATGCTGAGGAGATGACCAAGTACCACAGTGATGACTGCATTAAATTCTTGCGTTCTATTCGCCCAGATAATATGTCTGAGTATAGCAAGCAGATGCAGAGATTCAACGTTGGTGAGGACTGTCCAGTATTTGATGGCCTGTTTGAGTTCTGTCAGTTGTCCACTGGTGGCTCTGTCGCAGGTGCTGTGAAACTCAATAAGCAGCAGACGGACATCGCTGTGAACTGGGCTGGAGGCCTGCAGCATGCAAAGAAGTCTGAAGCATCTGGCTTCTGTTACGTCAATGATGTCGTCTTGGCCATCCTGGAACTGCTAAAGTATCACCAGAGAGTGCTGTATATTGACATTGATATTCACCATGGCGATGGCGTGGAAGAGGCCTTCTATACTACAGACCGGGTAATGACTGTGTCCTTTCATAAATACGGAGAGTACTTCCCGGGAACTGGGGACCTATGGGATATTGGGGCTGGCGAAGGCAAGTAATACACTGTTAACTATTTTCTGCGAGATGGCATTGATGATGAGTCCTTTGAAGCCATCTTCAAGCCAGTCATGTCCAAAGTAATGGAGAAGTTCCAGCCTAGTGCAGTGGTCTTACAGTGTGGCTCCGATTCCCTGTCTGGGGACTGGTTAGGTTGCTTCAATCTGACCATCAAAGGGCATGCCAAGTGTGTGGAGTTCGTGAAGAGTTTCAACTTGCCTATGCTAAAGCTGGGAGGAGGTGGCTACACCATCTGGAACATTGCTCATTGCTGGACCTACGAGACAGCTGTGGCCCTGGACACAGAGATCCCTAATGAGCTCCCATACAATGACTACTTTGAATACTTTGGACCAGATTTCAAGCTTCACATCAGCCCTTCCAATATGACTAACCAGAACACTAATGAATACCTGGAAAAGATCAAGCAGCGGCTCTTTGAGAACTTGAGAATGCTGCCCCATGCCCCTGGGGTCCAGATGCAGGCCATACCTGAGGATGCTATCCCAGAAGAGAGCGGTGATGAGGATGAGGAAGACCCTGACAAACGCATCTCCATCTGCTCCTCTGACAAACGCATTGCCTGTGAGGAAGAATTCTCTGATTCAGATGAGGAGGGAGAAGGTGGTCGCAAGAACTCTTCTAACTTCAAAAAAGCCAAAAGAGTCAAAACAGAGGATAAGGAAGAGAAAGATCCTGAAGAGAAAAAAGAAGTCACAGAAGAGGAGAAAACCAAGGAGGAGAAGCCAGAAGCCAAAGGGGTCAAAGAAGAGGTCAAGATGGCCTGAGCGAGGTCTGCAGCCCCATCTTCTCCCGAAGTTCCTCACTATCCCTCAATTTCTCAGATTTTATATTTTCTATTCCTCTGTGTATTTATATAAAATATATTAAATATACCATCCCTAAGGACTAGATAGGAACCAGGGACCAGAGCACAGGGCAGTGGTGCTGGGAAGACCTCTTCCCAGAGCTCCTTTGTCCATCCTGCCCCCCACCCCCATCTCAGCTTTGAACCACATAGGGTCTGAGTGGAAAGAAAACAACCAGAAGACAAAATCCTGAACTACCAAGTGCCTGCTTAGGAGCTCTGTTAAGATGCTCCTTTTAAGCTTTTTAGAAGGGGTGACTGGGTCTTCTGGAACCCCTTTTCAGGCTTGGGTAATACCAGCCACTTTTAGGTTGGTTCTGTTTATACCTTCCCACCCGTCTTGGGCAAACAAGAAGACTTAGACATTGCCTTGTCTTCCCAAATTCTGTAGGTGGAGGTTGTTAGCCTAGCTTCCTTTTTGAGATATTTTCATTTTGTGACTCTTTGCAATAAAGCATCACATTTCTATAAAAAAAATTTCAAATATAAAATAATTAAAAGTCATAGGTTATAGTCTGATCAGGAAGTCTTAAACTCTTATATGGCTCAATTTTAAATTCAATAAATGTACAGATAGGGTACATATCATATAAAAATATTATGGTGTTTTCTAGCATAGTTTATTAAACTGGTTTCAGTGAAAGAAAATAAATTGATAATAGCATTGTGCCAGAGTGGACATACTCTTCCATGCATGCTCTATCTCCCAGAAGTTTTAAATGGCATGGGTTACACTTTCTGCTACTCCTGTTAACTTTCTTTGACACGCATGTGGTGGCTGTTACATTTCTATATTTAGTCCAAATCAGAATGAATTTCACTGAAGTGAAAAGTCATTTTAAATTTGTTTTGTATGATAGTCACTGAATTTTAAAGGACTCTGTAATAATCAGAAATAAAAATTACTCAAGACACAAGTAACCACATCTGCTTTGACAAATATGGGGCCATGCTATGTTTTTATTTTGAGCATAATAATGGATGATGGAATTCTTTTTATTTATCATTGTGATTTTTATATTTTAAATAGACAACTAAGTGTTTTATTTTTTAATATATTCTACTTCATAGTCAATACTTCTCAATGAGCAATGATGCTATCTCATTTACTTGTGGTAAACAGAGTTCTATTTGCAAAACTTATTCTGCCATTCAGAGTTTTAAAAAAAATCCATGATCATGATCCATTTCATCACACTATTTGTGGAGAATTATAGAGCAATGTAGAAAGGTGGAGTGATGTTGCCATGGTAGGTGTTCATCTATTCCTTTTATAGAGACACTCAATGTTTTGTATTCCAGTCAACTGATAAAATCTCTAATTGTCACAGAAGCATCTTTTCTGGATTGATCCTGCATATTTTCTTTTGAAACTTTAAGAGATTAATTCAGTCTTAGTTTCCAGAGCATCATTAAAATGTCAAACCGTTTCTTCATCTGTCTTCAAATGTTTGAAGACTCTGAGTTTTTCTGTTGGGGGCAAATATTGCTTTTCCATTCACATAATAATTTTCAAACTATCTATTTTAAAAAACATTTTTGTCATGCTCATTTGACATTGTACTTGAGAAATTCATTTATTTTAGTTTCACCTTCTTCTGATTTCAGCTTTTCACACTTTTTATTCCATATTAGCTATAGTTCACAGCTTTATTTGTTCAATGTATTTTTAGTAAATATTTTCTATGCATAACAACATAGTAATTAAGGTAAATCGACAAATAAATCTGTGAATTGCTGATAGGTATTTCTTCCATTTGTTAAAACAAATTTGTTAAAACAAAACAAAAACAACAACGACAACAACAACAACAAAAGCCCAGTCACTATATTATCTGAAAATATTCTTTTGCAAGCCTAAATTTGCTGAATAGAATTTGTCTAATAAAGTTTTCATATGGAGAACTTAGCTTCTGAGAGAAATGTAGAAATAACTGGGGTCAAAATATAGAGACTAGGTTGGAGAAATGGTTAAGTGGTTAAGACCACCACTCTTCCAAAGGTACTCAGTTCAATGCCCAGCAACAACATGGTGGGCCACAACCAGATGGGATCCCTAATGGGATCTGATGCCTTCTTCTTGTGTACATAAAGACAGAGTGCCTGGCTAGAATAAATAAATAAATAAATAAATAAATAAATAAATAAACTAAAAGTCAAAAAAGACAAAAAGATTGACAATAGTTCTGCTTTTTTTGGGAGGTGTGAATATAAAAGTAACATTTATTTGGGAGATACAGTTGTTGTCTCAGAAGACTACTGCTCAATAAACTCAGGCTTCCTAGCTCTTTCTGAACTCTCAATGGCTGGTTCAAATCTTTAGTTCTGGCTCAAAACTCCTCTATAAGTTGACTGATTCCAATTCACTTCTCTTGCTTTTGACTGAATTGTGCTGTTTGGCTTCAAATTAATTCTTGCAATCTGTTCTAATCTTCTGGATCCTTCTCTTCCTCTGGCTCATTCTGTCTTCATCTTCAACGTGTCTTTTTAAAACTGTTGTTGCAAAACTGCCTCTCGGTCTCGCTCTCACTCTTGCTCTTCCTCTAGCTCTATCTATATATCTATCCCTTTCTGCCCCTCCCTCTCATTTCCCCTCTCTCTTGCTTTCTCTCTCCCCCCCTCTCTTAAATTGCCTCTCCTTTCAGTCTGTTCTCATGTGAGTTGGGTGTATTATGTCTTTGAGTCACTGTATCAAGTTTTTCTCTGATTCATCACTATATGTGCCCTGCTTCTTTCTACAAACTAACTTTACCTCCACTGTTTGGGATTGAGTTAAGTACTAAGGAAGAATCCGTATTCCAGCCAGAAAGATTAAAGGTGTGTCATTCAAGCTATATCACATAGACCTAGAAGATCCTTAGCTGTGATTCCTTGTCATAACATCTATGTTATTGGATTAAAATTCCTCTACATTTGGGCACATGTAACATCCCTTCTGTACTCAAGTGCTATGTGTTTTATGGTAAAATACAAAAATTCCTTAGTGTTGCGGAAGGAACTGTTATCTTACAGAAACCAAGAACAGGTTGTAAAATGACAAATGAGCTACTGCCTAATAGAAAACATGTACTATGAAAAATAATCTGAGGCAAGAGTTATTGATCAAATCTCTCTGTATTTCAGAACAATGAAATGCATTGCTAAAATACGTTTGTTCTTCTTTCAGAACACACAATTAGGTTCTAAAATATAGAACTATGGGTTAAAATTTTTAGGAACTAAGATGATCTCTATGCTCCCCTTGTCCTTTTGAGTCCTGGGGTAAATTGTGTTGAAGGAGAATAGAAGGTACTGTCTCCTGAGTCCTGTAATTATTCCCAGGATCTAGGGCTGTCCTATGTGGATTCTTATAGATGCTCCTATGTGGATATTTTTATTTCCATTGACACTGTTTTAAGTTTGAGTCAAGTGTTTCAGCACAATTGAACATTATGGAACCACTAAAATTTCCAATATTTATTTTGAATGTAAAAAATTAAAATTTATCATGACAACTTTAGGAGTATCAGATACATGAACTAAATTCCTTTCTCTACTAAAATGTGGATTTTTTTTTCTTTGAGGAAACATAGTCTGCTGATTGCATGGTTGTATTAATGATACACAATGTTCTGTCCTTTACTAATATCCAATCTAGAAGACAATTTCCCCAGTCTCTAATAATCTTGTATACTTCTGAATCAGTAGCTGTTTTTTTCTTGTATTTTAATTCAAAACAGAAGTTTCTCCCTGTGTTTCCTTTGCATAGGATCAAAAACTAGAAGAAAAGTAAATTATTGTTTCATGTACACTTATCACATTGTTTACAGACCAACCTGCTATTTCATCATTTTTCCCAAAATACCTTTCCCTATCCTTACATCTGTTCTTTTAAAGTCATAAATCATTATATCAAAGGACATATTTTCTTGATATATATGTATATATAATATACATTTTACTTTTGGTTGTTAGAGAATGTGAATTTGTACAGGGTTTATTTTAGGGTCCATAAGGTGACTCAGAAAGTAAGGATGATTTACACCAAAATTAAAGACCTCAGTTTGTTCTCCAGAACCCACATGGCAGAGGAAGTAAACTAATGTTCAGAAGTTATCCACTGACCCCACAAGGATGATGTGACAGCCCAGAAGAGAAATACATAGGCACAACAAACACACATAATATAGCAGTAATAATGATGATATTTATGATAATAATAAATTAATGTAAAATAACTCAAAACAAGTTCAATGTTTTTACTTCACATAGTTGTGACTTCTACCCTAAACATGGTTGGTGTTAATCATATAATATTTCCTGTTGTGTTAAATTTTATTCTAATATCTAAAATCCCATGATCAGATATTGGGATGCCAGGACAAATACCAAGATCCTATTTATTCCATGAAACTTTTAGGTCCGTTTATAGATTTAAAAGAAATGTTTCTAAATATACCAAATGTTATTTGATATTAAAAAATAGAGGTCTACCTATTTTTTCTCCTCTACTTACTTTTCTAAATCAGAAATTTTATTAGGAGAAAATACAACAGCCCATCTTGAAATTCAATTAATTTTTTTAACAACAGAAAGTTTAAACTCTTATGTGATATTTTATTATTTTTTTCAACAAATGAATTCAAATTATTTTAAAAAGTTTTTGTTGAAAGGAACATTAAGTTTAGTACCCTATTATTTCTGTTAATTATTTTACATAGTAGACTAATACAAGAATTACTCAGTAGAAAGTATATGTACTTGATTATTTGATTTTTTGGTTTCTTTATCCGTTATGTTTCCATTAGGTTGAATAGAAGAAACAATATCAGAAACTTCTTTCATTAAACCAGATGGCCAGAGAGGGGAATCTTACCAAAGGGAGACATGAAGATGCTGTATGCAGATTATACACATATTCATAATTACCCTTAATCAGCCTTATTCATGGGAGGACATTCTCAAAATGGCTGAATGGACCTATCTGATAAAGCATATTTTCTGAAATGAATGTGCCAAACTAAATCATTTTTCCCTCCATGAAGCCAGATTTGTATCCATCTATCCCATCTGTTCCTCCAGAAAATGGAAAATTCGCTTCATGTTGACCTGGCAACAGTTAGTTCCATTGTCTCTAACTGGTTCTTTAAAAAAAAATGCTGGGGTTTCCAGTATAAAAAACATAACAATAATGTGATGCCACAGAAAAAATACCACATGCACTCACTAAATCACCTTTCTAATGTACGTTCCTCTCTTCAACATGTGATGCACTTACATTATTCCACTCTATTGTCTGATCCAAAAGCTCCTTCAGAGACAACTTTCCATTCGATCAATCTTCCCCATTCCCTAGGAATATGTTTTAGTTTCCTCCAAACTACATTTAATAAGTATTCCTTAAGGTTTTTAAAGATATTTTTAGAGTAAAGTGTAATTGGAATCTTTATTTTAAAAATATATTTTTTTAAAATTTGCATAATTTTGGTGTTCTTCAAAATGCCATATGGGTATTTAAGAAAAAGAAGGATAGAAGAACTAACTTCTTGGTGGAAATTAATGGAGAATGGGTGTTTTAGTGTCTTAATATTATACAATTTGAAATTGACCTATATTTTTTATGAAGCTAAATTAACAAAAGCCACCAAATGAACATAACAGATTGCAACAAGTTATCTAACATTTGTGAATGAATTACACTAAATAAGTTCACTTTTCTGAGCTTCATGTGATCTCTTCAAGCCAAATTTTTTAATCACTAGTCATACTAGGAAGGGACCACTTATAATTGAGCCATTATGCAAACGTACATATGAAACCATAAATAACACAGTGTAATAATATTTATTAGCATGTCAATAAGAATTCTAATTACTGATCATTCAATAAGATATATAAAATGGTTTAGTATTAGTACTACTTTTAAAAATTCATTATATATATATATATATGTATATATATATGATATTAATAGATCTTACATGATTCATATATTGAAATTGCAGTATAATTGAAGATGAAAATATTATCATTCATTTAAATACCTAAGTTGAAAGTAGAGGTTCTTAGGAACTTTGTATGTTGTGATGAGATTTATACTGACAGAAGATGTTTACTCAGCATGTGAAAAAATAGGAACCAGAGTAGGGAATCATCATGCATGTTTAGTAAAAATGACACCACAGATTTGAGAAGAAAAATTGGGTAAAACTTGGTGATCAGAGGAGACAGGCTAACTCCAAGAGGATTACTCACATAATACTGTCTCTCAGGTGAACAGTCAAGAGGGGAAATTAGAATAGGACATGGACCAAGGCTCTAAGTGTAAGCAAGTGGAAGGTTCGAGTGGAAGGCAGACAACTGTGTAGGAGGTTGTGTTTTTAGGTCAATGTCTTATGACGGAAGGGTTCCATATGAAAACAAACAAAAACATAAATATATACAAATAAATAATATAGGAATTCACCTGGAGAAGTTTGGCAAAGAAGCTCTTTGTTGTAAGCCACCCCAGGAAACTTATAATGAGTAGTACTTAAACATTCAAGATATTATATATCTTGAAGGTGAAACTTTCTTTCCTGTCCATCTAATCACAATGCATATGTATATACCCTGGTTTAATAAGTTTACTTCTTAAGTACACAGTTTAATATATTTATGCAATATCTTCCATTTGGAAAATTTGAGGTAATTAAACATATTAGTTTCATTACTTTGATGCAGTGATTACTTTAAAAAATAAAACAATCAGCTCCCTCTTAAGACATTTTTACTTAGACTTCTTCAACATGTTTGCTGGGTTTGCCATAAATCTACTTTTCTCTTCAGAAAGCATGTATTTAGAAGGCCATCCTGGTCTTCCATTAATTAGGGTTTCACATTCCAGGTGTGTAAGTAAGAAGTGAAGAATTTCCCAAATATCAATATAGTAAGTAAGTATTTTAATGGGATTTTTGGTTTGCTTTCTACAAACGACTTATTACAAGGAACTGTCTGCTTAGAGAGGTCATCAGGACAATTGGAATTGAAGGGCAGTGTGCAATATGAAGAAATGACTCCTCCAGAGAACGAGGAAGTAGTATAATTCTATTCCAATAAAGACATTTTTAAAAGGAGTTAAAGAAGGTTTAAAGTCATTTAATGACTTCTTTTCCATTACCTTTATCTTTTTTCTTCAGTGTTTATTTTCCAATATTTCCTTTCTTTTCTCTTGATATGGTTGACTATATCTAGCTTTACTTGCCCATGTTGGGTTAAAGATAAATCATTTAATCATTAAATGCATAAGTATGCTGTTAAACCTTTTTTTTTTCATTGCTTTCTACATCTTCTCAAACTTCAAGCCAAACATTTTCAGATTTTTTTGTTCTTTAATTCTCTAATTCATTGATTTCATTAATTACATATAAGACAGCATACTTAACCTACTCTAATTATCTCTAAGTCAAAGGTTATCAACCTGTGGGTCACAACTCCTTTGGGAGTTAAAGGACCTTCCCCTCAGGGATTGCATATCAAATATTCGGCATGTCAGAAATTTACATTACAATTCCTAACAGGAGCAAAATTAGAGCTATGAAGAAAATTTTAGGGTTGAGGTCACCCAAACCTGAACTGTATTGAAGGATCTCTGTATTAGCAAGGATGAGGGCCACTGATCTAAGTTCTTATTTCTTAATTCATATGTCCAGTGAGTAGTGCCTGGTAACACTGTGCAGGCTACTTCTATGCACACGCACACACAAATGAATGTATTTTCTTACACTTTTATCTCTGGAAAAAAATATTTACTTTCCAAAGCAATCTTTCTGATGTTCAAAATGTCTCTTTACAGTGTATCTTAGACTTTTTCAAAAATTTGTTCAAAATCTTTTTGTAAAAACATCAAGTCAATCACTAAGTTTGGATTATGATATAATATTTAAATATATACATATAACTCTAATATATAATAAAACTATATTTAATTCTTTGTGTGAGCCTTTCTGGATTTACAAAGTGTACCACTAATGAGAAGCAGCCAATGAAAAAACTGTCAGGATGCTATTTTTATGTGTGTGAGACTGTCGGGGGGAAAACCTGTTTTTTTAAGAAGCAGTGTGCAGGGACCTGACAAAAACCACTCTTTCTGCTGATTTTCTTTTATATTAGTTTGCAAGTGATTTGCTGTATTTAAGAAGTTTATTTTTATTGTGGGTTTACTTGTTCTCTCAGGACCACACAAAACCTTTTAACTTGGCTTACTTTTTCCTGCATAGGAAAAAATCACTGAGATACATAGTGTAACAGTCGGCTTTTCTTTTGTGAGATCTGAATTTATGTTAATGGTTAAATTGCCTTTATAATCAATACTAAAATTAATATCACCACCTCTTTTATATTTAGTGTTTATTTCTTTAACTCTGCACATAGATTTACAAGGAATTTATTTTATTTCATCATATGAAATATTATTATGCAGGTAGATAGACAACTATGCATTTGTATATGAAGTATATTTTGATAATCAAATATTCTCACATACTTGAAATTAAAGCATAACTGTAGGCTAAATATATATATAATATATAATATGTGATGTGACATGTAATCTGATATGTGACATATGACATATAACATGTAATATGTAGCAGATACCACAAAACATATAACAAACATGTACTATAAAACATATATACATGATGTATAATAAATATACAATGCATATAATATAGCATATATAACATATAAGTAATATAAATTATATACTACATCATATTAAGATATACGATATAATTAGTTTACAATTATGATTTAATTTCATATGTTTTCATATAGCCTATGCTCTTCTCAACTGAAAGTATATTCACTTTCATATACATATTTGAGATTATAACATAACTTTCCATTACTTTTTCTCCTTTTAGGCCTTCCCATGTAGCCATCTTTTTCTCTTTCAAATTTACAGTCTCTTTTCCTTTATTGTAGTTATGCATAAATATATGTACACAAGTGTATGTGTCTGTGAGATTGTTTGAAATATTATCAATGTAGTGGAAAAAAATCAAGAAACTAAGTGTATCTGTGTATATCTGTGTGTGTGCATAACCAAAGACTCACGTTAAAGACATTTTTTATTAAAAAAAGGCATTCACCAATAAGTTTCAGAAACATTCTTTAATCAGTTCAATGCATTGATAATTTCTGCATCTTTATCCTAGCAGAATGATCATGGCCTTTTACAGCATAAGGCCTCGCCAACATAGTATGAACAAAGTATTGCATAGTTCTATTTTTCTTTAGTAATATTTATTCATGAAACTTTTGTTCTGTTTCAGCAAAGCACTTTAACATATGCTGGTTAAATTTTGTCTTCTTGTTACATCCTAAATCTGTTTTCATTCAGGTCGGTAGCTTTATAGCTTCAAGCTAAAAAAGGATATTTAAAATCTTGAGCGAAATGATTCACACTCTGTTTGGCAGCTAAAGTTACAATCTTTGCCTTTTGCGCACTCCTTGATTTTGATGAACTAAAAGATTAACACAGACTACCACATGTGTAAAGCAAATGCTTTCTATTCTCATATTGACAACACAATTAATTCCTTGTGGCTTTTCAGATAAAAGTCATTTATTCCTGTTGCTAAATGGTTTTCATAGACTGAAAGTAATGGGGACTGCCTTTTGAACACTGTTTTATTTTTCTTCTTTTAAAGTGATGCTGGACTGGTTTTCCTATTGACGAAAATGAAAAGGTCAGTTAGCAGTGATGAGTGTGTAGCTTAAAGCACAAAGCTTGCACCTGGTGTCTCTGAGTATAAACACTCTGAGTCCCATAAAGCATAATTAAGTTTGGTACTGTCAAGAAAAGTTATTTGAAGGTCAATTATAAACTGTTACATAGCTACAGATACAAAGCAATGACTTCCAAGAAGAAAATGAAATATAAAATTGTTCCGTTCATGTTGTGGAGAAAAATGTTCTGTGTTATGTGCACATATGTATTAAATGTGTATTTAAATGTGTGACTATGTAAGTTCCTACAAATGAATGAAAATTGCAAGTATTCTGTTCTATCACCCTCTACTTTATTCTCCTGAGACAGTGTCTCTCTGACCCTGAAGGGAGCTAGGTGTCTTTCTCTGTCCCACTACTGCTCTGAATGTCAAAACTCTTGTGTTGCATCTCCTTAAAACATATTGTATTAATTTCTACATATAACAAAGTGGTAAGAAATCATTATAGAACTAAGACTCAGTAGATGGAATTATCTTTCCATATAAGTTAAGCATCTTATCTCTCTAACTAAACAGAGTGTCTCTATTGCATATGTATTATACATGTGCTAGAGAAAAATCCCAGAGAACTGGTAAATACTTCCAAAGCTGGCTACCTGGAGGGAGGGAAAACAGCGGAAATGAATAAAGATTCACTGAATTCTAGAGCCTTTTCTTGTCAAAATATATTTTTAAAGATAATACAATGAATTCTAGCATCCTTGATTAAAATTTCAATAATATAACTTTCAGATTGTACGTGGGCATGATAGTGAATCATTTAGGTCTATAGATCCTGTTTCATAATGCATTTATGAGGTATTTATGATCATATAAAGTAATGAATAAGAAATCATGGTTATAAATATAAAGCAAATTCATTTGTATTCATTACTGCTGTATTCAGAACAGTAGCCCCATATCTGCTGAGGAAGGTTATCACTGTCTTTATGGATCTAAAAACAATCTGAACTTTTTGACAATGTCATAGACAAAGGTATAAACACAATTGTGAATGTGAGTAACTAGGAATAGGTGGCACATGTCTTCAATTACACTATTCAGTAGGTAGAGGCAGTCTCAGTGATTTTTAGGACAGTTGGATCCAGAGAGCCAGATCCGGGAACTCCAGAGTTACATACCAAGAGTCTGCCCCAAACAAACAAACAAACAATACAACGGCAACACCACACAAGTGAATATGATGAGAGAGACCGTTATTTAGAAACCAACAAAGAAAAAAATAATTTCTTGAAAAAGATCTATAAATTCTCCACGAAACAATGACCTTCATGGGAACATTTCAATATTGAACAAGAAATACTCAACACATCACGATTCATATGTGAGAGAGAAAACATCCAGGTATTAGCAGAAATACAGTAGTGTTGAAACAATATTTATAATGTTGTTTTAAAATGTCTTTGGATAGGAATGTAAAGACATCTCACTGCCCTTTGCAAAATAATCTCAGAAAGGCAAATATGGGAATATTCATTAGTACAGTCTGTCTGGACTGTGGCTGATGAGTGCTACTTAGCAATATCAGCTAGATGAAGCACAATTTGGCACGAAAAAAAATCCTATGCAAAATTTATTGTTTGGAGATTCATGCTTTAAATTTTTCATGATTATTTGTTGCCAAATCTAGGATAGTGTCTACTATTAACATGTTTATAAACTATCCCTTAATTTAACAGAATGACTCTAGACATATGGCACACATTATATGTTTATTAATACAGATTATTTCCTCTGTATTAATGGACATTTTCAAAGGGCTTTTGGAACAGACAAATTTTATGAATGTATCCAGTTTGTGGTAAGTTATGCATCTAAGACAATTTGACCGATGAAGAAATTAGTTTTTTACTAATCAGAAGGCCATCACATTAGGAACTTCAGTGTTCCATTATGCAACTCAACTCTCCTTGTGATCAGCTCGATGAACTTGCTTTGGTTAAGCAGGAATCAGAGAAATTTCTCTCATTATTTCTAAAGAAATTGTAAAGAAAATCGCAATCCCTAGTTCTTTATGACTAAGTTATTAATAATTATGCTTAATTTGATAAACTGGTAAAATCTTTTCAAATATTTTATACGGATCAAGGAAACATGCAGTATACTATAAAATAATTTGTGGGAACGTTGAGCAACTATTTTAACCTTAGGAATGATGTATGTCAAGTGGTAGTCTTCATTTCTTACATGAAGAAGGAACAGTATTTTTCTGGAACTTTAATTCCAATGGAAATTATTTAAGCCCTCAAATATTCCACTCTTTATGAAGATTTTAGAAAGACTGTGATGTTTTTGCCAATTTTAATGTTCTTCTTTATTTTCCGACATAACATATTAGAACCGTGGTCTCTGAGTTCTCACAATTGAAGAAAACAAAACAAAAGACAAATATAAAAAAAAAAGCAAACCAAAAAAAAACATCGGGAGAGGTAGGGAAATAGGTATTCTAAGTTAGGAGGTTGAACTGAAATTTTTCAGTTTTAACAGTATGCTAGGCAAGAGGTTTTACTCTCTGGCAATCACCACATTCTTTACGCTTAGATGCTGAGAGATTTCTTATGATTCGGCTCTTTTTGGAGATCCTATTGAGTTACAGAGTGCATGCCAAGTCAGCCACGATTACAGAGTAAGATGTTGTCCTCTTATCATTTTTTTAAAATGATGTTAAATATGCTTTTCTCCATAGGTTGGTAGGCTTTAGTGAAAGCTTCTCAAAATCATTCTGTTCCTATAATGTTGAACTGAAAGTCTGGAATCATCTCTTGTGTTTATATTACCTCTACTGGTGCCTGCTTTAAACATATTGAGAATTTATTGATTTTTCACCTTAGAGCAAGAAGTACTTGTAATAATGTTTTATACATATATATATATATATATATATATATACATATACATATTGTCAAGTTGCTGGAAGTATTTGCAATTTCTTTTGGGTTGATTTTAAAACTTCTTTTGTAGTTCTAGTAATATTTCCTTTTTCTTCAAAGCGTACTGGATACTTCAAAACAAAGTTCAAGCATGGTACCTATGTCCTCAGTAGCATCCCAGCACCCATTTTATTTTGAATGGGGTTTGCTATTCAATGACCTCCAAGCTCACATGTAGTTTGTTTTCTACAATTCAAAACCTGTCTTCTGCTTGGTCTTCCTTTGTCCCTGTCATCCTATTTTGATATCCCCATGAAGATTAGCAGGTATGACCTACTTGACATGAATATGACTACTTTTATCACTTTCACAAATTATTTTCTCATGATCTCTTTGAAAAACTTGAGTTAAAGCCAGTCGAATATAAATCACAGTTCAATATCAGACAAGAAAATTCTTACTCTACATTGACATTTAAAAATTTTGTGTGACTTCTGAAGAACTAAAACTTTTTGTTATTGTTATTCTTTGTTCCCTGATTCAATCAAAGTAATTAAGTGGAGCATGACATTTTTTATTATTAATAAAATATATCTTGAATAAGTTAATCAAAGTATGGATTGGAAAGCAGGCATAATTTCATTAGATATG
This sequence comes from Grammomys surdaster, assembly GCF_004785775.1. Classification (NCBI taxonomy): domain Eukaryota; kingdom Metazoa; phylum Chordata; class Mammalia; order Rodentia; family Muridae; genus Grammomys; species Grammomys surdaster. Next base: position 13,254,038 of record NW_021604622.1, on the reverse strand, counting down.
AAAAAAAGATAAAAATAAACTGTCAAAGAGATAGAAGGTAAGAAATTAGCCATATGGAAGAAAAAACATTATGTGGAAATCAGAATGAAGAACTTTGTTTTTAAAAAGAAACTAGATGTTTGAGCACACATAGAGGTTAAAGAAAACAATCGTTAGCTGTTGAGATCTAATTGCTAATCGTGTGTCTCTGCTGACTTCTCAGAATAGGCTCGTGGAAAGTACGAGATCTGATACAGAGCCTAACCTCCAAGAAGAATGAGAATTGCATCCTTTCAGAAGTAAAATTGTTAGTACAAAAAGAAATATTTATAGATTAAAGGTCAAGGGTAGAGGAAGTGTACTTCACTCCATCTCAGCATTACTAATTAATGGAAATTGTGTGACAGGAAATATGAAGAGGCAAGTGAGAAACGTAGAATGGCTGCTCCTGTCGTTGCATTGATAATTAGCTTGGAGACAAGACTTTTGGAAAGTTGAACAGTTAAGTCTGTACAGTTAAAATTGGGTAAATCAGCAAGATGTGGAGTTGGAATTGCGTCAGGTCAGAGTGTTGCAGCATTTATGTGGCTAAATATGAGAAATGGTCACATGACCGAATTGTAAGGATTGTACTTATAGTCACATGACCGAATGTTAGTACTCTGCTTGCCCAGGAATAGCAGGACAAAACAAAGAGAAGACACACCCAGTAAATAAGTCAAATCCATTATACCGTCTGAAAAGATGTAAGAGTTGCATTCAAAAACTGTAAAGGTATACTTCAAAGAACTAGAATGGGATTGTTGTGCCCCAAAACGACTACTAAGGAGTGGATTCTGATGCAATCACATTACAGTCTCTTTATTCAAGCTCCATCTTGGGCTACAGCATTATCTTTGAAGCAGGAGAGTGAGAGAAGGCCCTAGACCAGTTTTAGATAAGTATCTATAGAAGTGAGAAGGGGTTTCTAGCCTGGTACACATCTGACTGCGGGACCATTATGGCCTTTAACAGAATTGGCTGTTTCTGGGAGCCAAACCATAATCTTAACTTCTGCTTTCCTCCTGATTGATGGTTGTTAGGAAGTGAAGTGTCAAGGGCAGGCTTGTAACCTGGAGGTGCAGATTTGTTGGGGAATAACCTGTGAACTCGTGTTAAATGCAGGTCTTATTTGGGGGTTACCTGGAAACTGGTGTAGGTGCCAGTTTGTTAGTTAACTTGAGTTCAGCCTCAGGTCAGGTTCTATAAGATAGCGTCTGATCCCAAAAGATTTGGTCTCGTAGGATGAATGGGGAAGGATGATATTGTCCCTGAAAGGCAATGTTTCAGAAGGTCTCAATAAACTGGAGATACACGGGATTCAGGAGCCAAGGAGTCAATGAAAGAGAAGTGGTTACTGTTGTCTTTCACTTACTAAGAGGTGGATACTCTATACCTTTAACTGTGTCTTGGGAGATGTCTTCATTTTTCCAAACTTAAGTAGTAATAGATACATTTGTATTCACTAGTCTTCAAGCCTGAACACTAAAGTTTTTGGTAAACCTATATGCTATATTAAGATAAATTCTTTAGTCAGATTTGAAAGTCTGTCGATGTTTGCTAAGATAAGTTAAACACTAGTAGTATTTATTGGCCATATATTTCGTTTGAGAAGTGTCTATTTAGTTCCTAAGTCCATTTGTAGACTGGATTTTATTGTGTTTAATTTTTAAGTACTAATCCCTAGCCTGAAGTGAATTTGATAAGGTTTTTCTAAGTCTCTTGACTGACTTCACACTGTGGTGATTGTTTCCATTGCTATGCAAAAAGCCTTCCACGATATTACATCTTGTACAAAAGCAATTTAATATTGTGTAATTTCACTTGCCAGATTTTAGCATCACTTTTCCTGAGCTAGCAGATTCCTTTGCACAAAAAGTTCCTGCTCACACATACATTTTAAAGTATTTTGCTGATATTTTTCAGATTTTACATAAACAATTTTGATCCATTTTTGAACTGATTTTTGTACATTATGAAAAACATAAGGAATGGTGATCATATGATTTCTTTGTTTGGTGTGCATATACATGGGTGGGAAGACATCATGTGTGCCTTCATCATTTTCTTGTTAAGGACCTGTGAGTCATTTATATATTTTCATGATTTAATGTTGGTGTGTTCTATGTGCCGAGAAATATTTTTATTTTCTCTCTTTTTTCTCTTTTTTGTCTTCATGTCCCAATTTGGACGGTAGATGTTTCCAACTATACTTCAGAGGCATTTGAATTTCACTGGAATTTACTATGACATCTTTTAAATCACTAATGTTGTTAATTATTTTCCCTTAGGTGTCTGGCAATCTTATTTATCTTTTCAAAGAACAATTTGTTTGTTTGTTTAATTGGTTGATTGATAGATAGGGTGCTTTGAATTAGAAATGTTCCACTCTTGTACAAAACATTGTACAAGATTTAACAGGCTTATGCTTTGGAACACCCGGACCACAGTAGGCTGTACTAATTTGGAGAGGTCTAGGAGCTGTGGCTTTGCCAGAGGCAGTATGTCACTAGGCACAGGTTTTGAAAGAATATAGCATCACCGTGTTTCTATCTTTCTTTCTGTTTTGTTTTTGAGGTTCTGAATGTATGTACTCAGCTTCCTGCTCCTGCAGCCATGTTATGTTTCCATGCCATGATGGCTATGTCTCTCTGCAAACATAAGCTGACGTGAACTCTTTATTTTGATCAGTTATATTTGGTTGTGGTGTTTTTATCACAGCATCAGAAAAGTAACAGATACAGGCAGCTTCATATATTGTTCTTTTAGTCTCCGTTTCATTCATTTCTAACTGGATCTTGTTTCTTGACCCCTACTGGTTTTTTGGTTGCTTTCTTCTTACGTTTCTTGAGTTTCATTGAGAAGTTGGTTAAATTTAATCTAGTGCTTTTCTAGAGTACACCTTGGTAGGTATCTTGTAAGTTATGTTATCCTTTCATTTTATACTAGAAATATTAAAATGTATCATATATTTTAATCACTATTGTCATTCAGGAGTGTTTATTATGCAAATATGCCCATAACTTCTGAAGTTTCTCTTGCTAGTGACTTTTAGTTTAATGGTGCCATAAGGTAATGGTGATTGGAAATTTAACTAAGGATGAAGGTAAGGTACGGAATACAGGATTGGTTATGAAGTGTGTTCATAAACATTTAATATATATTATAGATTATATATAATTAATTTAATATTATGTATACACCATATGGAATCCTACTAGTTTGTATGCTTTTTTGAAAATATACTTTCAATAAAAAAGTTTGAATAAGATGGTACCCTACATAAATGACTAATGATGTTACTCCCAGTAGCCATAGGTTTTCATACAACTATCTCACTGACAGGGGTGTGAAACCTTCATTTACATTTTTGGTTAATAGGTCTCAAAGGCCATGGAACCAATACTGATAATTGTCATTATTTTAGGGTCCTATAAGCACTAGATATTAACTCTCATTGTTGAAGGTACCAAAGACTTTGTGGCTAGTGGCCTCTGTTCTCTTCAGTTAACTTTGAGGTCTGTTAGCATGGTGGATTCTACCACCATCCTGTCCAGAGTGGCTGAATCTCTAGCTGAAGAGTATTTCTCAGTTGTATCAGGGGTATAGAATATTTCCAAATTTCCTGCTGAAGGGATGCAACTGTAGATGTCAAGTATCTCACTGGAAGCAGCAGGGGTTGGGGACTAAGAAGCAGTGACTATTAGATAAGTAAATACAGATGACTATATACCTGATTATCACAGACTCAAGGGTATCAAACCTCAGAGTACATCTCTGTCTGTGAGTTCTGCTTTTGGATGGTCATTTTCTTTGAAGTACAGAGTTAGACCTGTGCCTCGTATCACCCTGCACATTTTGCTTGTCTCCTCTCCTTCTTTCCAGAACTGCCTGCTCAGGAGGTAAATATCTGGTGTTAAGTTCAAGTTGTCAACTTGTGATTGTTCACTGGAGTCAAGTTCACAGACTGCTTAATTATTATAATGGTTATTTTTAATAACTGGCTGCTGCCCATTTATTAGACTATTCATGTGACTAACAATGATTAACTTTTTTGAATTATAATAATAAAAATGTATTTCATATTTCTTTTACTCCATGAGATTATAATATATTTTGTTTTTTCCTCATTATGATTTTCCTTCCAAACACTCATACATAGCCTCCTTCCTTTTTCCAAATTCATGGCTTCTCCTTTTTATTAACTGTTGATATATTCTTATCAATAGTTCTCTATCTCTATCTAATCTATATCTATAATCTATTCAATAGTTACACAGATATAATACATACTAGATATAATACATACTAGATGTGTGTATTTATGTTCCTAAATAGATAAATAAAAGGGCCTAATTTTTTCACTGTTACTTCTTTGTATATGTTTTTAGTGTGGATACCGGATAACCAATTGGTATGGTCTTACCTGAGGAAGACAATTTCTCTTGCCACACCACTGGGAGGACCCAGCTATCCCACTCCTTGTCATATGCTCAAAGGATGTAATACACCACTTCACTTATACTTGCTAACCTATTGTGATCACTGGTCTAGTCATAACTCCTAGGAAATGGAAACAATCAAAATATCCTTCAACTAAGAAAAGGAAAATGAAACAATGACTCATGTGCACTATGGAATACTAGTAATATTTATCAATGATATTATGAACCTTTCAGAAAATGGATGGATATGGGAGAGATAATGTTTAGTAATACAGAAATGCAAACATTGAATATTCTTTCAAATCTAATTTGAAGTCTTCAGATATTCGTACATATCTTAGGATAACTGCTGAAACAAGTAAAGAAAAAAGAGACATTGCCTCTTCCTCCCTCCCTCCCTCCCTCCCTCCCTCCCTCCCTCCCTCCCTCTCTCCCTCCCTCCCTCCCTCCTTTCCTTCTCCCTTTCCCTCTCCCTCCCTCCCCCTCCTCTGTGTGTGTGTGTGTGTGTGTGTGTGTGTGTGTGCATGTATGTATGTGGAGAAATAGAGGGGAGAATAACAGCATATAAGTTATTCGATGGAAGAACTAGGGAACTCTCATTAAGCAGAGATATCAAAATTAATACATAAAAAGGAGGAAAAAAGACAGATGAGAGTAAGAATGTCTGAAAAGTCAAAAGTAATCATTTATTTACATAAAATATATTCAGTGGTTTATAACTTTATAGCAAATGTACTTTATGTAACTATACATATATATTAAATGAAATTTTCTATCAGGGCTGACGGTGCTTCCAAGACTCAAACTCCATCCAACAGAATTCCTAACAATAGGTATAAAAAGCGTTCTTTAGAGATTTTGATCAAGGTTTTCCAAGAGCTTTCCCCAACACTACTGGCTATTGCTATTGCCCTTGCTTGTTGTCATGGAGATGGAAGGTAAGTCCATATTGAAGAAGACGCCAAGTACTTCATACACATGGCCGAGAGACCCGTAAGCTAGAACTAAACTAGTATCCTCTTATTTTGAGGACTAACTTCCATGATTGGTACAGAGGGCAAAATGTGAGTTTTTAAAGGAGGGAAGAAGCTATTCAGCTTTGGTGCCTATGAGCCACAATAACAACCCTCATGGCATAGTAACTGTAATGTTTCAATAGGGACATGCATATCTTGGCAGTACCCAGTATCTGTCTTAATGAACTCAGCAAGAGAAATCATGTCTGGTGCCGAAGGCTCAGCCTACTTGCCAGGACAGTGGAGCCATGGATCGTGCAGATGGCCTATAACTATTGCTCTACTAAACAAGAAGAATACCTAATTACATTCTAAATATTTGTTTTTATGTACACAGGTAAGTGTAGTCCTCACTTCTCATCAAGGGCACTCACTTTCTTTTAACAGACAGTAACTTAGTTTTAATCAATATTCTCCTCAAGATGGCAGCCATTTAGCTGTATGTGATACAGAGCAAGAAAATAGGATTCCTATCGAGTGCTAATGATGGCCGTTAACTTATCTAAAGTATGAAGGCCAAAATAGAATGGTAATAATTTTTCTGGCTGCTAGTATTCACACTAATGCACCCCTCAAAATTATTTTTTTTATTTTTGAGATTATAACATAATTAGAGTATTTATCCTTTTACTTCTCCTTCAAGCCCTCTCACATACGGCCTCTTGTTCTCTTTTAAATTATTGGCTTCTGCTTTCATTAATTGCTACTGTACATACATACATACATACATACATGCATATATATATATATATATATATATATATATATATATGGCTCTACTGCCCTGGTAAGTAGGCTGAGCCTTCAGTGCCAGACATGATTTCTCCTGCTGAGTTCATTTAGACAGATACTGGTTACTGCCAAGATATGCATGTCCATATATATATATATATATATATATATATATGTATGTATATATATATACACATGTATACATGTATATTATATTCCTAAATATAACCCATTCGGATTGTATACTGTATCTTGCATGCTTGCATGTATGTTTTTAGGGCTGATCATGTGATATTGCATAAACAATTGGTGTGCTCACCCATGGGGAAGACAATTTATCCAGTACAAGCATCTGTACTGTAGTCCCCTGTAGTTCTAGTGTAAGCATGAAGGCATGTTGTCCTTTCCTAGTACACTTTGGAATGTCTATTGATACCATATGTTTTTAGCTCATGTTGATATGTGTCATTGTTTTGTTTTCAGATATGATAGCAGAATTCTAACACACATCTGTTTAGTTACTGGTTAATTCACATATAGGTAATCACTATATAACAGTGATTAAGAACTATGGATCATCATGTAGGTATATTTATATATTTTTATTATGATATTCCTTTATAAAATTAAGCTTTGCCTGGTTAATTTTACATACATATTAAAATTTTATGTTTGTAGCATGTGCCATATGGTTAATCATATTTGCTTCAAAAGCAATGTCATTGATGTAGCTATTATTTTCATAGCTTACCTACTTGGCTAACTTCCAGGACTTAAACAATCACTGATTGAGCCTTCCAATTCAAACTGAAGCTCATTTGTGTCTTACTTTCTTCATTACTGCCATCATTTTTCAACCTAGCCTCGTCTCCTGATAACACTACATTAACTTGTTCTCTGTATCTATAGTGTTCACATCCATCTCCAGTGTAATTGACTAAATGTATTTCAACATGAAGGGAATGTGTATATTAATACTCTTGTTATACTTGCTCTTGTACTCAGGAAAGTTGCCAGTTCTAAATGATTTGCTTTTGTTCAAGCTTTATCATATCACATCCTTTCTCTATATATACTTTCTTCCTGCTGGCTCTCAGTCAGTTTGAAAATAACATAGACTGAGCTCATGTACAGTGAACAGCCCTTATATTTTTTCCTACTTTAATTACATTCTCCCAGATATTCATAGTCATTTTTAGTAAGAATGTCAGCACACAAGCTAGCCATATAGTGACCACCAAGCCTCCACTAGCTCTTCCCAGTCACAGTATGTCATAAATACACTGACACTTGTATCTCACCGATTGAAATAATTTTTCTACTGTGTTGGTACTTTAGCTCTGCTACCAGAATAAAAAAGTCCCATAGAGTACACTAATACTTTGCTGCATTAGATATTCTATCGCGGTATCAGAAAATGTGTCTGAGGCCACCTATAGAATGCCTGTGTTTACCTAAAAAGAATGGCTGTGAAACAGTTAAAAAATGAATAGAGTTCTATGAGCTTGGTATAAATTAACAACTTTCATGCTACTTTTAATATAAAAAGAGAAAAAGTTGGATATTTTCCCAGTATATATTAGGAATGAGACTAAGCAAACCTAGCATACATAGCAGAAATCTGTTTCATAATATTCATGATGGATTTGTAACTCATTTGATTCTTTGCAGGTTTTTGAGAAGAGGCAGAAGATGAGGATTATATTGATTTTCTTTCTGTTAAAATCAACAAGGATTAGGTGTAGCAATAATCTAAAGAGCTTAAGCAAGTCATGACTTGGGGATTTTTCTACTTGATAGACTCCTGAGTATTATTTAATGTATTTTGTTCTAGATTAAGAATTAAGTAAATCTGCATTATATACTTTAATCACATGCCTTTTACCATAGAAAAAAATAGCTGAACCCAGAAATTATAGTAATGTGATCTGAAGTCTACAACAGAATAATTGCATTCAGTATATTAATACATTTTCTTATTTATATTAATACTTTGAATATATTTTCTCTAGATACTATCTTTGTGTCACATTTTGCTTTTTTTCTTATATGTGTAATAAGTGTACACTTAATTTTATTGTGCTTGTTTCCTAAAACAAATACACAAATTTTAAAGCATGTATTTTTGCACTTCTATTTTATGTACAAAAATTTGTATACTTTGTATCTTGAATACCTTTTATATTTCATCTTTATTTCATCATTATTTGTATATTTATGTTGGAAATAAAATAAAACATCTACTAACTTTGCTGATTCATTTATTTATATCCAAAAAGTAAAAATATACTAGAGATGACACATATGGAGGCACATAAACACACCCAAATACATGCATGCACACACACACACACACACACACACACACACACACACTAAATCAAATACATAGTTGTGGAGCCTAGTTCCAATGGATGTATCTGCAATATAAGGCCTGTATCTAACACTCACAAAATTGTGGGAGAAAGGCAGAATGACCTTACACAGAGGAATGTGGAGTTTGATGATATTTTGCCTCCTAATGTCAGAAACTTCACCTGTAAAGTCTCACTAGTAAGCCTAAAGTGAACTGAATGAATGCCACAATACTATTCATGCTGATGTGGATGAAACAGAGTCCATGAGACCTCGGTCCTGTTGGCCATCCCTTATTTCCCTTATTTCTTTTCATGACTGTTCTTTCATCTTCTCAATTTTCTCTTTTAATAGTACATAATAAATCTTGCAGTAATGTTGCTAAAATTACTGTTTTTATTTGTGGTTTGGTACCATGTACACTCCACTAGTTTTGACTAAAGAACAATGAATTATTAGCCATACTGACTTTGTATTCAGGAACACTGATAGTATATTAGTATCAGTGGCTGACTTACGTTGTTTTAAAGATTCTTGTTAAATATAATGCAATCTGAAAGTGCAGAAATCTCACTTCATTTAGCATCTTTTCTGTATGTTTCCTTTTCTCTTTCCTTAATTATTTTATGTCTGTTGGTTGTTTCCTAAAAGTAATAATCCCCAAATATTACAGAATAGAAGTAATAGTAGCTCTTAAGGGGGAAGTGTTCTCTGCCATAAGATACTATATTGTTGACTGTAATTTTTTTAAAAAAAATTTTTTACCACATTGAGAAAGTATGCTTTTATTCATATCTTTCAATGAGATTTAATCAGTTAATCATATTCTCTAAATATGTTTTTGAATGTAATTAGTTAATTATTTTTTTTTTTACACTCCAGATTTTACTCCCCTCCGGGTCTACCCTCCGAATGTTTCACATCCCATATTTTCTCCCTACTCCCCTTTCTCTACGATGATGTCCCCATCCCCTATTTACCCCACCAGACCTCTAAACTCCCTGGGCCTCTAGTCTCTTGAGGGTTAGGTGCATCTTCTCTGACTGAATCCAGATCCGGCAGTCCTCTGCTGTGTATGTGTTGAGAGCCCCATATCAGCTGGTGTATGCTGCCTGGTTGGTGGTCCAGTGGATGAGAGATCTCAGGGGTCCAGGTTAACTGAGACTGCTGATCTTTCTAGAGTGTTGCCCTCCTTGCTCCCTTCATCCGGCTTTTCCCAATTCAAAGCCCTTCCTTTTCTTTTCTGCATTTACTCTTGAGTCATTTTCAAATATTAAACTTTTCAAATCTTATCAGGCATTCATATGTAAGTTTTGCATATTGTTAGATACAGTTTGAAATTTTAAAATAATTTTAAATTTGGACTAATTAAGGATATTTATCTCTAATATCTTTATTTCTAAAGACTTTCTGACAGTTTTAGCTATAATGTCTAAAAAACTGAAAGGACAAAAATTATATTCTCTTTTTTCATTAAACTGTGAGTCAATTTCACGTTAAATAAACAGAGATCAGCATTTTAACATTCTAGATCAAAGTGCACCTAATGGCAATAATTTTGGTAAATTTAATTTTAGTAAATTCCAGAGTATTAAAGCTTTTCTTCTATTGTCATGGATGTTGTAAAGGATCGCACAAAGTATATAAAATAGTTAGCTTCATTTTTATGTCTGTGTATTTTAAACAATAACTTCCCTTGATATTCATTTACTGTTATGCTTCTAATGACTATCACCTCCTCCATCCCTCACCCTATTCCAACTTATATTTTCATGTCTTTTGTCTTTATATCAAAATTTGCCATGGAAGAGACATCTGGTAAAACTAGTTTTGTGAGTCTATCTTATTTTTCAAGCACCACAATAAAATATAATTCCTTCCATTTTTTTTCCAATTATGTTATTTAGTACTTAGTTGTAGGTAAATAATACTTTGGACTCTGTGTGTGTGTGTGTGTGTGTGAGAGAGAGAGAGAGAGAGAGAGAGAGAGAGAGAGAGAGAGAGAGAG
>NW_021604622.1:13204065-13243454 GCF_004785775.1 Grammomys surdaster | reverse complement strand
GAGAGAGAGAGAGAGAGAGAGAGAGAGAGAGAGAGAGAGAGAGAGAGACTTTATCAAGTCATCCCATAACATGACTATTGTAGATATTGGTAGATAGCTATTTGTATTAGGTGCCTATTGCAATACTTGTAAGAATTGGTTACCAAGATGTTGTGTAGCTTGGTCACATGATAGCTTCAATTTCAGTATGTTGAGGATCCTTCGTATGGATTACTATAGTGAACACAATAATATGCATTATGACCAGGAGTATGCAGAGGTTGTTTGTCTCACGAAAACTTACTAGAATGTTCCATTAGTTGTATAGTACTCTTATTATTTATATTAATACATCTTTCAAATTGTCATACAAGTGTATATTGTACACTGAGCACTAGTCTCCATGTCATTATAAATTCCCTGTTTTCCCCTCCTCATTTTTACTAGTGTCCTGCATACACCTGGACAATTTCACTTCCACTTTCATGTCATATGTAGACATATTACTTTAATATCTATATAAATTCTAGGACAGGAAACACTATTTGATTTTCTGTAGACTTCATTTGCTTAGTATTCTTATCTATAGATGACTTATTTTCCTGATGACAAAATAATTTCATCTTTCTGGCTGAAAAGAGTCACAAGACAGTTTATTTATCCATTGCTCTGTTTCTGGACCTTGTACTTTGTTTCATACTTTAACTATTGTGAATAGTGAGCCAATAAAAATTAATGTAGATATTTTCATTGTATCATTTTTTATCTCTTTGATATGGCTTAGTTCTAGATACTTTTGGAGGTTTTATAAATGACCTTTTTCTTTATTCACTTGTTTAGTATTTTAAAATTAGCTTACAGAGTAATAGATTTTCTTGTAGCATCCCATATGTTGTTCGTTTTTCTTAATTCTTGCTTTTCAATTATCCTCCGTTGTATTAATCAGAAGTAGTACTCACCCTACCTTTATATTTTCTCACAGCCTATTGTCTTGTCTCTCCCCAACCAAAAACTATTTGCTCCATCTCATGGCCACCATTACCATTTCTTGTCCTTTATTACCAATTAGTTCCACCTAGGTATACATTTGAAGCAATTAGAAGCCAGGATCCATACATAAATATGAAAATAAGGCAATTAACTTGGTATCTTTCGAAATATCCTTGTTGCTTGTACTTAAAAAAAAAACAAAACAACAAAACACTGCTCCCCTGATCTGTTAATGTTAGTTTTCTGTTTTTCTATTTCGTTGAAAGCATTAAGTAGATTTCAGAGTTTTTTTGCTTGGAATTTCACAGGTTTTATGCATTCTGTTGGTATATGTATATGCACATACATAAATATTTATATATGATATTGTAATATCTACATCCATCTATCATCTATCTTTCTGTCTCTCTATATATTTATATATCTGACTCATGATTATGCACATATATCAGTCCAACTCTCAAATTTCAAATTTCATCTAAGAAGCTTCTATTTGCAGTAGATGGTGATTAGCACAGGATATATCATTGACCTTTCTACAATTTCTTATTCTCTGCTTCTTCTGCCAGTTGAGGGTCTCTGTTCTTTGTTCTAATCATCTTCTATTGTAGCCTAAGGCTATCTAAACATTGATGGATTGTGTAGCTGCTATATACTATGTGGAAATCCATGACCTGTGCTGCCACAGCTGTTATGGGAAGGAATTTTTTTTTTTTTTTTAGTGAAATCAGTAAGTACAGATTTGTAACTAAGAATGAGAGAGAGTAAAGATTTCTGCAACAAAATTCCCCTGGGGAAAAACAACAACAACAACAACAACAACTTCAAGACAGGAAGCTACTGAAGAGAGTCCCAAAAAATGTGATAGGTAGTAGGACACTTTTAAAGCCAATGCTTGAGGGGCAGAGGCAGGAGAATCTTTGAGTTCGAGGCCAGCCTGCTCTACAGAGCTCCAGGACAGCCAGGGACACACAGAGAAACTTTGTCTTGAAAAATAACAAACAATTCATAAACAAGACTGAGCCAATTGTAGTTTGTTCTGACAAGAATGTCTTCCATACCTGTCATGGAATATGCTTTATTAAAAGTAATTCACTACTGTCTTAGGTTGGTAGGGCTCTGTGCAGAATATTACCCGTCCTTGGCTGTTAACTTAATAACTCTGTCTGGGGGTCCATTTTCAGGTACAAGCCATGTACTTTGGCTGCCAACATGTTGATGTTATTAAAGACATGCTATAACATGATGGTCAGGAATAAAAGTATTTCCAGAACAAAAAGGGTTAGCATGATCAAGCTATATATGCCATTTGAAGCTTGAACAAAATAGAAATACTCACCTCAGGCCATGGGTAATTTTATTAGCAAGGTCTACCACTTCAATGCTCAGCAGAGCAGAATTCTTTGAATTCATAAGCTCACTATGGAATAAAAACAAAAAGGAGGAGGGGGAATGGGATAAGGGGGTTCTAGAGAGAAGAAATGGGGAAAGGGGATGACATCTAAAATGTAAATAAATAAAATATCCAGTAAAAGAAAGAGAAAGGAAAAAAAACAATTGAAAATCAAACCAAAAACCTGACAACAAAACAAAACATTGGTAAAGTGTATTTTTAATTTTTAAAAAATTAATTATTTAATTTATTTCCATCCCAAATTTTAACCCCCTCTTGTCTCCCTCTCAGAGTTCTTCCCCCCCCCATTTCCCTTCCTCTTTTCCTCTAAGAGGGTGTACTGCCCCCCCCAGGGCATCTTCCTTTCCTGAGGCATCAAGTCTCTACCAGATTAGGCACAGCCTCTATCACTGAGGCCTGACAAGGCCGTCCTCAGTTACATATGTTCCTGCGGCCAAGTATGCTCTTTTGTTGATGACTTAGTCTCTGGGAACTCCCAGGGGTCCAGGTTAGTTTACTCTGTTGATCGTCCTATGGGGTTGGCATCTGTCCCCATTTCCTTCAATCCTTTCCCTAACTCTTCTGTAGGGATCTCTGACTTCAGTTCAATGCTTTGTTGTGAGTATCTGAATTGGTCTCAGTTAGCTGCTGGTAGAGCCATCAGAGGCATTCATGCTAGGCTCCTGCTTGCAAACACAACACAGTGTCACTAATAGTGTAAGGGACTGGTGCCTGCCCATGGGATAAATCCCAAGTTGGGCAGGTCACATTTCTTCAGTCTCTGCTTCAATTTTGTCCCTGCATTACTTTTAGACAGGAATAATTTTGGGTTGAACATTTTGTAAGTGGGTTTGTGTCCCATCCTTCCACTGGGAGTTTTGTCTGTGTACTGGAGGAGGATTCCTCAGGTTCTATATAACCACTATTGGACATTTCAGCTAAGGTTAGCCACATTGAGTCCTGGGAGCCTCCCCCATCCCAAGTCTCTAGGACTTGCTAGAGATTCCTCCCAACCTGCATTTTTTCATTCATTCTCTAGGACCTTTGGGCCTGTCTCCTATCCTGTTCACCCCATACCTTACCTTGCCCCTCTTTCCTCCTTCCCTTTCCCTTCTCTTACCCAAATCCCTCCCTCCCTCTCCCTCACATAATTATTTTGTTCCCTCTTCAAAGTGAGATTTAAGCATCCTTACTTGGGACCACCCTCCTGTTTAACTTCTTAGAGTCTGTGAGGTATATCATGGGAATTTTATTAGTTTCATTGTGTTTCTGTTTAGTTTCTGTTTGAATGACTAGTCCATTGGTGAGAGTGGGGTGTTGAAAAACCAAGAAATTTGAAGTGGGCTCTATTGGTGTCAAATTGCACTGGCTTCTGTTACTTGTATCCTTGGGCTTACCTTTTGCCATCAGGATGTCTCTCGTATTAACTTGCCCTGGTGTTCTGGATTGGAGCAGGTCTCCCAGGAGACAGGTGGAATTGAGTGTCCTGGGTTACAGCAGGCCTCCTGAGAGGCAGTCAGTGCTGCCTCTGGTTAGGACAGGCCTCCTGTGTCTCTAGTTAAAGCATGCCTACTATGCTCCTAGTTAGAGCAAGCTTCATGTGTCCCTGTTTAGAGCAGTTCTCCAAGCAGATAGGCAGGTCTGTGGGGTGAGCGAGTGGTCCACAGTGATCTGGCAAGGGTGAAGATGGTAGAGCTGTGGACCTGTAGTTCTTTGCACTATGGCTTCTAGCACTGGACCAGGAGAGGGAACAGAGCAGGGAAGGGAGCAGTGCTTCTGAAGAGACACAATTATGTTTAAGGGGCTGGCCACTTGGAGTGTGACCATAGTTCAGTGAATATATGGACAATGCAAATTATGCTTGGTGTATTTTTTTTGTGGGTGGGGTGAATTGGGAGAGGTGGATCAAGGAGGAATGGGAAACTAGTATACTGGTGTGTTTTATGAATTCCCAAATAATCAATAAAACTGTTATGTTGGAAAAAAGTATGACAGCTTAGGGTATCAGCTTCTTTATTTCCTTCATCAATAAAACCAAGAAATTTGAAGAGTGCATGACAATGAGTATGCTGCTGCAAATAATCCTACAACATAAGAAAAATCTGAAGCAATATTTAAGGTCTTATGAATTAACAATAATAGCTGAATCAAAACAGCAACTTTCAACTTTTAGGCTGAGGAAAAAAAGGATTAACAGTTTTATGAATATCTGAACAATCAATGCCTCCTATACCTTTAGATGAATCATCAATAAAGTACTTATCTGAATGTAGAATGGGAGAAGTTTAAAGGCCATAAAGGATCCACAGGATTCTCAAATGTTGATATTTTATTCTGGATTCAAATAACACTTCTTCCATTGACCCTCCAGGTAATAGTAAAGGGTTCTGCCACACGATATCTCCTTCTAGAAGTTTAAATAGACTGTTTAATACATATAAACATTTCAATTGTGTTGAAAATTGCATTGGAACTACTAAGCCCAACTGATGAGAAGTTGGTAAGCTAATTCCTTTACCTCCTGTGCATTAGTTGCCTAGTTTGTAACGTTAGCATTTTCATAGACTTTCCTATGTTCCCACTAAAAAGTGAAGAGGATTCAATATTAAATTGATTATTAAACTCATCCCATGTTGCAGGGTCTTCTTCAGGCAATGAGGGATATATATGAAAAAAGGTCTTGGGAAAGGGAGATGAAAGAGTTATACCTGTCATAGTTACCTGAGGTGATTTTTTTTAATTTTTATATACACAATCGAGGAAGCAACCATTGCAGGGGACCAACCCTGGTAGTTGTCAGGTTGCCCTGAGATGGGAGAAGAGATAAGCAGTAGGCAGAGGAGTAAGGTAGGCAGACTGGTCAGGGGAATGTTGTAGCTCTGACTGATTAAGTGGCAGGTTGCCTTTTTATCTATTCAGGTTTCACAGGACATAGACAGACTAATCATTATCCAAGAAGGATAGATTGTGTCATTTTTTTCTGGACATGTGCTTGATTATTTCATTACATGTCTGTGGTCACAAGTTCAGTCACAATTACAAAGTACAGAGTTCATTTTTATTATTAGCCTTAAAACTCCAACTCAAAGAATCTAGAGAATGTCTCCATCAATGCAAACAAATTTATTATATGACAGCCTGCTTTAGGCTGCAGTTTTAAAGCACTCTAGACAAATAGAAAATCTCTGAGCTAGTTGTTTTATGAAAAGTGAATATTAATACCTAACTCCTTTTTAAAATATCATTTCATCATCTGTGGTATAAAGTAGGAAAATATGATTTTAGTCAATCTATTTTATTTTCTGAGCTCTATATCTTTAGAGAATACCCTTTACAACTCTTTATTTTTAAACTCAGAGATCTCTAAGCATATTGTAAATAGAGGCCTTGAATCTGTTACCCATTCTCCTGGCCAGTTTGAATTTGCCAAATATCTCTGTTTGCCTTTTCTGAGATTCTAAACATATGGCAAAATGAGAGAATGAATCTGTTGCCAATTCTCCTGGCCAGGTGGAGTTTGTCAACTACTTCTAAGTTTACCCTCTTCCAGCTATATTCTCTGAGTTTGCTTAGGAGTGGACAACTTCAAAGGACTCCTGGAGTGATAGCCTCCTTTAGCTCTTATGTTCTCCAGCGCATTAGGAAGACGTCCAAATAGGGCCAGATAAAGTTATTACCCTAAAAGCAGAAAGGACGGTAAGTTTATGAATATCCTCAAATGACTTAGGCATAATTTTCTCAGGGAAAGACATAAAATGAATCATAATGCAGAAAGTCGCTATGAATGCAACAAGCTGAAACCAAATTTAA
The DNA here is from genome assembly GCF_004785775.1 of Grammomys surdaster. NCBI lineage: Eukaryota > Metazoa > Chordata > Mammalia > Rodentia > Muridae > Grammomys > Grammomys surdaster. The sequence goes on along the minus strand of NW_021604622.1, from coordinate 13,237,282 downwards.
AAACAAGAGACAGAATGTAAGCAACCACAGCATTCAGCTCAGCTTTGCTAGGACTGTGTCAAACAGCTGTTCTGGTATGATAACTTTGGCCATTTCCTGTGGATATGGCTGTGTCAATGCATCTCTTTCTCGTGATTAATATCTTCCTAATCTTCCCTAAGTATTTTGATAGTAGTTTAAATTAATGCCTAAGTGATCCAAAATTCAACAGAAACCCTTCCTCCTTGTTTGTATGCTCTTTCAATATTATCTCACACTCTGCCCCATGCTTGTTCATCTAAAGTTCCATTTTGCTGGAAACCAGAGACTACAAGTAATTTATAAGAAGTCTAATATTGCCAGGCAGTGGTGCCACATGCCTTTAATCCCAGCACTTGGGAGGCAGAGGCAGGCAGATTTCTGAGTTAGAGGGCAGCCTGGTCTACAGAGTGAGTTCCAGGACAGCCAGGGCTATACAGAGAAACCCTGTCTTGAAAACGAAAAGAAGAAGAAGAAAAAAGAAGAAAGATGTTTAATAGTTATTGTTTGAATACTTATGCTCCTCCTTTAAGTAAAAATAAAATGCACAAGCTGGACATACGGCAAAGCCTTGCCTGGTCTCTGCTCTTTCATTCTCACTCATTCTTTGGGATTCCTACTGTCTGGTTTCAGAAGCAACTTCAGGTCCCCATTCAGGATGACACTTGCTCACCAATCTAGAGGTGGTTGTGACTTGGAAGAATGGAATTAATAAATGCGTAAGACTAAAGTCTCACACAATAGCCACATTAATCAGAGCATCAGGTAATTTATACTCTGTTGGTTTAAAAGAAGAGTCATGTGAGTAAACTGTACAATCATAGAGAGAAGTCTTATGTGAAAAACAATCATTTTTCCATACTTTTATATAAACAAATAACAATAGCCAGATGTAAAGAATAATCAGAAATAAACTAATTCATATCTACAATGCCTAGAAAAGCACACAAAAACACTCTCCATATTATGAAGAAACTAAGGTCACAAGCCTCTTTTTTTTTTTTTTGGAGTTTTCACACAAGCACTCAGAATTCCCCTCACACTCCTCCATTCTTGGACTCTGTTCTGATCTTGTAATTTGAATATAGTCATAATTTTATTTTCTTGTATTTCTATTTTTATAATCCCTTGACTTACTGCTCTGCCTACAAATTTAAGGACTGAGTAGAAAACTTAAGAATTTAGAATCATTACTTTCTTTTCATTCTGAAGCTTAATAAAAAGCTTTATTTTTTCTCTTTTCCTATGTAATCAGCTACCTTTTTTTCATTACAATGTAGAGGAATTTTAATCCTGCAACATGCCTTTAATTCAATTCTTGATGCTGGAAGACATATACTTTTGTTCAGGACTGAAATACACAATTAATCCCAATCAGTGAATTGATAGTTTGTAGAAGGACATTGCCATGTTTGAAAGTGACATTTAATTGGGTGGAAGAAAATTTGATGATTCTGAGAAAGATCTGAAAGAATGAGTCAGAGATAGGATACACCCAACTCTCCCAGGAACAGACAGGGAAGAGGCTACTTAATAGCAGTGAAGAGTAAGTCAGGAATAGAGGGCAGCTCAGTGAATGCAGTTGATTCCAGCTATGCAGCAGAGTTCAGTTGAATGCCGTTGAATTCAGTTGACTTTGTGTAATTCTGTTCAGTTCTCTGTAGTCAGTGCATTTCAGTTTTTGGAATTCAGAGGAAGTTTTTCCATGCTGAAAAACTGAGAGGAGCCTAGAAAAACCAGTTTGAATCATTAAGTTTGGAGAGTTTTGAGCCAGAAGAGTTGAATTAAACCAGCCAACCAGAGTTCAGAAAGAGCTAGAAAGGGTGACCTTATTCAGGAAGAAGCTTCTGAGATGACAATTACATATAGCAAATAAAAGATACACTTAAAAAAAATAATGCTCATTATATCAAAGCATGGTCTTCAATACTTAGTCTTTTAAAACTTATGATAGAGAAATGTTAAAGTTTTTTAAAGATTTGTCCTTCATCTGTTATGATTGAGAACAATTTGTTAAATTCCTGCCATGTTTTGCAATTTTTGTTGGTCGAGACTTAAATAATCTTTGATTTCCTAGCATGAAAATAACTCAATATTTGCTGAAATGGATTATATTAATTTTCAAATATTTTATTGAGAATTTCTAGTTTATGTTTGAAAGAAAATTTTTTGATGCTAAAATAAAAATGCAAAACATGAATGTAATAGTTCACTCTTCCAAAAGATCAGCAGAATTGAGAAACTCTTAAATAAACTAACCAAACAAAAGAAAATAGCCCAAAATCAATGATATTAAATCTTTAAAAAGTTATAATATCATATATACATGTCAACATTGGGGAATATTTTAAAATGTTATATTTAACATGACATTTTTCAGTTTTTTTAAGATTACACAATTTAAATTTATCAGATGGAACATCTGATGTCTACTTAAAGCCTAGAATATTTCTGTTGTTCTTTATATATTTCTATCTTGTTTTTATTAAATTATCTCTTTAGTTGGTACACAACTTGGAATTGAGTGTGTCTTCGAAATTTCAGGGTAGTGTATTACTCTCTACTGATATTGTTAGTGGTGAAAAGTCAGAAGTCATTAAAAATATTGTTTTGTCAAATGGTTAGTGATTTTACTTGTGACTATGTTGTGATAAAGCTTTTGTGTCTTTGTTGTTTCTGATATAAATTGGTGGTGACCACTGCTATGGCTGTTAGATTTCCTGCTTCACTGTTCTTCCTTCTTTACTTTGAACTCTGTTTCATATATTGGAGAACATCAGTTTTTATTTTGAAGTGTGGGTTCTTTAATATTTCTTCTTTAGTCAGCTTGTCAGCCTAATATAGTAGGTTTGTCTCCAGAACAAATGAACAAAAATGTGCAACTAAAAAAAGATTTAAAAAGATTAATGATCTTAGTATACAGAGTGGAAGTTGGTAATATGGTCACTTGGCTAAAATCAAAATATCTGTGGCCAGATCTTCTGGAACATCTGAGAAGTGTCTGTTTACTGACCTTTCAGTTTTAAAGTCACTTGTACCCTTTGATTCATCTCTTTCTTTCATCTTCAAAGTAAAGAGTGGCAAATAAGGTTATATTGAATCTCTGTGACTCCTACAGTATCAGGATTCTCTTTTCTAATGTATTTAGATTTCTAGTCAACTTCTAGATGCACTCAGGGTTACAATGGGTTCTCTAAGAATTCGTCCAGTTCAATGTCTGCTCACAAATTAATATTTCCAAAGATCCTCTGGCCAGCATGTTCATAGCCGCTGAGATTGAAATATGGTAGTCATTGTGTAGTGCCTGCAACTCTAATTGGCACAGCTGTACTTCGTATACTTGATATTTTGGTTCAGAAATTTCTATTTGTATTTGATTACCATGTTAAGTTTTTATGCGGCTCTCATGCATATTTATTTCTTTACAGGCATGTTTCCCTGTTAACAATCATATTTACAAACAAATGTCTTAACTCTTACCTGATAATTTCAAAACTTGTCATTAATCTCTAGATATTTTATCATCTAGAATTGATTCATTTTTTATAATCATATATAAGTAATAGTTTTATCAGTGCTGAAAAATTTAATAGTAAAATTGGTTAATTAAAGGTTTACTAAGTAGAAGGTAAAGTATTATTTCTGATTGCTGTGTTTATCTTTTTTTCTGGAATAATTTGCCATTTGAAACCAATGTGTGGAGACATTAGAAAATTGGTTGGAGACATTTTCTAATGATAAGCTCATTACAGACAAATTCTCACACTTGTTTTCTGCATCAGACATGCCTCCTGATCTTTATAAGGACACTGAAGCTCCAGATCATCCATCTTTTTTGATGTAGAAGTTGTGCTAGCAGTATTCTAAGTCATTTCAGGTGTCAGTAAAGACGGGTTTGGCTATATACCCATTGGTTGATATGCATACATCATTACAAAAGAGACAGCTGTAGCCCTACAGCCTCTTTGTGATGTGTCATAGACAGTGAACAATGGAGAAAAATTGTCATAGAAGACTATAGTAAGAGGACCTCAGAGGTTTTGCATTTTGCTTCATAGGAAAACATATCAAGAATTATAGCCATTTGACATGCATCATTTGTCGCTAATGCCTTGTTTGAGTGATCTGGGTCTTAGAAAATGTTCATTTTGGTGGTGACAGTGAAATTTAGGAAAGAAGAGACCTTAATATAATATGTGGATTACGGTATAGCCTACTTCTAATTGCTTTCAATATCAGAATACCAGGTTGGATCTCTGGGCTTAGTGTCAGTTGCATATTTATTGAGTTCTGAGTCTTTAGGCAGAGACTCGGAGTTACAACATAAGCTTCCCAGTTCCTGAAACTTAAACTTTGCCTCTCTCTATGAATGTCTTCACAGATTCTTCAGCTTTAAATAACCTATCCTGAGACATTGCTGTCATAATTACAGTAAAAAGGTATAAATATATTATTATTCATACATTTGTTGTCTATAATGCTATGTATCTATCTTTTGTAACCTATTATTTACCATCTACTTTATCTTCATATCATCTGTAATAATCTATCTATAACAATTATTTATCATGTATAAAGATTAAATCTGTTGATCCATTATCAATCTGCATCAATATTTCTTATCTAAGTATGTATTTATCTATGTATCTATCTTCTTATCTATTTTTATCTGTTATTATCTATATATGTAAGTATACATACATGCTCATATGAATTCATCATCTAACAATAAATGTCCATCATATATCTACTATCTATCCATCTGACTATTGCCTATCTATCTATCTTCTTGGTTTCTATTTGTGTTAAGTCTGGAGTCAAGAACAATATAATCTGGACATATAGAAGGATTTTTTTTTGTAGAATATAGATGTGGTCGCACAATTCAAGAAGTGTTGAGTTTTGTGGGTTTGTTTCAAAAGGCAAACACTTAGATTGTATTTGCAGAGTAGTCATTTTATTTTAAGGTAGGTATGGACATGTTATCTATACTGAGTTAATTATCAAACATATTTTGAAGTTGAGTGGTGATATGTCAAGATGAGACAATATTATACACATGACTCCTAATTTTTTTTCTCTTAATATGCGATTTTTTTAAACATATGAACTTATTTAATTGGGTTGTTTGCAGTTTAGAACACTAATTTCTAAGGACACATCCCATTGTCAATGAAAACGGAAGTTGCAAGTAGCCCTGGAGTTTTAATCCTTGTCAAAATCTGCGAGTCCACAGTTTTTGATCAGTCTTTCCCTGCTCTATAATCTTGCATTTCTCCTTCTACTTGTCGAAGATCTTGCCTCCTGGTGACTGGGCTTGCTCAACCACTTCTTCTTAAATTAAATGTAAGGTGTTTGGAGATTTTTTTGGGGGGGGATATTTTATTTACAATTCAGATGTTATCCCTTTATCCCATTTCCTCCCTGCCCCGCCCAGGAACCCCCTATCCCATCCCCTCTCCTCCTGCTTGTATGAGGATGTGCCCCTACCCACCCACCAACCCATTCCCACCTCCCCACCCTCGAATCCCCCCCCCGACTGGGCATTCAGCCTTCACGGGACCAAGGACCTCCTCTCCCACCTATACCTGACAAGGCCATTCTCCCCTATATTTACAGCTGGACCCATGGATCCCTTCCTGTGTGCTCCCAGGCTGGTGGTTTGGACCCTGGGAGCTTAGATTGGTTGGTATTGTTGCTCTCCTCATGGAGCCACAAATCCTTTCAGCTCCTTCAGTTGTCTCTCTAACTCCTCCATTGGGGACCCCTTGATCAGTTCAGTAGTTAGCTGTGAGCATCTGTCTCTGAATATGTCAGATTCTTGCAAACCTCTAAGGAGACAGCTATATCAGGCTCTTGTCAGCATGCACTTCCTGACTTCCACATAAGTGTCTACCTTTGGTGACTACACATGGGATGGATATCCAGGTGGAACGGTCTCCAGACGACCCCTCCTTCAGTTTCTGTCCCATACTTTGTCTTCATATTTGCCCCCTTGAATATTTTGTTGCTCCTTCTAAGGAAAACCGAAGCACCCACACTTGGTCTTCCTTCTTCATGAGCTTCATGTGGTCTGTGAGTTGAATCTTGGGTATTTCAAGCTTCTGGGCTAATATCCAAATATCTGTGGGTGAATACCAGGTGTGTTCTTTTTTGACTGGGTTACCTCACTCAGGATGATATTTTCTAGTTCCATCCATTTACCTAAGAATTTCTCAAATTCATTGCTTTTAATAGCTGAGTAATACTCCATTGTGTAAATGTACCACATTTTTTGTATCCATTCCTCTGTTGAAGAAAATCTGAGTTCTTTCCAGCTTCTGGCTATTATAAATAAGGCTGCTATGAACATAGTGGAGCATATGTCCTTGTTATATGTTAGAGCATGTTCTGGGTATATGCCCAGGAGTGGTATATTTAGGTCCTCAGGTAACGCTATGTCTAATTTTCTGAGGAACTGCCAGACTGATTTCCAGAGTGGTTGCACCATCTTGCAATCCCACCAACAACGGAGGAGTGTCCTCTTTCTCCACACCCTCGCCAGCATCTACTATCACCTGAGTTTTTAATCTTAGCCGTTCTGACTGGTGTGAGGTGGAATCTCAGAGTTGTTTTGATTTGCATTTCCCTGATGACTAACGATGTTGAACATTTCTTTAGGTGCTTCTCGGCCATTCAAGTTTCCTCAACTGAGAATTCTTCGTTTAGCTCTGTACCCCATTTTTACCTTGCTGATATCAACTTTTGTAGAGGTGGTGATTGCAAACTTCTGGTGTGTTTTGCGCAGAGGAACTCTGTTGAAGTCTAATCACAAGTAACAAACCACTGCCCAACTGCTTCAGGAAAGTCACTCTCTTGCCCATGTGGCACCCAGTTAGGATCATCAGGACAGTCCCGGAAGTGATGCTGAAGCACAGCCTTCTCACGTGCTGGCTGAAGGGCTTTTTCCATAACTCTGCAGCTTCCAATGTATATATTCAGTAAGATAATACCTAGGCATTTTTTGAAGCTTCACCACACATCCGGGTACCACAGTTCTTGTCTCCACCAACAGTTTCTGTGACAGTAGAAAGGGCCCTCTCCTTTTCCTTTTTCCTTTCAACCTTGGTCTTGGCAGCTGAGTATTTCCTTTTCTACAAGGCCTTTCTAGAATACGTAGCAGATCGGGAGTACCTGCCAGTTCCTCTAAACAGGACAGGGTTTTGGCTACAATGGGGCTTCTCCTTCCTGGGCTTTTTAACCTTAGTGTTACCCTTGTTGGTTGCAACAGCGGCCCGGCCACCAGCAGCCCGGGCACCAGAGGCAGCAGCATTACTGCCAGCCTTCTTGGCTGCAGGTTTCTTCTCCTTTGTATTAGGCTTCTCCTCATTTTTTTACACATCATCTTGCAAGACAGGAAAGAGCTTAATCTGCAATTTTTAAAGATTTCTGTCAGTTTTAAGATGAGTTGTTTGTTGTAAATTTTGTTCTTTTATTTTTTTTCAAGCAAAATTACTTAATTTAATCTATTTGACTCACAGACTCAGAAATTTAACATCCAAATTACTGATTCGGGAACATTTCCTTCTTCAAATATTTGATTGGAATAAAAGTATTTATTTTTCTAAATATTTTGCTTATTATTTATTGTAGTACACAAAATGAATTGCTCTTACTTGCATTGATAAGAGCAATATTTTCAAAGTTATCTTTCAAAAGGTTCATTATCAAAGATTGTATGCTTTGTAATGTAAGCATACTGCTACTGAGTAACAAAAGGTTTTGTGGGAAATTTTGGTTCATAAAAACATATACTCACTAACTATATTTTTTTATGTAGCAAAAAATTGAATCTTTTTATCAACATCCAGCAAAACCATTAATAATACTCAATTTTTGTCTGAAATTACTTATTTTAAGGCTCTGAGACCAAATTAAACAAAAGGTATTCCATGTATTTTCTCATTTAAATAACTAATATTGACTTAGACTTCCCTATGTTCAATGCATTTGCGTGAAGGAAGTATTAAAGTGAAAGAAAAAAATTTGTCTTGCAGTACAACAAGAAAAAGATGTTCAACATGGAATCTCACATGTAAAATATACCAGTAAGATTAATGACAAGAAGAGAGCACCATTGCATCCCATAATGTGTTCTGGATAAAACTTATTTTCCTATGCTATCCATATGTGGCTGTCATGGATGTATATGCAACCTTGCAGAATGATTTATCTCACTGAGAATTGTGAGTTATGAATCAGAAAAGAAGTTCGTCTTTAAAATTTTGCATGAAGATATCTAGCCTGAAACATTCAAGTTGGATTTGAAGTCAAAAGAAGACTTCTGAGAAATGCAGGGGCCTTATATATCATTGATACAAAAGGAAATCTAAACACTTAGTTCATTTTTGTTCTTATAACAGTAGGCATCTACTAAATCGCTGTTATCTGGTCTCAGCATTGGCTCATATGTTGGCATTATGCGTTCCTCATATGTCTAGATAAAGATAAAGAAGTAAACAACCACAAAATAAATATTGAAGCCATAATATCAACAAAAGCATGTCTGACATCTCTGTTAAAGTAATTTAATATAATGTAAAATAAAAGAGAAAAAAATGAGTGCATAAAGACTCTATGCATAAAATAGCTACAAAGAAAATTAGTTATGTTGGTTTATATTTTGTGAACTATATCCATAATATTAATAGATTGGTAACTACTTGGTAGATGGTTAATAATTTACATGTGAAACATTGTTTACTTTAGATAATACTTAAGTTCATTTGTTAAGCTTATAAATGAGCACAATATGACATGTGTATAAGTTTTAAGTGGTTACAATATTTTCCTATGTCATGCTTTATTAAGCCACTGAAGCATAATCATATCTTTGTGCCACAAGAAACATGAATTATGTATGCCCTTTTGATGGAATCTGACAGAAGCCATGATAACAAAATTACACATTGGCAAAGTAGAACCCATCAGCAAAAAGAATCCAGTAATATTTGTCATTTAGGAAATGTCAGGATAGATATATGAATATTAACATTGTCTATATTAGCTATATATCACCTACTGTCTATGGGCAAAAAGTAACCTAATATGTTAAACTAATTCAGTTCTTTAAATCTCATGAAAATGTATAATATTGAGAAATACTAAATGAAATCCAGATATATACTAATCTAACTTTAATCTATCATCAAGAAAAATATTGACCATTTTTTTTAGGTATGCAGCTGTCAACACTCTAACTACAGATCTAGATTGATTTTATGATTTTACTATGTATTCATTTCTACAGCACTTGTTTCAAGAAACAACTTTTGCTCTTGCTAAAAGGGAAGCAGAATGTGTTGTTTCCTTAACTCTGTCAATGGATGTGTTTGTGCACAGTACACATTGTGTAAAATCAAGGGACTATATGTCTAATTTTATGAAATGGAAAGACTTCTATATATTAACACTTATTGTTGAGGTCTTATGTCTGTAGTTCTAGGTATTTAACTTTCCATGGATTTCCAGGTTTGTTACGTATTCTAATACTTCCAATTATTTGCACCATTCTAGGAAAGTAACCAACCTTCTACATGGTGACACAAGATATCTAGAGAATTTTCCAAGGATTTCTATGATATGATTTTCTTCCCATTACATAGATGATAGTAGACGAATGGTTTAACAAAATAAATATATTTCTCGGAATAATACTCATGAAGTGCTGATGCTGGCAGAACTCTCCTCTGTAGTCTTCAAGAATCTGATCACTCTAAATTTTACTGTTCAATTATTACTTAGTATATGTTTTAACTCTTGAGGAGGAGGGCAGCACTATAGGAAGATCAGCAGTCTCAATTAACCTGGAACCCGGGGATGTCCAGACACTGGACAACCAACCAGGCAGCATACACCAGCTGATATGAGGCCCCCAACACATATGCAGTACAGGATTGTTGGGTCTTGACTCAGTTAGAGAAGATGTACCTAACCTTCAGAAGACTTGAGGCCCCAGGGAGTGCTGAGGTCTGGTGGAGTGGGGGTGGGGTGAAGGGACATTCCCTTGAAGGTATGGGATGTGGAACAATCAGAGGGTGGAGTGGGAGGGGTATAAAGACTGGATTGTAAAAAAAAAAAGGATTAAAGAATAAAACAAAAGAAAGTTAGTGTGCCTTCTGAATATGTGTATAACTATAGGCAAGTGCTACCTTTAGCATAAGTCAGGGAAACCTTATCTTATAAAGAATGATAGTGAATGGAAAGCCTCTCAAGACACTAAGAATGATGGAAGAAATCATGAACTATTATCTTGAGGACATAATCATTGCAATCAAGATGTCAGAGCAGTGAAGTTACCTGAACTGCCTGGGTCTGAACAAGACTGAAGATGTCAACACCCATCTGAACCATGTAAACACCATGAATAGGAAGGCACTCACAAGGCCATGATTTTCTACAGAGTATGATTAGCTACTAAAAGATTCTAGGGCAAGGGATAGTAATCTTCAAATGTTTACCTACTAGTGAGTTCACCAGTATTTTCAGGATAGTTCCATATTTGTGATCACATGGAGGGACCTGGTTAAATTTAGTTGAATATAAAACCATGCTCAAAGAGGCATCAACTATACATGGTAAAAGACCTGTAGGAAGGAAATGAGATTGACAAGAGCAAGAAGAAGAAAATCTTTTTTTATGGGTGAGAATAATCAGAGTTTATTATATGCATGTGCAAAACTGTCTATAATTAAAATTAATTAACATTTTAAAGAAATATTTTGACAAGAGTTAATATGACCCTGCCTTTACTAACAACACGTAAAAGGTAAGGAAATTGGTCTGTCATAAATGCATGAAAATATAAATTAGAAAATTCAGAAAGGAGAAGGAAATAGATCAAACTATAACTTAATTTAAAACTCCAATCTATGCTTGGTAAGGAAGAAGGATAAAAATAAAGAACTTTCATACTCTACAAAAGACAAAGTATGGATTGGGAAAATCACCAAGCAATGATAAAAATCAAGATAGGAATTAAAGATATATTTTATAATTCAAAAATTGCTCTCACAATTGAATTAAATGAAATTCTAAATGTATAAATCATTAAAATAATGAAGGAAAAGGTCCTTTTATTATGTAATAAAATACATACAGTTTGTGGGTCTATACACATGTTTACATAGATATATGCCAATAAATATTGGAAAATATGCATATACATATGAGTGTGTGGTATGTATGTGTATATACATAAAGAATTTAGAAAGAGCCATAAAGTTTAATATTGAGTGGAAAAGAAAACTAGGAAGGAAGTTGATTACATAATAATAATAACATGTTATTATTATTTGCAAATAAAAATCCTAAAAGTGACATTAGGAGCAATAAAAATCCTTTAAATGTCCTAAAATTTTATGAAACAATTTTATTTTACGCTGTTAAAATATAAAGTAAAGTAAAATCTGAAGAGTACAATTCATTTTTAAATAAACAAAACTCAAACAGCTTTCTTATCTGTGGTACTTTTTTTAGAGTTGTGATTCCACTAGAAAAGAAAGGGTCCTAAGGAAGGAAACTGTGGGACACTGAAGACAGAGTATTTGATGAAGAAAAATGATAAAAAGTATCCATGAAGTCACAAGGAAGAATGTAACAGCACTTCGGTGTCCTCAGATGTGTAGGTGGATGTTAATCAGAACAGGAAAGGCCAATATGCTAGATAATCTTATCCATTTTTTAAGAAATCTCAACAAATATAATACCCCTACTGGATTTGCTTGTAGGCAAGGCTTTGTCAATTTTCTTGATAGACAGGTGATACAAGAGGAGCCAGTCCATTATGCACTGCATCACCACAGGTAAGATAGTTTTATGTTGTTGAAAAAAGCAAGCTGAGATAGTCATGATGAGGAAGTTAGTAAGCAGCAGTCCCATATATCCTCTGCTTCGACTCCTTTCTCTAGGCCCCCGACTTAGCTCCTGCCCTGAACTCCTAAAATGATGGACTAGGAAGTCTAAGTGAAATATACCAATTCTTCTCTAAGTTGACTTTGGCCATAGTTTTTAAAAAGAGTAATAGTAACTTTAAGACCTCAAGGGAGAAACAAGGCTTAAGTGCTAGTCTCTTCTAATTCCAAACACTTTATTTAGTGGATATTTGAAGCTCTTAGATACTATAAAGAATCAACAATAAGTTTGTAGAAAACTAGACAGGTATGACTGAGTGCTCCAAAGTGTGATGTCTTCATCAAACCCTTCCTTTCAAGGCCCAGAGACCTATGTAGAAGAGGTGGAACTGTTGTAAAAGTCAGAGGTTGTGGATGAAGTAGTGTCTTCTATACACAATAATACTGATACACATATGAACTCACACAGATTGTAGCAGAATGTACTAGTCCTGCACAAGGTCAAACCAGACAAAATTATAATACAGGAGAACAGAAATGGATGCAAAGTCCCACTGCTAACCAAGAAGCTATTAGCAATTGATATATGCTGGCAAAGAGAATATCACTTTTCTATAATGGTGTTTTACTAAGTATATCAACCACATTTAAGGGAAGACCTATACCCAGTAGTAGTTAGCAAAGAGAATACAAATAAACAGAAAAGGGGTGTTTCATTTACTTTTATTTTGTCTCATTGGATTTTGTTGTTTGTGTTTATTTTCATTTGGTTTAAAGAGAGAAAGGATGAACAAGTGAGTTATAGAAAGACATGTAGATAGATGGATAGATAATAGACAGATAGATATACTAAATATAGACAGAAGATAGATAATAGATAGATAGAATAGATAGATAGATAGATAGATAGATAGATAGATAGATAGATAGATTGATTGATAGGACATAAAGATGAGTGAGTAAAAAGTAGCAAGGATATATAAGGAGTTGTGGGAGAAATATAAAAATATATAAAATTCTTTTAAAAAAAGAGGGAAAAAACTAAACATATTTTCTCCTTTGCAAACAACTAATAAAAGTGCATCATTGTTGCCCACTGCTTCCAAGCTAGACAATGTCAAACTTAATAATTTACGTTCTGGATTTTAGTTAGCTACCATTCTATTGGATATGCAATAGAGAGCTCTAATGAAGTTCTGCATCTGGCGAAGTCATACTGCATACAGACACTTCTTGAAAGTCGGAATACAGAATGAAAGCAAATCACTACCAAAGTCTCTGTGACCCAAATTATAACGGGAGCAAATTATAAAAATATGAGACAGATCTCTCTTATCTTTCTTCTTCCTCCACATCTTCATATACAATATGTAGTAACCGCAGAAACAAGGAAAGTACAAAGAAACCAAAGGCAGTTGTAGTGGGGCTGAGCTTGAGAGAGGAAGAAAAGGATATCAGAGATAAATAGGGGGAAAAACAAGGGAATCCAACCTGGGAAGGTGAGGTGATCAACAGAGAAGGGGAAAGAAGGAGGTAGAACAAATTATAGTAACTTAATAAAGCTTTAAAGAATATTATTTTATATTTACCTAAAATTATTCAAAATCTCCGTGTGTGTGTGTGTGTGTGTGTGTGTGTGTGTGTACACGTGTATGCATGCACAAATGCAAACTTTAAAGGAAGCTATTCCACTTGGACTGACAATGTTCCCACAAGAAATAATGACATTCAAAAACCCCAGTGCTAGCCAAGCGAAGCCCCCTTCAGAATGGTCAGTTAAGTTTTTCCAAGTGACTCCCAGTATAAACTATTGGACAATTTGGTTGCCTCTCAGAGGTTGAAAGTTAGCAACTGTTGCTGAACATACTGCAGACATAGGACATAAAACTCAGATCATTTGATCAGGATCCAATTCGAAAGTTTCAATTCTTTGATTAGCTTCCATGATAAAAGAAAATACTATAAAAGCTGCCATTGGGAGGGCACACTTGGTAGTCCTCCATAGTTTTGAAATCTATAGATCACAACAGTGGCCAGCATAGAAGGAAATCTATATAGGTGCAATAGTGGTACTCAAGTATTCTCAAGTATTAGTGGTAACCCACAGCTGTGTAATTGGACCTAACTCCCCTTCAATAGAAGAAACACTATGCTTAGTTCAAGAAACCTACCCAACTACACTGGGGCTAGTGAAATCAGGGACTTTAGAAGAGAATCAACTTTTGCATTTTGCTAAATCATAAAAATCTTAATTACCTTCTAAATCTTATTATTATATCTGTAGGTAAATTTGGTTCCCACCCTCATCAAAGACACTCCTAACAGTAATTGAGACTATCATCGAAAACCACAACTGGTGACCAAAAGGTATTGGGGACCTGAACCCCCCAAAATATATCTATATCACAGCTTCTACATCTTTGGTTCAGAGAATATTATGGAAGAGGGGATAAAAGATTGTAAAAGTCAGAACTCTAGGAGGTTAATGTGGAGTAGAAATTCTTACAAAAGGCTGCACACAAAAGACCAGATCAATGGCAATATCCCAGATATTCTAACATGAAAAAGGAAACAGGATATGGTGATTCAACCCTAGGAAAACAACTACCTGTTGACAGGTAATGACTGTCAGAAGCAGATAAGAAAGCTTTTCCCAGGGATGAGTCCCTTATCAATTATTTATACAAAGTGGTCAGACCTGAAACCATAAACAGAAAGGCAACAAAAATGGATTCAACAGATTGTATTTATAAATTAATGCTTACAATTATATGTATTACTAATAATATCAAAGAAAAGTAGATTTTTGGTTTGAGCTTGGACATGGAATGGATGAGACAGAGTGTACCTTGAGAAGGCAAGTTCAGTGTGACTGAATGAAACTGAAGAGGGAAAGTAATGTAATTTTATTTTAATTCAAGTGTGTAAGTTAAATATAGATAATTAAACACTTGCCTTATGACTTTCATGCCCAGAGGTGATGAATCACAGTGGCCACTTCTCTAACTTTCTTCCACCAAAGAGTTTATTTTTTCTGTTTTTTTTTCTTGTTAATAATTTTAATGCATACCAATGTACATTGTGTGTGTGTGTGTGTGTGTGTGTGTGTGTGTGTGTGTGTGTACCACAACATGCTTTGGTTGTGAGAGAAAATGTTTTAAGAATCTGTCCATTGCTACCACCACATAGGTGTTAGAGTTCTAACTTAGGTCATCAAGCTCAGTAAGTATCTTTACCCTGTGCTATTTCACCTGCCTTCACCAGAGTATTTTGCTTTGCGTACAAAAAAATAATTAAATACATTCCTTTGATTTCACATTTATACATATCACACAAATACACACACTCACACACAAACACACACACACACACATATATATATATATATACATATATATATATATTTAAGATGCTTACTATAATACTCTAAATAAATTGTGAAATTGTTACTACAATTAGGAAATGAGTGTAAGCATTTTATTCCTTACTTATTGTTACTTATTTATAATTAATCCAATAGCAATCAGCACATATACACAGCTATTGGTTGTCTGTCTTTCTGTAGTTATTTATCTTCCCATATTGTAAAAAGCTGGAAGAAGAATACTTTACACAAAGTAACATGGAAATATAACCTCAGTGTTTATAGATAAGGTTTTATTGGAACACAGCCACACTCAGAAATTTACATATTGATTTCTTTGGCTAATGCATTGCTTAAACAGCACACTCAGACACTGCATAATATTTTTAATGTCCACAATACAACAAAAGCTACTTGGCCATTACAGTGATATATTTGATGACACTTGCACTACTATTGTCTAATAACTCCATTGAGATGTTTAAATTTTCAAATACCTTCAATACAAGTTTTGAGAGTGGAATCCAGCCATAATGACTGAACACAGCAAGTACAAAATTAGCTTTGAAAATTAAATGCAGCAGGTCTTAAGCTACTCTGCTCACTTGAAAATTTTAATTTACATTCAAAGACAAAGCTTACCCCCAAATTGACATCAAGTTTTGGAGATAATTAAAGCTTCATTCATTTGAGCAAATTCAGCTGCCCAGCAACAGGGGTTGTTTACAAACTGGCAGGACTCCAGAGATCTTTTGGAGACAGAAAGATTTTTAACATTAGAGGACGGTAACTTGAGAAACAAGGTTGCAAACACACTCACTCCAGAGTGTGAATGTCTGTGGCAGTTCCACATTCTGTATTGCATTGATGTCTTTCCAATTAGAAATTAAAGGTGAAGGTGTGAAGAATCATGTGAAACAATAAACAGTACATGGATTTCAGACACCTGAATCCTAAATGTTTTCTTTTCTTAAATATCCAAATCCAGTCAATTCAAATCCTGGTAACTTTGAGATGAAATAGATCTTCCTGACCAGAAACTCTTGTTATTTAAATGTACAAAATAGAGACCTTATTTAATAGCTTTCTAATGGTCCCTGAAAAAAATAATCTCTTCTGATTACCCAT
Source organism: Grammomys surdaster (assembly GCF_004785775.1). Lineage (NCBI taxonomy): Eukaryota > Metazoa > Chordata > Mammalia > Rodentia > Muridae > Grammomys > Grammomys surdaster. Next base: position 13,220,881 of record NW_021604622.1, on the reverse strand, counting down.
TGCATTAGACATCTTTATAAAATTAGTTACTCTCAACTTCCAATTCTTCCTTTATGAAAAGAAGTATAGACGAAAATCCACCAGGGAATCTGAGTCCTGCAGAAATTGCACAGAGACCCACTTAACAATAATGATAACAGAGGATGACCAATTAAACATTGAGATTGCAGGTCTAATCTGCCTCTTCTGAGGATGACTGTTGTATGTTTCACAACTAAGTTGTCTTCCAATAAACCACAGGTGATGCCTAGTAAAGGACATGCCCTAGGGAGCAACAACAACTGTCAATGCTGCTGGAAGTACACCACACAGAAATAAACTCTTTGCTAGACAGAAAATTCAGTATGTTCATGTATGGAGATGATACCCTGCAGAAGGAGACTGGGTAATGATATTGTGAAGAGAGAAACCATGTACTCTTACACGTTGGCTTGATTCTATATTCATCAAAAGTTTAAAGCACCAACTATATTTGGGGTAGTATGATTGAAAAACAAGTCTTTGGGAAAACACTGCTAATTAAGGTTGAAGTCTACCAGTGTCCCAATTGACTTCTGTGGCTCTGCATGTAATGGGGTACTCTCTATATGCAAGACTTTTCCTTTCTGACCTTGTCTGGGGAGTTCTAAGCCTCCACACATGACTCTACCTGGGGAATGTCACATAGCCTTCATTAGCTTACAGGATCAATTTCTTCTGATTAAACCTGTAAAGCTATCACCCCAAATTCCTGTAATGTGTCCCTGTGCTAATGAGGCATTCCAGGTATCCTAAGCCCACAGCCAAATGACTTTTGCCCATCTTGGATGTTTCTACCTTTATTCCCCCAAAACTTTATATACATTGAATCACCCTATGTTGATATGCCTCCTCATAGCAGGTCTCAATGTGATCATTTACCATAAGTACTTATAGGACTTCTGAATTCCCAGTTCTATGTCTCTGCTACCACTCTCCGAATGGTCCATATGGCCAGTGAGCTGTGAGAGTAGGGAGAACCATAGATCATGTTCAATGTGAATCACAGGACAAGATGGAGATTTGTGAGTATCCTTCAAACACTGGGGCATAGCAGCATCTTGCCAGACTATCACACTCTGAGAATAGGTATGCTCTTTCCCTTTCTTTGATATATGTTTAGTCTGTGCCTTTGTGTAGGACTGGAAAGGGTTTGTGTAATAACTGACATTTCATGGTCAGGGCTACTCCCAAATACTAGCTGAAGGTTCCCCTACCCTCTTTCCAGACCTCGATAGTCCAATTGGGTGTAGGCAATGACCTTTTAACCTCTGACAAGAATCTGTTGACACAACAACCATTTAAAATTCTCAAAGCCAGCTGCAAGTTTTGTAATTTGCTGTAAAGTTGATGTTCAATCCCCCTTGGCCGAAGAACGTCAGGAACATTGACCATTGCTCTAGCAACACTTGCCTCCTTTTCAATCATAGGGAATTCAGCATCACACCAGAGGGATTTACAAATTTATTCCCTTAGGGCCTTACTTAAATCAAGAGAACATAAGATCTCCCAAAGAGTGGTCCCAGAATTCTGGAGTGAAGTGCTTCAATTTAAACCATCAGTCCCATCATCAAATATTTATGATCCAGGCATCTGGACCTGAGTTACTACATAAGAAAGACACCCATGAAGAAAGGCTGTGTTTTGTTCCTCTCTTCACTCCCTCTGATAGCTGCCAATAGGTAATGCATAGGAGAAAAACTGAAGCCTCAAAATGACTCATTAGAGAAAAAAACATAAGAAGACAAAGGAAAAGACTCAAATTAGTAGGAAGACCCTGACGATTGTCCAGTAGCTGATTTAGCTGCTTTAGAAAAAGGAATTCATCTAATTAGAGAAATTACTCATTAACCCATAACACCCTTTCCCTCTCTATCCTCCTCTTCCACACTTCGAGCTTTCATTAGCTACAGAGGGGAAAGACTCAGAAATTAAGATCAAAATTGCTAAAGACACCCAGACACATCCTCCCCCAACTAAGAATGACCATGCGCCATCACCCATGGCCATTAAACAACTCTCTAAACCTAGAGATGCTATGAACAACTATCCTCAACCATTGATAAACCCTGACCCAACCTCAGCTCCATCAATGGCCATTGTGCAGCTCTGTATCTTGGAGACCTGAGAACAATTATTCCCAGCTGCCTCAGCCTCTATGGCCTAGGGCCCTAGGACCTCCCACCACAGGGACCTCCCCTTTAATCAACATCTAACAGCAAGATAAATACCTACTGGCCTGGTATCCTCTCCTAGCAGCAGACTTAAAAGAACTATGCCAAGCTGTCTCAGAAGATGGAATTCATCCCCCACGGAACAAATCTATTTTATAAAGTTTCAATAAGAATCTTTTAACTCCCAAGACTGAAGATACACACACACACACACACACACACACACACACACACACACACACACGCACACACATCTTTTTCCCCCAGGCCTTTATTCCTACAATGGGAAACCCTATTTAGAAATGAATGTCAAATGCAGGATAAGGAAAATGAAATAAATAGTAGATACAGCAGCAACAGGACAATACCCCCAGCACAATCAATAAAGTTGAATTATGACCAACTGTTTGGCCAAAGTAACTTCTCCAGAGGGATTCAACAGGCTTTGCTCCCTGTTGGCTGCTTTGAGCAGGTTTGCTTATGTGTACTCCAGGCCTGGGACCATCTAACTCCCTTGTCCATAGGACCTGGACAAACCTCTCCACAGGTCTTCCTAAAAACAAAGACCAACTGAGACCCACCTGGATTTTATACTGAGGGAACAAGCTAGTTTTAGTTTAGACAGACAAATAACAGACCCAGCAACCAAAGCAGTGCTCCTAAACAATCTTATTTGGGAAGAGATGACAGGCAGGCATGTTGGGGAGTAAAAAAAATTAACATTATAACAAATGGATCATGGCTACCCATGACACTGGGCCTGCCTCTTATCAGGCCTCATCCATTTTACAGGCCTTTGCAACTGCAACACAGTCCAAATTCAAGATGTTTTAAATGTGGAGAAACAAGACATGGGATGAGAGACTGCCCCCAAAATGACTCAGCTACCCATAAACCTTAATTGTCCTTGCTGGGGAAAAAAAAAACCTTTCATTTGGAAATTAATTGCAAATCTAAACACTATAAAGAAGGCAATCCCATGCCACTCCTTGCAGGGTAGCACTCAGCCCTGCCAAATAAGAACTAACACTCACAAATCCACTGGGTTATGAACATTCAAGAAAAGTCTGACCCCAAACTCTCAATAAAAATTGTCCATAAAAACACTAAATGCCTGATAGGTCAGCAGAGAAGATGGTCCTAATACAAGCTGAAGTTATCCACATTGGACCCTCTAAACTGGGCGTCAACTGATGGCAGTAGGCAGTTTCTCCCAAGCATTTCTTACCCCCAATTTTTTGAAAGGAGAAGACCTGGATGGAACAAATGGGACCACCAAACTATTAGTAGCCTATGTGGCCACTAACTTGCTAGATAGAGATATCTTAGAAAATTTAAATGTGGCCCTTGCTAGTAGAGAACAGAGATAGTGCCTCCAAATAGAAAAATACCAAGATTAAATGATCCCCCAAATCTAAGGGCAGCTGTTAAGTACCTTACACCCTGCTTGGGATGGATGACAGATAATTTCATCCAGGTTGAACTGCCTCTAAATAGTCAGAAATTAATAATCTTACAACAATTAGTTAAACATCAGTTAGACATAAGACATTTCCATCCCTCTAGAAGCACCTGGAAAACCTTGGTCTCTGTAATTAAAAAGAAACACAAGACCTTGAGATTCCTCCAGATTTAAGGAAAATCAACAAAACCATGAAAGTTTGGGGCTCACCTCAGTATGACTTCCCCCTTTCTTGTGACATACCTTTAGACACCCCAATATTGATATTAGACATTAAAGATTGTTTCTTTTCAATATCACTCGATGAACAAAGAAAATACTTTGCTTTCTCAGTACCTAAAATCAATTACTCAGAGCCAGCAGATAGATTTAAATCGATCATACTCCCCTAAGACAAGGCTGTTGTCTGATGATTTGCCAAGAAACAGTATCCCATGCATTAAAAGCCCTGATTAAAACAGGTCTCTATACATACCACTACACAGATGGCCTATTAATATAGTTAGATAAAAAACAGGATGGAAAACTACCTCTAGAGTACCTTAAACAACAAGCCAGAAACGTCCTAAAAGATAAAGGTTTTACTATAGTAGAAGATTTGTATCTTCTTTCCTCCCATCACATTGAGACCAAACTACCCCAACCTCAGTCCAATCAACTAAACTGATTATATACTTCATCAATCCTTTACCTTAAATGCCCTTCAAAGTTTCTATGGCAATATCAGTAGGCTTAGGTATGGGATCTCCATACCAAGCAGGTGATTACAGGCTCCATTTGAATTACTTAAGGGTGACAAAGACCCCTCCTCTCTTTACTCCCTGACACCAGCAGTGGAGGCCATTTGCTCTATTAACCATAAAATTAAAATGCCTCCCTAGCTCTCTATGATCCACCGCAGCCAATCCATGTCTTTATATTTAATTTGTGTCCCACAGTATTTGGGGCCTTATATATCAACCTCAAGAAAACCTAGAGAAGCTCCATATCCCTATAGGGAAATCACCTCAACTATTAACCAAAGTTGACACCTTATTCACCATGATAAGGACTGGAAGAGCATGCACCTTACAGAATATAGACAAGGGACCTAATGCGATCATCTTACCTCCCTCCTCTCCCTCTCAAATATCGAATGGCTCCTAAGGAACCACACCTCTTTTGCTAATAGCCTCATTGGCTTCCTGGGACAGATAGACAATCATTATCCCGAGGACAAATTATTAACGACAATACCATTCTTTAGATGGCTCCCTTCTCTTCTATACTCCTGATGCACCTTCTCACAAGCTTCCCGCCCCAGGTTTTACAGATGGAGGTCAACAAGGAGCTGGCTATGCAATTTATTGAGAAAGCAATGAATCTGAGTCACATTTTTTTTTTTTTGTCTCTCAGCAAATCTCTCCAATATAAAGAACAGTATAAAGATCTTCCAAGTCTTAACACAGCTAAAAGAACCATTTATCTATACTCAGATAGCATTTATTCAGTTAATCTACTCCCCTGCCTAACCCATTCCTATATCAAACTTGATGGTGACTTAATCAATCAATATGAAACAATTATCTCAATGATGAGAGTCATAAACTATGAACATAAATTTATTAGAAAAAGTGTTGGAATACCTACATATGCATGTTTCCTTATTTTGATGTATGAGCTTGAATTACTTTATAAATATATCAGTCAATGTTTCTGTGTATTCTGATGTATATGTCAGTATTTATGCATGGATCCAAAATAAACACATATGCATACATGTATGATTCTATCAAGTAACTTAGAAGTTTGTTATATTTGCTCTGGCCATCATTTTAAAAAGGACTCCAGGTACTTAATATTAATCTCGATTTTATGACATTAAACATTGTGATGTCATTTTTAGTCTTTCCAGTTGTTTAACTCTGATTAATTTTGAAATTTTAACTTTTTGATTTAAACTTTGTAACTGAACTTCAACCTGCTCCTGAGTCTTTTTTCTCTAAATAAGTTTACTGTATGAATGCAAATTGTGTCCATTATTATACCATTTCTTTGGCAATTTATGTATTACTTTGTGTTGTTCATCATTAGTGAGATTTACTTTTCTACTTGATTATTTATTTAAAAGCCCTAAATTGAAGTAAAAGGGCAGGGTATATGATAAGTTTTTTTTTTTAACTTTGTATTTACAGAGCATGTTGTTAGCAGATAGGAGTGTGTGTGTGTGTGTGTGTGCGTGTGTGTGTGTGTGTGTGTGTGTGTATGCATGTTTGTGTGTTGATATGGCTCCAGTTTAGGCTTCTCACAGGCTAAAGAGTTTTCCCACAATTAAACTATATCTTCAGCACTCTGGGGGTTCTTTTGTTTCATTAAGAAACATGTTCCACACTTACCAAGTCATTTGTTTTAACATGACGCAAGATTTAATTCTAACATTAGGAAAGGTAGTACTATTTTGGGCTTCTCTCAGTGTATTAGCATTGTTAAATTTTTTATTTAAAAAGTAAATACTTAAAAAATACTGCACTATTGCAAATTAGTTTAAAACCATTCTATTACTGAATTTATTGTCCTTTCCAAGTTGCTACACCATTTATATTTTCTTATTTTTGTGTGATATAGCCATTGGGTTATTAATTATTTCACTTGACCATTTAAATATTTATGCCTTTGTCAATATCAACTTGCCTTAGCAAGGAACTGATTGAGCTAAGTTTCTCCTTTGTTTGATACCCACAGACCTTGGTCCCTCACTTCCTTACCTACCACTTCCAAGGATAAGGCTGATGATAAGACTTATTTATGTGTGTGGAGGTCTGGCTGTCAACATTTTTAGAAAAAAATAACAAATTTACATTTTTCCAAGATTATTTTCAAATGTTAAGCTCAACAAGTTTACTAGGTGAGTCAGTGCAATTTTTATGCTGACTAAAGGATCTGTCATCAACCAAGTTATTCTGTTGTTGTTTGATTTTCTTAAAGCAAATAGAGGCGTATCAGCTCTCTTAACTTAGGAAAAATAATTTATAATTTGTGATTGTTTTGGTTATTGCTGGGTTCTGTGAATAATATTGACAAGCTGCATGTTGGACTTCCATAGGATATCCCAAAGGGTCATTTTATCTTTACAAACATAATTAACTTATATTTTCTGGAATGTGTAAGGTCATTCTTGAATAAGTGCTCAACTTGTATAAATTCATTAGAAGCTTGTATTCTATTCTCTTCTCTAAGCTATACTTACAATATGCTTAAGTTTTAATACATTTTGTTTATATCATTTTTGCAGCTTGAATCACTCTTCAGTCTTAAAGAGTAGGGTTTTTGTTTGTTTGTTTTTTGTTTTGTTTTGTTTCATTTTGGATTTCTGAGAGAATTAGTTTCATCATTTAATAGATCCAGTTCTACTTGATCCTGATCTTCACAAAAAAAAAAAAAAAAAAAACTAAAGAAAGCAAAAAAGTCGTCATGATTGGAATTGGCCTTTTCCGTCTCCCTGATTATGTAGATAGCGTTTAATGTGTTTTCAAAGCTATCTAACTTAGTAGCCTCAGAACTGATCATCTATATTTGTATCTTATAATCTTACTTGGATTGGCTTGGGAGAAGAGAGTAAACGAGACTGAAAAGATAACTATCACACAGGGAAATTGTATCCTAAAGTAATTATCTCTGATTCTGTCTTAACTGCATGGAAATCATTTACTATAGTTCAGGCAAATTCTAGTCCCATCCAACTTGACTGTGAAGGCTTTCTGATTATGCTTGCAGCACTATATCTTTGCAGGAATTTTATTTAGAAAAAAAAGTTTGTGTCCTTGGGTGTTTCAAGCACATAGAATTTACAGATGATATACACACCTACAGAATTAAGTCCACATTAATGTTCCCTCAAAGCAAAAGAAAAAATGTCATCTAGCCATTGCCTTGAGTAGTTAGTATCAAGTACATATCATTTACTCCTGTTGTTTAACAGAAACATTCCAGGGCCCAAAATTGAATCCCTTTTTCCTTCAGTTACTCACCTTTTGATTCATTTTCCTTATTGTACTAATCTGTCGCCACATAAACGTATGCAAGCCCAGTTTGTCCGCATTTTATAAATGTAAGATACAAGAAAATTTTGTAATGTAAATACAATAAATAAAGTGAAATCATGAAAACCAGTGTAGGCTATTTTCTATAAAAATGAAGCACATAAATAGCAAGCACAACTTATTCATTCATCTGGCATCTTTCAAAAAATATATTACATGAGATTTACAAACCATCTAAACTGTGTTAATCCTTCTATTGCGGAGACATAATATTTCCCCATGTAGATAGATAATACGTGTATTAACACTGTTGAATAGAACAGAATAGAAAGCTAGTTTTGCTTCATAAATGATGCTTCAATGGTGAAGGAATATTCCCAGCCTTTTACACTATTATCTTGCTTGGAAATGTTTAGTCACCAGGATCCAATCACACATCCTGTTTGAAAGAATTTAGCATTCAGGTACCTTTTTCCACCCAGTGCTAATATAAAGAGCATATTCAAACATTATTTCAGAAAGCTAGGAATCGTTCATAACTCTATGACTTATTTAAAATAAATGAGATTTATTTTTCTTTTAGAAAACCATTAAGCTTCACATGCACTGTATTCTTATATTTTCAGAAAGTAAAGAAATGATAACCTATTTTTTACAAATGTAATGAATATTATTTATTTTTTATGTGACAGGGATGAATAAATTTCTGAGCAGGGTGTGCATATGTTATGATTAAGCTACCATTTTTGATAGAGGAAGAGTAACAGAATAGACCGTAAGTCTAGTAGAGTTGAGAGAGGTCACGTTTTATCTCAATTTGGTTACAATTGTTTGTGTTTGCATCTTTGGAAGAAGAGCCTCTGTTCAGTATGGTCTTTAATATGCACAGTGTAGATCAGTGCATTATCACAGTTGAGAGAATTAAAAATGTGCACATCAAACTTAATTATCTAAAGTCTCATAGCTATTTGTGTTACTCCTTACCAAAGAGAATGAAACTTGAACGCTAACTAAACTGGAAAGGGAGATGTTTAAAATCATCCAATCACAGTTTAATTGTTTATTTTTGCTAATTACCATTACAAGAAAAGTCTGAAAAAGAGTTAATGTGAGGAAATAAAGAAAAATAAAACTGTTTTCAGGGACAAAACATGATGACATTTTTTGAGGGTGCTTGTGTAGAGCAGAAAATTGAACTTACAGAGATGAAAGGCTTAGTTTCTGCCTGGAATGTTGCATATATTTTTCTATATGGCCAAAGTCTTTAGATTTGGTTAATTTAGGTATATTTTAGATGAGTTGTTCAAACATGACCAATTTAATTGCTTGGATTTTTGAAATCTATAAATCTTTTCAATGTATGGAGCCAGCAGAATAACTATTATTCTCAGCTCTAATGTAATAATTATGACTTTGGAGACAGAGAAAAGGGGCTCTGGCCTCAGAATCATTTATGGATGGCTTACAGAATATGCGATTTTCCACTAGAACTGGATTCTTTCCTGCAGTTTCTTGAGAGCAATGAAGATATCTATGGTTATACCAAAGTGAGACTCCTAACAAACTCATGGCTTAAAGAACCCTGAGATTATTGTATTATGAGTCAGTAAAAAATATGGACATTTTCTGTGGTATTGTTAGAAGACAGATGCGTATAATAGTTTCCAAATAGAGAACCAGAAGTAATACTTCTGTACAAATACAAGTGGAACTAAATCTTACATCACTATCCTACATGAACTCCAAAGCCTTGTACATTTTTAGCTTTTGCACTGTCTCCTACTTATCTCCATAGGCTTTGGAGACAGAGAGTTTATATCCACACTAAGTGTAAAAAAGGAAAGGATGGAATGAGACTTGGTGAAGGTGACCTTCTGGGAGAAGGGACTTCTAAGTGAACAGGTAGGTGACCTATATCTTTCAGTCACAAGGCTATTCCTGGGTCTCCTATTCTTAAGGAACCCCTTTTAGAGTAGATGCCTTCAGTCTGTGATGTTGTGAACACTAGCTGATGTGTGTCAAATCCTTCCCCTTCAGAGAATTTGCTACAAAATAGCAAAGACTGCTTATCTACAGGCTTCATTTGACCAAGCCTGGAAGCTAGAGGAAAAAAAAAAACCAGATTGTTAATGCATTTTATCAGGATGGTATTTTCTTTGTTTTGTTTTCTTGCTTCATTGCTGTGACATTACCTCTCCTTTTCTCAGCTAGACCATCTCTTCCCCTGTCAAAGAACAGGATGAATGCTAGCAGTGAACTATGTGGTCATCAAATCATGTGCCACATTCTAAAACATCTTCTGATTGGCAACAAAAATAAGTCTTACATGCTCCCCTGAATAAAGACATTATTTTTTTTAAATATTGTACTACCAAGAAGAGTGATATTTAATATTGATAATAAATTATTTTTCCTAGATTGTTTTGTTCATACTACTCTTTTATGTTCTGCATTGAATTTCTGAGGGTTTTCTGTTCTTAAAAATGTTGAGGACCTCCTAAGCTACAGGGACTCCGTCTACAAAATAGTGTTCATTGTGTACTAGGCTAAATTCAAAGAAACAGCTGAATTCCTGGAAATGGCTTCTGGCCCCAGGTATCCCAAATGAACCTAAACCTCAAAACGTTATGTTCCATTGCTTAGTTCTCAGCCAGGGGCCCTTCCAACAGCCCCTCAAAGAAACCGCTGGTGATAAGGAAACCCACATGAAATACTAGGTGTGAGGTATCCAATGTAAGCATGAAAATGACTGGATGTTCCCTACCCCAACTCATTTGCAGTTTTCTGTCTTAAAAAATTGTTCTGTCATGCCTTTCTAACCCCTCCCTCCCCCTGCCACCCCCAACACACATATATGTGGTTTGGATACCAAACACAGCTGTCTCTCTGCTATATCAGTTTCTGAAATAAGATACTTTTGTGGGTTCAAACTTGGTTTTCATAGTGGGTTATTTCCCAAATTCCTGAAATGTATTAGCAAGATTTCTATGTGTACTTTTAACAGAAAAACAAAACAACTGAAGTTCTGAAAGTCATGATTCCTGAATTACCCCACTATCACCTAACCCCTCCCCCACTGTTTATAGTAAGAAAGGCCATTTATAGTAAGAAAGTCTGGAGTAATGACTATAAAGAAATAATAGAATAAAAATTTGGAATAACATCATCATAATAAACCGGGGGTAAAAAAATCTATGGACAATAATATAAAGGCTTAGAAAAGACAGAAGATGTAAGTATACAAGGTCTCTAATTGCAAAACGATGGAACAAAATGTTGGTATTTCTTTAATACATATTTGATCACACAATAATACACTTCTAATAAGCTAGTTTTCTCTTAATTCATTTGAGAAGGTTATAGAATATTTGAAAATACAAATAAGAAATAGTTCCTGAGGAAATAGAATCTGATGATTCTATTGTGAATCATGCTGCTGTATCTACAAGTAAAAATCAGATAATGTGTATGAAGCATTGTCTTGTGAGCTTCCTCTTGTATTCACTTTTGTAAAGTGTCATTCTCTTTGACACAAACAACACACTAAATTATAACTAGAGCTTCAAGTAAAAAAATGGACAAAAATCCTATCTAAAACAATAGCTTTATTCTATACGCAAGAAAAAAACTAATAAAATTTTACTAATTATCAACACTGAGCAAGTTGTGTGGAACATGAGTGACTCAAATGTTACCCTGCTACACAGAAATTGACACCAGATGTTTCATATTGACAGGGGAATAACAATTTGAGGATTGTTAATTTTTCTATTATAAAAAAGTGCTGCTGTTAATTAAATAAGGAAAACATTCCCATAGCATACAGCTGTAGATATAATTGTAAAATAAAACAAAATAGGAGTGAAAATTTCAGTAATGGTTGAAATGTAAAACAAGTAGCAATGTAATTGTTTTTGTTGTTTAAATCAGTGTGTTTTGTATCTTTATTTTTTTTTCCTGTTTGGATTATTTGAAATGAAAATCACCCCCATCACAGAAAATCTTAATATAATTGATCACATAATGATTAATTTTGTATGTTAACATATCTAATATAACATATAAAATATTATTTGATTTATCCTTAAACATACTTCTAAAGGATTGGCATATGGGTCTGTACGGACTTCATTAATAATAATAAAAAAAGAATTCATGCATCAGTGTGGGCAGGCCTTAGCCAATCTGTGTAGGTGAGCAGAAGATCTCTCTTTTTTTTCTTAATTGGATATTTTATTTACTTATTTATTAATTTATTTATTTATATTTAAAATTTTATCCCCTTTCCTGGATTCCCCCCTGGAAACTGGGAAATAGGGATTCCATTCCCACTCCCCCTGCTTCTATAAGGGTATTTCCCCACCCACTCACTCCTGCCTCCTGCCCTGGCATTCCCCTATACTGATACATCAAGCCTTCACAGGACCAAGGGTCTCTCCTCCCATTGATGCCTGACAAGGTCATCCTCTTCTACATATATAGCTGGAGCCATGTGTCCTTCAATGTGTACTCTTTGGTTGGTGGTTTAGTCCCTGGGTGTTCTGGGCGGTCTGGTTGGTTGATATTATTGTTATTCCATGGGGTTGCTTTCAGGTCCTTCAGTCCTTTCTCTAAGTCCTCCATTGGGAACCCCATGCCCAGTCCAATGGTTAGCTGTGAGCATCTGCCTCTTTATTTCTCAGGCTCTGGCAGAGCCTCTAAGGAGACAGTTATATCAGATTCCTGTCAGCAAGTAGTCTTGGCATCTGCAATAGTGTCTGGGTTTGATGACTTTATATGGGATTGATCTGATCTCTGAAGGAGACCATTGCTTGAAAAAGATAAATCTACTTTCTCTTCTATAATTGTAACATTCTTCTTCTTTAGCCTGGAGACACAAGTTTTCCTAACCTGTGAACCTTGGGATTGAGATTGAATTATGCCACGATTGCTAACTATTCATTCAGGGTGTATCAGAGACTTTAACTGCATTTGTTAATGTTTTGCATGCCTTTTAATAGTGGCGTATATTAATTAGAATGGATAGTGGTTTAATTGTGACCCTTGTAGATATGTATAAAATAGACTTTAACCTCATCCATTCCCCCACCTTCCCCTTTTCCCTCTCAGGAATCCCACTTCTATGTCCAAAAGGTCCACTTTCTACTCTCATGTCTTTCTTTGTCTTAAATCTAGTTTCCACATACAAGAGGAACAACATTCTGTGTCTTTTCTCAATGCTATGACAAAACATCTAATTGAAGAAATTCAAGAGTAAGCCTTTTAACTGAGCTCCCAGTATGAGGATACCAGACAATGCAGAAATCAGGGTAGCAGAGACTTAGCTGGTTACATTGGGTCCAGTCAAGAAGCAAAGAGGGTGGATGTTGGGTCTCAGCTGACTTTCACATTTATACACAGTACATGACCCTATGGGTGTAGCCCACTTAGTCAGAGCCTTCTTACATTATTTGTTGAGTTTACACATTTCCTCATTACTTCAACCAGAGATTTGGCTCCAGGGATACTATAAATCTTTTCACCTTGGCAATCAGTGTTAACAATCCCATATATGATACTCATTGTTTTTATTTTTTTTAAGTCCTGCATATCTTGCTTGACATACTACTCTTTTTTGTTGCAGATGATATCATAGTATACTTATGTGATCCTAAAAATACCACCAGAGAAATCTTAAACCTGATAAACAACTTCAGCAAAGTGGCTGGATATAAAATGAATCAAACAAATCAGTAGCCTTCATCTACTCAAAGGATAAACAGGCTAAGAAAGAAATTAGGGAAACAACACCATTAACGACAGTCACAAACAATATTAAATACCTTGGTGTGACTCTACCCAAGCAAGTGAAAGATCTATATGAAAAGAACTTTAAGTCTCTGAAAAAAGAAATCGAAGAAGATCTCAGAAGATGGAATGATCTCCCATGCTCATGGATTGGCGGAATTAATATAGTAAAAATGGCCATCTTGCCAAAAGCAATCTACAGATTCAATGCAATCCCCATTAAAATCCCAACTCAATTCTTCATACAGTTAGAAAGAACAATTTGCAAATCCATTTAGAATAACGAAATTCCAGAATAGTGAAACCTATTCTCAACAATAAAAGAACTTCTGGGGGAATCACCATCCTTGACCTTAAGCTGTATTACAGAACAATAGTGATTAAAAACTACATTGTATTGGTAAAGAGACAAGCAAGTAGATCAATGAAACAGAATTGAAATGAGGGGATGAATCCACAAACCTATGGTCACTTGATCTTTGACAAAGGATCTAAAGCAATCCAGTGAAAAAATGACATTTTCAACAAACAGTGCTGATTCAACTGGAGATCAGCATGTAGAAGAATGCAAATCGACCCATTCTCATCTCCTTGTACAAAGCTCAAGTCCAAGTGGATAAAGTGTGGGACTGTGGGAATCCTGAGGTGCTTGGCTACGCCCCCAGAGACCTGATCAGAGGTCTCCATGTAACATAAGGCCCAGGTAGAGGGTGGGGAAACAGGTCTCTGCCTCAAGGTTTACCTAAAGGCCCTGGCCCCACCCCTCCCCTGCTTCCAATATAAACAAACCCCTTCTGGCATTTTTTGGGAGAGCACGCCACCATTCAAACCCATTGTCATGTCAATAAATCTCCAAGTGTCTCGTGCAATTCTGGACTCATTGTGTAAGTGGAAAACTCACACGGTGGGGCGTGGGGTGGGGGGAGAAGCCTTTTCTGCCAGCCCCTGTGCTCTCTGCACTCTAGCAGCCCGCGGGACACTTTCCCCTGACAACAGTGGCCCATGCACTGCCTTCGAGGGGTCCCTGGGGAACTCAGCTGCACAACCGGAGTACACAAGCGTGACCAGCACTGCAGCCTGGTGTCCCTGCTCCCAGTACCCTGTGGTCGTCAGCAGTGTGTGGGCTGTTCAAGCCCCACTGCGTGGGCGAGACCGAACCATCAACAGAGAGTTCTGAGAGCCGCGGTTCCTGGGAAAGCCTCTGCATTCTGGCTTGCGGTCGCACCCCACGCACCCCTCGCGCAAGTTTTGACTCACATAAAGGACCTCCACATAAAACTAGATACACTGAAACTAATAGAAGAGAAAGTGGAGAAGAGCCTTGAACACATGGGCACAGGGGAAAAGTTCCTGAACAGAGCATCAATGGCTTATGCCCTAAGATCCATTGTTGGTGAAATTTCAAGCTGATACAATCCCTTTGGAAATCAGTCTGGTGATTCCTTAGAAAATTGGACATAGTACTACCTGAGGACCCAACTATTCCACTCCTGGGCATATACCCAAAAGATGCCCCAACATATAGGACATATGCTCCACTAAGTTCATAGCTGCCTTATTTATAATAGCCAGAAGCTGGAGAGAACCCAAATGTCCTTCAACAGAGGAATGGATACAGAAAATGTGGTACACTTACACAATGGAGTACTACTCAGCTATTAAAAAGAATGAATTCATGAAATTCTTAGGGAAACAGATGAAACTAGAAAATATCATCCTGAGTGAGGTAACCCAGTCACAAAAGAACATGCATGGTATGCACTCATTGATAAGTGAATATTAGCCTAAAAGCTCATAATACCTAAGATACAACTCACAGACCACATGAAGCTTAAGAATAAGAAAGACCAAAGTGTTGGTGCTTCGGTCCTTCTCAGAAGGGGGAACAAAATACTAATGGGAGCAAGTATGGAGACAAAGTGTGGAGGAGATACTGGAGGAGGGACGGATCAGAGACTTCCCTACCTGGGGATCCATCCCATATACAGTTACCAACCCAGACACTATTGCAGATGCCAAGAGGTACTTGCTGACAGGAGCCTGATACAACTGTCTTGTTAGAGACACTTTCAGAGTCTGGCAAATACAGAGTTGGATACTTGCAGCCAACCATCTGACTAAGCATGAGGTCCTTAATGGAAGATTTAGAGAATGGACCGAAGGGCTGAAATGGTTTGCAACCCATAGGAAGAACAACAGTATGAACAACCAGACCACCCCAGAGCTCCCAGGAACTAAACCACCAACCAAAGAGTACACATGGAAGGACCCATCGTTCTAGCTGCACATGTAGCAGAGGATAGTCTTGTTGGACATCAATAGGAAGCAAGGCCTTTGGTCCTGGAATGGCTCCATTCTGCTGTGTAGGTTAATTCCAGCACTGGGAGGCAGGAGTGGGTGGTTGGGTGGGTGAGCACCCTCATAATATCAGGAGGAGAGAGGATGAAGTAGGGTGTTTCCAGAGGGGAAATTGGGAAAGGGGATATTTGAAATGTAAATAAATAAAATATCCAATTAAAAAAATCATTTGATAGTTTGCACATTACTCAAGAACAATGAGTTGCTTTGCTTTTATTGAATGTTTTCTCCAGGAATGCAACAATAAACCAACAATAAACAAATACAAAATAATTTCACTGATAAAAAAATTAATAAACCTAGTGTTTATTGGGTGTTTCCACAAAGTTTTGATGGTAATTCTAGCAAAGGCAGTAACCTGTCATTAGAGAAACTGTATAATGCATGGGGAAAACATCAAAATAAAACATAACATACTGCAGAGTACAAAGAATATAAGTCAAGAAAATAAAGAATCTTGTAACACAGATAGAGGTTCTTGGGGTTGATATTGGTTGATATTGGGTTGACCATTGTGTAGGCTCTTAAGGGTTTTTACATTTTGATCTATCAGATTAAATTTATTGAAGTAAAAACAACATTCTCACCCCCCAAAACACAAGTTCCATCATGTTTACCAATTATCAAGTCCAGTGCTCTTAAGTTTTAGTTCACTACCTCACAGAAGAGTTTATCTGTCTCTGGAGGTATTCAAGGTTGTCATTGCCTGATCAAGGCTGTCATGGAAGTCTCCAGCCAGATGATGTGTCTGAATGAAGGTAGCTGTTGTGGCCCCAGCAAATCTGAAGGAGATGGCAGGTTAGATTTCTTACAGAAAGAGCAACATTTCTTGTTCTCTTCTCCTTCTGGCTTGCAGCAGCAGAGCTGCCTTTCTTTTCTCATAGAGATAAATCTGTGGAATAGTCACAACAGGTTTGCATAATCTTGCAAGGGAAGTCTGTACAGGGATATTATATATATATATATATATATATATATATATATATATATATATATAT